>NW_022436952.1:9254839-9266994 GCF_009761245.1 Sapajus apella | reverse complement strand
TTTTTTTTTTGAGATGGAGTTTAGCTCTTGTTGCCCAGGCTAGAGTGCAGTGGCATGATCTCAGCTCACTGTAGCCTCCCCATCCCCAGTTCCAGCAATTCTGTCTCAGCCTCCTGAGTAGCTAGGATTACAGGCATGCACCACCACGCCCAGCTAATTTTTTATTTTTAATAGAGACAGGGTTTCACCATGTTGGCCAAGCTGGTCTCAAACTCCTGACCTCAGGTGATCCACCCGCCTCAGCCTCCCAAAGTGCTCGGATTACAGGCGTGATCCCCTGGCCTGAAAGCTTTTATGCAATGATAATCACCACCTAATTTAAAAGTTCAGGCCAGGTGCAGTGGCTCATGTCTGTAATCCTACCACCTTCTGAGGCTCAGGCGGGCGAATCACTTGAGGTCAGGAGTTGGAGACTAGTCTGGCCAATGTGGTGAAACCCCGTCTCTACCAAAAATACAAAAATTAGCCAGGCATGGTGGCATGCACCTATAATCCCAGCTACTTGGGAGGTTGAGACAGGAGGATCGCTTGAACCTGGGAGGTGGAGGTTGCAGTGAGCTGAGGTGGCACCACTGCACTCCAGCCTGGGCAACAGAGGGAGACTCCAGCTCAAGAAAAAAAATAATAATTATAAGTCCACATCCTTCTGAAAGTAGGATGCGCCCAATATCTGCTTTAAATGGTGTTACATCAAAGTCATCCACCCTCCTGTCCCCGGACTTACCTGCCAACCTGAATGCAGAAGTCCCCACGAATGGTGCCTGGCTTAGAATCTGCAGGATTGGTCTCCCCAAGCATCACTCGACCTGTCTTCACCACATTCAACCCCTCCCAGACCTGGACAGTGTGAAATGAATTTATATCAGATCTGCCACTCAGGACAGCTCGGGGCTAACATTCACTCCCACCTGACAGGACACGTCAATGAGACCAATCAGTGACATTATCAGCTGACCCCAGCACAGAGTAGAGGCCTAAATAAAAACTCCCTTCCAAATGTATTACTAGGATTCAAAGAAAAGTCCACCCAACTTGGGAACTTCCCAGTTTAGCTGAGACAGATAAACAATGTTGAAGAATCCTTATGCAGCCATAAACACAGAAGAACTGGTGAAGAAAGGCAAAAGTGGCCAGACTGGACTAGATCAGTGGGAAGGGCATCCCAGGAGACTGCTAGAACAGGGGAAATGAAGACTAACATTCCACAGAAAATATTCCAGGGACAGCAGAAGAAGAAAAAGCCACACTTGGTGAACAGGAAATAGGTGTACTTTCTCAACAATTTCAGTGCCTATTTCACTCTCTCCTATTCTCTGCACTCCCAGTTGGACGTCAGCACCATCCAGAAGAAACTGCATCTAGTGTAGGATTCCAAACTTCTGCTTCTTGTATTATATACTTACATTTGAATTTTTCATGGAAAAATTCAGAAATTTCATAGAAAAATGTAAGAAAATAGGCCGGGCGCGGTGGCTCACACCTGTAATCCCAGCACTTTGGGAGGCCAAGGCGGGTGGATCACCAGGTCAAGAGATGGAGACCATCCTGGTCAACACAGTGAAACCCTGTCTCTACTAAAAATACAAAAAATTAGCTGGGCATGGTGGCGTGTGCCTGTAATCCCAGCTACTCAGGAGGCTGAGGCAGGAGAATTGCCTGAACCCGGGAGGCGGAGGTTGCGGTGAGCCGAGATCGCGCCATTGCACTCCAGCCTGGGTAACAAGAGCAAAACTCCGTCCCAAAAAAAAAAAAAAAAAAGAAAATAGAAAAAAGTTTTTTAAACTAGGAAACATTAAAGTCTAAAACACCTGTCAAACAGAAGAAATTTAACAATTTTTTTTGAGACAGAGTCTGTCAGCAGGCATCAAGCTGGAGTGCAGTGGTGCAATCTCGGCTCACTGCAACCTCCGCCTCCCAGGTTCAAGCAATTCTCCTGCCTCAGCCTCCCGAGTAGCTGGGACTACCGGCACATGCTACCACGCCCAGCTAATTTTTGTATTGTTTTAGTAGAAACGTAGTCTCACCATGTTGGCCAGGCTGGTCTTGAACTCCTGGCCTCAGCCAGTTGATCCACCTGCCTCAGCCTCCCAAAGTGCTGGGCTTACAGGCGTGAGCCACTGCACCTGGCCCAGAAATGCAGCATCTTATAGACAATGAGATTCTATTTAACCCAGGAGAAAGCTACCTGAAAATGTCCTTCCATTTCTTTTTTTCTTTTCTTTTCTTTTTTTTTTTTTTGTTGAGACAGAGTATCGCTCTATCACCCAGGCTGGAGGTCAGTGGCAGATCTCAGCTCACTGCAACCTCACCTCCTGGGTCCAAGCAACTCTCCTGCCGCAGCTACCCGAGCAGCTGGGATTACAGGCGAGCACCCATGCCCAGCTAACATCCTTCCCATTTCTAAGGTCTGATTTTGCTTTCTCCTCCCAAGCTCCTAGTTGCTCAGTTAAGTAACTTCAGCAGGTTCCATTCATAAAATGATTTAGATTAGCTGAGAGAGATGTCTAAAAAAGCTAAGCACTTTTTCCTCATTTTCCATATTCCCCACAAGCACTCACCATGGCCACGACTGGCCCTGAGTTCATGTACTTCACCAGCCCAGGGAAGAATGGGCGGTCTTTCAGGTCAATGTAATGCTGCTTCAGGTGTTCCTCAGAGGCCTGGCATTCGAGAGGAGGTGCCAGTTAGGAATTCAGCTGGAAAGACCCCATCCCAACCTCTGAACCTCCCATTAGTATAGCAGGGTCTCTAAAAGTCCGGTTTTATATTCTAGCCCACGTTAAGTGTGTGGAGATAGATATACTAAAAAAAAAATTTTTTTTTGAGACGGAGACTCGCTCCTGTTACCCAGGCTGGAGTGCGGTGGCGGATCTCGGCTCACTGCAACCTCCGCTTCCCAGGTTCAAGCGATTTTCCTGCCTTAGCCTCCCAAATAGCTGGGACTACAGGCACGTGCCACCATGCCCAGCTAATTTTTTGTATTTTTAGTAGAGACGGGGTTTCACCGTGTTAACCTGGATGGTCTCGATCTCCTGACCCCATGATCCACCCACCTCGGCCTCCCAAAGTGCTGGGATTATAGGCATGAGCCACTGCACCCGGCCAATATATAGAAATATTTTTAAAATCCCATCCAAACCACGAAACTAACGCCGTTTTAGCAGGAAGATCGTTCTTTTTTGGTTTGCTGTTTCAGTTTGTTTTAGGAGACAGGGTCTCACTCTCACCACCCAGGCTGGAAAGCAGCGGCACAATCATGGCTCACTGCAGCCTCCACTTCCAGGGCTCAAGTGATTTTCCCACCTCAGCTTCTCAGGTAGTTAGAACTACAGGTGCACTCAACCACACCCAATCTTTTTTTCAAATTTTTTGTAGAGACAGGGGCTTGCTATGTGGCTCAGGCTGATCTCCACCTCCGGGGCTCCACCCATCTCTGCCTCCCAAATTGCTGAGAGTATAGGCGTGAGCCCTGCGCCTGGCCAAGACTGTTCTAATCGTAAAAACACTCTCATACTGTCAGTGACACTGAGGATTTTGTAATCCTAAGAAGTAGGTGGTTGAGGATCTAGATTTAGGGAGTTAAATTTTGGCTGCAACTGAAGTACATATGTCAAGTCATACGTCAGGCAGAGGCCATATTAAAACCCCCTGGGCTACTCACAACACCCTTTTAAATATTTCAGATAACTGAGAACATTCTCTTCACCGACGAGCCTGGTTGAATTTCAGTACTTAGATACTTACCCCCAGGTGTAGGGATTCAGATCTGTGCCCCAAATTTAATGTGGAAAATACAGTTCCTACCCCATGCTAAAGGAGGGGCACCGCACTGGAACTCGGAGTTTCAGACTAAAGCACCAAAGATTCCAAACCTCCATTCTGTGCCTAGGCGGACCCGCGTGGGCAAGCGCAGGGGGTCTGGCGCCCGGGGTTTCTCCGCTCCCTGCTGCCCCCTGCAGCGGGTAGGCAGGTGGCGGCCCGCGGGAAGGAAGCCAAACCCAGAGTGCGAGTCACGCTACCCGCGCTTCACCTCCCAAGGGCGTCTGTCCCCACCGCCTCGGGAAAGGGTCGCCGGGCCCGAGCAGCCGTGGGCGGGGGCAGAGGGCAAAAGGATTCTCGTGGGCGCGAAATGGACTCGGAAAGGCAACGCGGACAAACCGCTGCCGGGAGGAAAAAACCCCCACGAGCCAGCTGTAGCTGGGGAAGGGGCGACCGGGGCGAGTTACCCGGAGGAACTTCATGGCCACGAGGCGGAACCCCTTCTGCTCGAAGCGCTTGATGATCTCGCCCACCAGGCCGCGCTGCACGCCGTCCGGCTTGATGGCGATGAAGGTGCGCTCGAGGTTGGCCATGGTCCTGCGGAGCGAGAGGTGCGGTCAGGGCCCGGGCTGGTCCGGTCCGTGGAGCGGAGGCCACGTGGGCGCCGCCGGGCCCGCCTCCCCCACCGCGCGCGGCCGGGGGGACACGTGGCTTCCCAGCGCTTCCGCCCCACGCAGGGCCGGCGTCCCTCTGCGGAGCCCGGAGGCCCGCGGGGCTCACGCGGCCAGGAAATCTCCCGCTCCGACCCCGGGCGGGACCTGTGGGAAATCGGGGGCCACCCGCAGACCCGGCCCACCCGCGGCCGCGCAAGCGGATTAGGGAGCCGGAGGAGTCGCCAGGGGATGCGTCCCCAAGCCTTACCGGGAAGCTGGCGGGGCCGGGCGGCGGCGCTGCAGTGCCGGAGCAGAGAGCTGAGCCACCACCACGCCCGGAGCCGGCGGGGTAGGAGGGGCGGGGGGCGGAACGCGCGGCGGCCACACCCCAGAGGGCCGGGACGCCCAACCCACAGGGACGCCCCACCCGCCCGGCAGCACTAGGCCCTAGAACGCAGTGCCCGCGTCCAGCAGGGGCGCGCCCTCGCCGGGCAGAGATCGAGACTGATCCAGAGACAGGAAGTGATTCGCACGTCCCAAATCCCACTCCTCACCTCTCAGTACTTCCCGTGACCCCAAAAGCTCCTGCACACACACACCCTGCTCCTGTGCTCGAGTTCCCTCCCCGGTCAAGGCCATCTGCTGCTTTCGCCATCCGCCCGAGCACCGGCGTTAACCTTGAATTGATTCTCCCTCCACATGGTGCACCCACAGTCCTTATCCTCCCTATCTCTTAAGTCCAGCCTTCCCTCCCCTCTGCTTGAGCCCTGGTTAAGCCTCGGCCTCCAAACGGGCCTCGATCTCACCTCTCCCCGCAAGCGGGGAGCCTCGCTCAGCACCTCAAACAGCCATCTGGTCCTGCCTCTGCTCTGTCTTGATGACTCCCTCACCTACAGGAATGGCGTTCAGACTCCTTAGCGAGATACTCTTTTCACAGGATGCCCTGCTCCCTGGCTGCCGCCTCCCCACCTACATTTCCAGCCCCAATCAGACACTCCACTCCCACCCTGAGATGGGGAACCATGCCCACCCGGCACTAAAATGTGGTCAAGTTTTCCAGTTCACCCTGAACCTCACCCCTGGACCCTGAGGAGAGTCTAGACCCTATCACAGAGATCAGGGCTGCCATCGACTTGTAGACAATTCCTATTTGCCATGTGCCTGGCAAACAAGCTCCCTTTGGTGGCGCCCAGCTTCCCTGGGGTGGTGACGAGCCCCTCCTCTCAGCACCTGCAGCACTGACAGCAGCACAGCTGTGGTGCTCCCCTGAGATGGTGGAAGCCCACTTGCTTCCCCTCAGGAGTCTGAGCTGACCACAGATCACCAGAGTACCCCTGGCACTGCGCTGATCACTTGTCACTGGCCAGATGGATGGCAACCTGGCCTCTGTTATACGTCATCTGCTTTCCAAACTTCTAGTATCAGAGTATCAGCCCAGCAGACATTGACAACGACTGCCACGTGCCCTCGTTTGGGGGCACTGTATTTTTTGGCTTCAATCTGAAGCACACTCTCATTTGGATTACCAAATGTCAACTGTGGAAACAGGTCTAGAAATTTCATGGACTTTTCTCTGTCCGGTGGAGGGCTATCTGCCCCTTGGTCAGGTCACTGATGGCTACTTAGGGTACAGTCAAGACCACGCCTCTGCTCTCACCTGTTCTTTCCTTCCTGGGAAGACTGTCCTTAACTGGGGAGGCTGTAACCCTCCAGCTTCACTACACGCAAGTCCTTGTATGCTCATCTGATGCCCCAAAACAAACAGGTCACACCGTGTAACATATTAATAGAAATTTATCTTGCTGGGCGCGGTGGCTCACGCCTATAATCCCAGCACTTTGGGAGGCCGAGGTGGGTGGATCACGAGGTCAAGAGATCGAGACCATCCTGGTCAACATGGTGAAACCCCATCTCTACTAAAAATACAAAAAATTAGCTGGGCATGGTGGCGTGTGCCTGTAATCCCAGCTACTCAGGAGGCTGAGGCAGGAGAATTGCCTGAACCCAGGAGGCGGAGGTTGCGGTGAGCCGAGATAGCGCCATTGCACTCCAGCCTGAGTAACAAGAGCGAAACTCCATCTCAAAAAAAAAAAGAAAAAAGAAATTTATCTCACCCTCATCAGTCCGTAAAGAAGGCTGCCCACCCCAGCTACCCTTTTCTCCCCCATCCTGAGAAGTCCCTTCCCTTCTATTGCCTTTATCGAAGCCAGATGAACAGAAAGATAAGAAAAACCCTCAGGCTGGGCACAGTGGCTCACACTATAATCCCAGCACTTTGGGAGGCCCAGGCAGGCAGATTGCTTGAGCCCAGCGGTTGGAGACCAGCCTGGGAAACGCGATGAAACCCTCTCTCTCTCCCTTTTTTTTTTTTTTTTTTAATTTTTAGTAGAGACAGGATTTCACCATGTTGGCCAGGATGGTCTCGAACTCCTGACCTCGTGATCCAACTGTCTCAACCTCCAAAGTGCTGGGATTACAGGCCTGAGCCACGGTACCTGGCCGATGAAACCCTATCTCTACGGAAAATACAAAAATTAGCTGGCGTGGTGGCACGTGCCTGTAGTCCCAGCTACTCAGGAGGTTGAGGTAGGAGGATCACTTGGGCCCAGAGAGGGCAAGGCCGCAGTGAACTACTGTGATAACACCATGGCACTCCATCCCAGGTGACAGAGCGAGATCCTGTCTCAAAAAAAAAAAAAAAAAAAAAAAAAAAATTTCCAGTTTCTCTTGCAGCTAGATGCAAACATATGACTAAGTTCCAATGGGATGTGAGAGAAAGTGAAGGTTGTAAATCAGAGTTGTCTCTAAAAGGGATACTTCTTCCACTTCTCTTCCCAACTTGCAGGTAGGGACGTGGGGTGGTAATCCAAGTCGGACTGATTAGAAGAAACCAGGTGTGTGTAGACCACCTTAAGGATCAGAGCCTTACCACCATCACCATCACCAAACCTACTGGGCAGCTAGGGATTTTTTTTTTTTTTTTTTTTTGAGATGGGGTTTCACCATGTTGGCCAGGATGGTCTCCATCTCCTGACCTTGTGATCTGCCCACCTTGGCCTCCCAAAGTGCTGGGATTACAGGCGTGAGCCACCGCGCCCAGCCTGAGCTTTTTTTTGGAAGACAGGGTCTCACTCTGTCACCCAGACTGGAGTGCGGAGGCAGGATCACAGGTCACTGCTCCAACCTCCCAGCCTCAAGCGATCCTCCTACCTCAAGTCTCCTGAGTAGCTGGGACTACAGGAATGTACCACTGCACCCGACTAATTTTTTAATGTTTGGTAGAGTTGAGGTCTCACTTTGTCACCCAGGCTGGTCTCAAACTGCTGGGCTCAAGCGATCTGCCTGCCTGGGTCTCCCAAAGGCCCTGTAGTCTCAGCTACTCAGGAGACTACAGCAGGAGAATCACTGGAACCCAGGGGGCAGAGGTTGCAGTGAGCTGAGATCGTGCCACTGCACTCCAGCCTGGGTGACAGAACAAGACTCTGTCTTAAAAACAAACAAAAAAACCCACCTCAAACTCCTGCGCTCAAGCAATCCTCCTGCCTTGGTCTCCCAAAGTGCTGGGACTATAGGCATGAGCCACCGCACCCAACCACACTTGATTGTTTTTTTTTTTCCAAGAGTTTCGCCCTTGCTACCCAGGCTGGAGCGTAAGGGCGTGATCTCGACTCACTACAACCTCCACCTCCCAGGTTCAAGCAATTCTTCTGCCTCAGCCTCCCGAGTAGCTGGGATTACAGGTGCCCACCACACCCAGCTCATTTTTGTATTTTTAGTAGAGACGGGGTTTCAACAGGTTGGCCAGGGTGGTCTTGAACTCCTGACCTCAGGTGATCCACTCGCCTTGGCCTCCCAAAATGCTGGGATTACAGATGTGAGCCACCACACTCGGCCCACACTTGAACTTTCAAATAAAAGAGAAGTATATTTCTATCTTGTCTCTGTTAAAGCAACCATATCAATATCCTAACAAATCAAAGCTACTTACAAGCTCTCCAGCTTCATTTGAGGCCATCTCAGGGCCCCAGGCCTATTGTCTACCTAGCTTTTCTAATATTTGGAGTAATTACAACTTCTCATACTCCCCTATTCACCGAATCCCCAAGAGCTTCTCAAGAACAGGATGGATATCTTTTTATTTTTAAGAGGCTGCTCTCACTCTGTCGCCCAGGCTGAAGTACAGTAGCACGATCACGGCTCACTGCAGCCTTGAACTCCTGGGCACAGGCAATCCTCCTGCCTATGCCTCCCCAACAGCTAGGACTAAAAGTGCACAGCACTACAGCTGTCTCATTTTCTTGTAAACACAGTGTCTTGCTATGCTGCCCATGCTTGACTTGAACTTTTGGCCTCTAGTGATTCTCCCCGTCAGCTTCCTGAATCACTGGGATTAAAGGCATGAGCCATCGTTCCTGGGCTATTTTTTTTTTTTTTAATGAGACAGGGTCTTGCTATGTTGCCTAGGCTGGTCTCCCACCTCAGCCTCCCAAGTAGCTGTGATCACAAGCACAAGCCACCACACCCAGCCCTCATACTTTCTTTTACTTTTGATGAATCCTCCGCACCTAGTCCAGTCTTGGCCACCTCGCAGATGCTCCATACATGCCTGTTGGCTGGCTCAATGCCCAGAGTGGAAGGGATGCAAGGGTTAAGGAGAGAGGCAGGCAATGCCTGTGTGGATGTGAGAAATCAATATAAATGATTTACATAGTATTTACACTGTCTATTAGGTCAGGTTATTCCATGTACATATTAAAAAAAAAAAAAAAAAAAAAAAAAAAAAAAAAAAAAAAAAAAAAAACAAAGCAAAACAAAGTAGCTAACTCCATGAATCCTCTGTTGGGAGGACGCATTTTAATCCAAGGTAGGGGATGGTAACACTGTACAGGGAGCACTCACAGCTCCAAGAGTTTCCCTTCAAATTATGAAGAAGCTCCTGTAAATAACTAGATTTCCTACAGCCTGGTCCTCTGCCGGTGGGAAGGAGGGGAAATGAATGTGAAAAGCATTGTGGTCTGCCGTCTGGTCATTCATAGATCCAGTTCTGAGCACAGCTCTTGTAATCTACCAGTTCCTCAGGGTGAAACCACAAGCCGATCTCCTTCTCTGCACTCTCCACGGAATCGCTGCCGTGTATAATGTTCCTGGGTGGAGAAAGAGGTAGTCACATTACCAAGACCAGAAGGATTCAAATGAGCCCACTGCCAGAAATCTACAGCCACTGCAGCATAAAAGCTGAAACTCCATGGACATTAGACCATGTTAAAAGAAAAAGCCTACAGCGGCCATTAATGTAACGGTGATAAATGCCCTCCCCACATCCAGCCCTCCCGGCCACACTGGTGCAAACAGTGAGAGCCTTCAGCAAAGACTCTGGCCAGCAAAGTGTGTTATACCAGGTTCTACACTTTGTGTAACAGAGGTACAACCACAGCGATATTAACAACTAAAGCCAAACACTAACTAAACAGGGAAGAAAACAATAAACTCCAATAAAATCAACCTGCATATGGTATCATGTCTACCTCCAGCCTCAGAAACCCAATCCTTGTAGAAACTAAACCAGATTTTGGAAAAGGCGGTAGAACACCAACATCTCACCTGCCGACTTGTATGCAGAAGTCTCCACGGATGGTCCCAGGCTTGGAGTCTGCAGGATTGGTCTCTCCGAGCATGACTCGGCCTGTCTTCACCACGTTCAGCCCCTCCCAGACCTCCAAGGACAGAAGAAGATATGGTCAAGGAAGAAAACCAATCTCAGCAGAAAATCTGGCAACTATTAATTCAAAAAAGGAAAAATACAAAGGCCCCTTAAGATGACATTCACTCACTGAACCAATGTTTAGAGTATCCACTTGTTCCAGCACTCAGGAACTTGGTCTCCCTGCCCTCAGGCTTGCCTTTCTACAATGCATTCCCCATACAGCAACCAGAGCAGCCTCTTTAAAATCCCAAGTGTGAAGGGTCCCTCGCAGCACTCAGGAAGTACGTGTTCAACATACTCCCCTGAGAGAGGGGCCCCTGCCCATGCCTCTGAACTCCTCCCACCCCAACTTCCCTCCCACCCATCAGGCTTCAGGCATTTCAATTCTCTTTCTGTACTTCAAAACGCCAAGCTCATTCCCATCCTGGGCCCTTTGCACATGCTGTTTTCTTGGCTGGAAATGTTTTTCACTATGATTCTGTACATGGCTGGCTGCTTCTTGTCATTAAGACTACAGCTTAAAAACTGCATTCTTTTTTTTTTTTTTTTGAAACGGAGTTTCGCTCGTTACCCAGGCTGGAATGCAATGGCACGATCTCGGCTCAAAGCAACCTCTGTCTCCTGGGTTCAAGCAATTCTCCTGCCTCAGCCTCCCGAGTAGCTGGGACTACAGGCGTGCACCACCATGCCCAGCTAATTTTTGTATTTTTAGTAGAGACGGGGTTTCACCATGTTGACCAGGATGGTCTCGATCTCTTGACCTCGTGATCCACCCGTCTCGGCCTCCCAAAGTGCTGGGATTACAGGCGTGAGCCACCGTGCCCGGCCAAAAGAATTGCATTCTTTGATCGTCTAATGTCAAGTGATCACTGCTACTCCTACTCATTTATGGGCCTGTAACTAACCTATTTCATTTCTGGGCATATCACTGACCATTAGTTGATATATGAAAACATATCTATTTGTTCTCATTCATGACTGTATCCCCAGTGTCTAGAAGAGAGCCTGGCACAGATCACATGCAATGCATGCCTGGAGTATCTCACATGGGCACTCACCATGGCAACTACCGGCCCTGAGTGCATGTATTTCACCAGGCCAGCAAAGAATGGACGGTCCTTCAGGTCGATGTAGTGTTCCTTGAGAAGGTCTTCAGAAGCCTGTTCAACAAGGCAGAGAATGAGAATGGCCCCCAAGCCATCTAAGAACATGCAATCCATTTAATTCCACCTCACCCACCTTGCTATGTAAAACATGAGCAGCTGGGCTCACTGATTCTGTTGTAACTCAGTTCATTCTCCACACTGGAAGGGACCAGTGACAGAACTCAAAGCACTTCTAGAATTTTATACCAATTATCCCCCTATTGGCCTTGACTGATAAGAATAAAACCACAGTTGAACCCAGGAGGCGGAGGCTGCAGTGAGCCGAGACTGCACCACTGCACTCCAGCCTGGCGACAGAGCAAGACTCCGTCTCAAAAAATAAATAAATAAATAGATAGATAAATAAAACCACAAAACATTAAAATTAAATCCAACTCTCTCAAAAAAAAAAAAAAAAAAAAAACCTCAGCTGGCCGTGGTGGCTCACGTCTGTAATCCAAACACTTTGGAGGCCATGGCGGGCAGATCACCTGAGGTCAGGAGTTCAAGACCAGCCTTACCAACTTGGTGAAACCCTGTCTTAAAAAAATAAATAAGTAGTCCGCGCACGGTGGCTCAAGCCTGTAATCCCAGCACTTTGGGAGGCCGAGGCGGGTGGATCACGAGGTCAAGAGATCGAGACCATCCTGGTCAACATGGTGAAACCCCATCTCTACTAAAAATACAAAAAATTAGCTGGGCATGGTGGCACGTGCCTGTAATCCCAGCTACTCAGGAGGCTGAGGCAAGAGAACTGCCTGCACCCAGGAGACGGAGGTTGCGGTGAGCCGAGATCGTGCCATTGCACTCCAGCCTGGGTAACAAGAGCGAAACTCCGTCTCAAAAAAATAAATAAATAAATAAATAAGAGGGGGGGGGGGAAAAAAAAAAAAA
>NW_022436952.1:9163204-9254739 GCF_009761245.1 Sapajus apella | reverse complement strand
AAAAAAAAAAAAACCCTCAAACTCTAGGCCGGGCATGGTGTTGGCTCACACCTGTAATCCCAGCACTTTGAGAAGTCGAGGCGGGAGGATCACCAGAGGTCAGGAGTTCGAGACCAGCCTGACCAACATGGAGAAACCCTGTCTCTACTAAAAATACAAAATTGGCCGGGCGCGGTGGCTCAAGCCTGTAATCCCAGCACTGTGGGAGGCCGAGGCGGGTGGATCACGAGGTCAAGAGATCGAGACCATCCTGGTCAACATGGTGAAACCCCGTCTCTACTAAAAATACAAAAAATTAGCTGGGCATGGTGGTGCGTGCCTGTAATCCCAGCTACTCAGGAGGCTGAGGCAGGAGAATTGCCTGAACCCGGGAGGCGGAGGTTGCGGTGAGCCGAGATCGCGCCATTGCACTCCAGCCTGGGTAACATGAGTGAAACCCCCTCCCCAAAAAAAAAAAATAAAAAAAAAATACAAAATTAGCCAGGTATGGTGGTACATGCCTATAATCCCAGCTACCTGGGATGCTGCGGCAGGAGAAACCCCAGAACTCAGGAGGTAGAGGTTGTGGTGAGCCAAGATCATGCCATTGCACTCCAGCCTGGGCAACAAGATTGAAACTCCATCTCCAAAAAAAAAAAAAAAAGACCGAGCGCTGTTGCTCACACCTATAATCCCAGTACTTTAGGAGGCCCAGGCTGGCGGATCAAGAGGTCAGGAGTTCAAGACCAGCCTGGCCAACATAGTGAAAGCCTGTCTCTACTAAAAATATAAAAATTAGCCAGATGTGGTAGCACGCGCCTATAGTCTCAACTACTCGAGAGACTAAGGCAGGAGAATCGCTTGAACCTGGAAGGCAGAGGTCGCAGTGAGCTGAGATTGTGCCACTGCACTCCAGCCCGGGTGACAGAGAGAGACTCTGTGTTAAAAAAAAAAAAAAAAAACCTCAAATGTCTCGGCTCAAGTCATCCTCAGACTCCTGAGTAGGTAGGAACACACCACCAGACCTGGCTAATTTTCTTTTTTGTTGTTGTTGAGACGGAGTCTCCCTCTGTTGCCCAGGCCGGAGTGCAGTGGTGCAATCTCTGCTCACTGCAACCTTCGCTTCCCAGGTTCAAGCAATTCTCCTGCCTCAGCCTCCTGAGTAGCTGGGATTACAGGCACCCACCACCATGCCCAAACAATTTTTGTATTTTCAGTTGTTCTGGGGTTTCATCATGTTGGCCAGGCTGGTCTCAAACTCCTGACCTCAGGTGATCTGCCTGCCTCAGCCTCCCAAAGTGCTGGGATTAAGGGCATAAGCCACCATCCCTGGCCATACCTGGCTAATTTTAAAAAATTATTTGTAGAGATAGGGTCTCACGATGTTGCCTAGGCTGGTCTCAAACTTTGGACTCAAGTGATCCTCCAGCCTCGGCCTCCCAAAGCACTGGGCTTACAGGTGTGAGCCACCATGCCTGGCCCTCAAGCATCTCATTTTAGATGGGAAAATTAACAATACGATAAATTCCATTCCCAGAGCAAACCCCAAATAAAATGTTAGGACACCAGGAAGAAAGTCTTGGCATTTGATGAGCAGCAAACTAAACCAGGCCATTACCCAGGGATACTTCACGTTTATTCAGAGGATAAAAGCCCAGCGTGATGACCATGTGATTCCCAAAGGTATCTACAAATCACACAAAAGTGCATGACATCTAGTAATAAATAATTTTGCTGAAAAATGAATTAGAACCTCTCACACTCCAAGGCTAATATGCGGGAACAAATCACGTTAGCTAGAGAACAAACCATCTGTAGTTTCCACTCAACCTGGCTGTGTTCTCTCTTGTACTGCATATATGCTTGTTAAAGTTTAACAGGGTCCCTTGGTTTTTCCAGCTCTGTGGTATCGCAGTGTATAACGCGTATCGCACACATTAGAGACACACACAAATGCGGAGACTGGCTGCTGGGAAGCCCCATCATTCAATCCCCAGTTGATCATCACTTGCCAAAGTAAAACAACATGGCCATATAATCATTCCACGGTAGGGATCCAATCCTCACCGTGTCCTTTCCTATCCAAATGGAAGACTTTTGCAGTGGAAGTCTCCTAACCGACACTGAGGTCACTTTCCCTTACCAGAGTCCTCTTTTAAATCTATTAACTGGTTCCAATTACCTTTTCATTGTTGCTGTTTGTTTTGGGACAGGGTCTCTCTGTCACCAGGCTGGAGCGCAGTGGCATGATCATAGCTCACTGCAGCCTCAAACTCCCAGGCTCAAGCAATCCTCTCATCTCAGACTCTCAGTAACTAGGACTACAGGTGTGCACCACTACACCAATAACTGATTATCTATTTTTGAGACAGGGTCTTGCTCTTCTGCCCAGCCTGGAGTGCAGTGACTTGATACCCGCTCACGTCAACCTCCACCTCCAGAGTTCAAGCCATCCTCCTGCCTCAGCGTCCGTGGTACCTGGGACTACAGGCATGTGCCACCACACCTGGCTAAACTTTGCATTTTTAGTAGAGATGGGGTTTCACCATGTTGGCCAGGCTGGTCTTGAACTCCTGACCTCAAATGATCTGCCCGCCTTGGCCTCCCAAAATGCTGGGATTACAGGTGTGAGCCACCACACAGGCCCTAACTAATTATCTTTAGTCTGCAAAACAGATTACAGGCTTTTTTAAGGGCTCAGGGGTTGGGAAGCTCAAGTTCTCCCTTGCTTCCTACCTCCACACCAGATTTAAACGCCTCTTTTGAGTCATGGAAGCTATCCTTCCGTCCATTCTTCACCAGACCCACATATCCTTGATAGGAAATTCAATGTAAAGGAGAAAATGTCTGCACTCAAAGGTCAGAGAGCCTCAAGTTAAAATCCCAGTGGTTTCACTGACTGTACGCTATCAGGCACATCACTGAAGCTCTCCAAGCCTTAGGCTGCTCACCACTAACAACCATGAGAACAGGAATAAGGACTTCTCAAGGCTGTCATGAAGACTAAATCAGAAAATACATGTGCCAGCAGATGGTGAATGCCTGATCAACAACACATTCATTTCATTTTACCTTCTGCTGTGCTTTGAATGTGTCCCCCGAAGTTCACATGTTGGAAATTTAATTCCCAATGTAACAATGTTGGGAGGTGGGGCCTACTGTCAGGTATTTAGGCCATGAGGGCTTCACCCTCATGAATAATGTCTTATCTCAGGAGCGGGTTTGTAATCAAATCAGGGTCAGCCCCCATCTTGCTCTCCCTCTAGCTCTCTCTCACTCTTGCACTCTCTTGCCCTTCCATTCTGCCATGGGGTGATGCAGCAAGAAAACCTTCATTAGATGCCAGCTCCTTAACCTTGGACACCACCTTCTCCTCTCAGCATGAACATCAGTCTACCCTCTTTTACATTAAAGCTGTTTTTTTTTTTTTTTTCTTTTTCTAAGATGGAGGCTCCCAAACTGCTGGGATTACAGGCCTGAATCAATGAGCCGGCCCTAAAGCAGTTTTCCTAAAACATCACATAGGAAGTAAATTGCAAGTCAAACTAAATTTTAAAATGCACTAGAAGGGTCCAAAATTGATTCCCTTTGAGGAAAACATACTGTTGCCTATTTGATTTTAAGAACTGGAATTCTTTTTTTTCTTTTTTTTTTTTTTTGGAGTCAGTCTCCCTCTGTTGTCAGGCTGCAGTGTGGTACAATCTCAGTTCACTGCAGCCTCCCCTTCCTGGGTTCAAACAATTATCACGTCTCAGCCAGCCTCCCAAGTAGCTGGGATTACAGGCACTTGCCCTGACACCTAATTTTTGTATTTTTAGTAGAGATAGGGTTTTGCCATGTTAGCCAGGCTGGTCTGCAACTCCTGACCTCAAGTGATCAGCCCGCCCTGGCTTCCCAAAGTTCTGGGATTAGAGGCGTGAGCCACTGCACCTTGTCCACCCAAGAATTTGAATTATAATCTCTGGAATTTGTTTGAAGAAGGGTTCTTGGTCAATCTATCCTTTACATTTATCAAAAGACTGCTTTGTAAGTAGCTTGCAGGTGCATCTGCTTTCTCCTATTTCAGAAGAACCTCCCCAAAAGCAAAACCATAGTTTTCCTCCACAAGCTCCTATGATACCTAATATATGCTAGACACTAAGCATTCATTAGTGTCTAGTAACTGATGATGGTAAGGTGATGGTAAGTCTCAAAGGGGAAAAAAATCTCTCTAAAATTACCTGTTCAAGAAGCTCAAGACCAAGAAAAACATGCTCAGCTCTGAATCAGAAATTACAGAGGTACAGTCATATGTGGAACTCTGCACTGCTTTTCCCTTAGCAATGTACCTCATATTACAGAGACTATTTCAGAAAATCCTAAATAACTTGCTTTGTTCCAAAGATGTAGCCCAGCACTAGGGCACTAAGGAGTTTTCAGTCTCAAGACATTTGTGTTCACTCTACCATGGAGAAGTTTCAGTAAGAAAGGTGGGGAAAAGCAGGTTCATCACAGTGTTCTCCTATACTACAAAGGAATCAAAATGGGAACAATGAAGTCCACTTACTTGCATGAATTTCAGACCAACAAGGCGGAATCCCTTCTGCTCAAAACGCTTGATAATCTCTCCCACAAGACCCCGCTGGACCCCATCTGGTTTGATCGCAATGAAGGTACGCTCACAGTTGGCCATGGTCCTGGGGATAGGCAGGTAGAGGAATGAAACAGCACGGAATCACTTGCCTACATTGTCATCCTTCTCAAGCGGATTATCCCATAAAGCTGCTTTAAATCTGTCGGGTCAGCTCCAGGTCTTCCTCTGATAAAAACCCAATTCCTCCCTAGTCCTCTCATCAATGAACTAATATGTTGAACTGGGGAATGGTCCAAAAGCAAGGACTGTAATATCTATCCCATTTGATTTATTTTATTTTTATTTCTTTTGGTTTTTTTCTCAAGAGATGGGGTTTCTCCATGTTGCCCAGGCTGGTTTCAAACTCCTGTCCTCAAGTGATCCATCTACCTCAGCCTACCAAAGTGCTGGGATTACGGCCATGAGCCACCACACCTAGCCCCATTTGATTTTTTTTTTTTGGTATTGGGTCTTGCTCTGTCACCCAGGATGGAGTGCAGTGGCGTGATCTCGGCTCACTGCAACCTCTGTTTCCCAGGTTCAAGCAATTCTCCCACCTCAACCTCCCAAGTAGCTGGGACAATAGGCACATGCCACCACATCCAGCTAATCTTTTTTCTTTTTTTTTTTTTTTTTTTTTTTTGAGACGGAGTTTCACTCATGTTGACCAGGATGGTCTCGATCTCTTGACCTCGTGATCCACCCGCCTCGGCCTCCCAAAGTGCTGGGATTACAGGCTTGAGCCACCGCGCCCGGCCTTTTTTTTTTTTTTTTTTTTTTTTTTTGGAAGTAGAGACAGGGTTTCACCATGTTGGCCAGGGTGGTCTCAACTCCTGACCTCAAGTGATCTGCCTACAGGTGTGAGCCTCACACTGGCCCCCATTTGATTTAATAAGATCTTCCTTTTTGTTTTTTTTTAAGACAGAATCTCGCTCTGTCACCAGGCTGGAGTGCAATGGCAAGATCTCGGGACACTGCAACCTCCGCTTCCTGGGTTTATGCAATTCTCCTGCCTCAACCTCCCTAGTAGCTGGGACTTCAGATGCTCACCACGCCCAGCTAATTTTTGTATTTTTAGTAGAGACAGGGTGTCACCATGTTGGCCAGGATGGTCTTGATCTCTTAACCTCATGATCTGCCCACCTCGGCCTTCCAAAGTGCTGGGGTTACAGGAATGAACCACAGTCTCCGCCAATAAACTTTTTTTTTTTTTTTTTTTTGGGACGGAGTTTCACTCTTATTACCCAGGCTGGAGTGCAATGGCGCGATCTCGGCTCACCGCAACCTCCGCCTCCTGGGTTCAGGCAATTCTCCTGCCTCAGCCTCCTGAGTAGCTGGGATTACAGGCACGCGCCACCATGCCCAGCTAATTTTTTGTATTTTTAGTAGAGACGGGGTTTCACCGTGTTGACCAGGATGGTCTCGATCTCTTGACCTCGTGATCCACCCGCCTCGGCCTCCCAAAGTGCTGGGATTACAGGCTTGAGCCACCGCGCCCGGCCCCAATAAACTTTTTTCAAGCATCTACTGTGTAACAAACACTGTGGTGGAACTAAGATACAGGATGTAAAAGCAAGGCACTATCTTTCTCAAGAATCCAGCTTGGGGAAAACTACATTGATAAAAATTTTACTAATGTGAAAGTGATGTCTTGATACAAGGTAGTATGAAATAATACTTTGACTTAATGCCACAGCCATAGCATTAAGGGTTTTAGAGAATATATCGTTACAACCCCCTTCATTTTACAAATAAGGAAACAGGACTAGAGCATCAGAATGAAGGC
Source organism: Sapajus apella (assembly GCF_009761245.1). Lineage (NCBI taxonomy): Eukaryota > Metazoa > Chordata > Mammalia > Primates > Cebidae > Sapajus > Sapajus apella. The sequence goes on along the minus strand of NW_022436952.1, from coordinate 9,248,362 downwards.
CAAAACCCAGAATTCCTAATCCATTAATCCATTCTTGTATCCTACACCTTATACAAGGAATATTTTGAGTAGCCAATAAACAGTGGGGTTTGGGAGAACTAAAGACAGTAATATCTGATATGGGGCATCATACTGAAAGGAAGCCTAGAGAGCACCTATTTCAGCTCTTCATTTTACAGAAGACTGGGCTCATGACCTATCCTGTATCACAGAAGGAGACAGGAGGCCCCTCGACTTGAAAGACAATCCCTAAAGCAGACAGCAGCACCACCCCTCGGCCCCACCCTCCTGTCCTTTAGTTAACCTCTTCTTACAGCATCTTAGCACTGTAGTCCAATTTTCTGTTTGTGTGTCTGCCTCCCCACCGGTCTCTGGCCTGCACACCAAGCTGGTTTACTCCTGTGTAGGTCTATGGAACCTAGCCACAGGGACTAGCAGTCAGTAACAGCAAAGAAAATGTCTTAAATGAGCATCGCCCTGCAACTTCCAAAAAAAGAGAGAGAGAGAGAGAAACAAAGCCCAAAGACTGTGGAGAATCCCCCGATGAGGCTCGGGGCAAACATAGATTGTGCAGGATAAAATAGGACTAAATCCGAGTCACGGCAGCAATAAAATTAAAAAAAATTTAAAAAAGAAAATAGGACTAAAGCACCAGAAATAGCCCCTAAAAATGTCCCTCCACATCGATCCCAGTGACACAACAGTAAGCACTCAGTGCCTGCTGAATGAATGACACACACACGCGTGTCATTCAGCAAGCACTTACTGAGCGCCAACTCCATGCCCGGCACTGCACTCCACAGAGACAAATAAGGCACAGCCCTGTCGTTGCGGCCTGACAAGAAAGGCGGCCACCGATGATGGCGAGTCCACGTGGCGTGGGACTTGCGCCGACCGGTCTGCACCTGTCCACAGGCGCTCCCTGCCCCTCCTCCCATCAGATCCTCCTCACCGCCTCTCAGAGCTGAACTCTCCTCTTCACTAAGCCGCCTCACCTCCCCCTCTCCCGCGACTCCACTCCTTTCCCTTTCCTCTCAGGATCCCGAACTCCTCTTACCCCTCCAGCTGCTTGGCTTTGAACTCTGGCTGCAGCCTCCAGCACCCGAAAGGCGCCCGGGCCCCACGTGGTTAGCAGCACTTGTACGCAGGGAACGGTTCTGCACAGATCCGCTGCCGGAGAGCCCATTTTGCCGAACACCGCCTGCCCACGCTTCCTCTTGGGAGTAGGCAGTCAATCTAGGGAACAACTTTCCGCTGTTTAACTTCCGGCTCTAGCTTCTTCAGGCCCTTCCGGTTAGTGCGTGCTTTCGTCCCTCCACCCCCGGGTTCTCTGACTCACTTCCTTCGTTCGAAAGCAAATTGACTTCCCGAGAGGTGGCGCTCACACGTTGCATGAAGTCCAAAAAGCGCCTGACCTAGAAGTAGAGTTTTCGCTCCCGCTTTGTGTTTATTCACCTCTTCTAGCCTGTCAAGCAATATATTGTTTATTGAGTACCTACTATGTGCACGCAGTATTCTAGGCCCTAGGGATACAACAGTTGCTCTCTTGTAGCTTCTGGGAGGGATGGGAGTATAGGAAAACGAAACAAATAAGCAAATTAATATGTAATAGATCATATCATGTAAGTGCTGTGAAGAGAAGGCCAGAGAAATCTCTGAGGAAGTGATAATAGAATAGACCTGCCTGAAGTGAGGGGGCAAGCCCAGTGATAATCTCTGAGAGCCAGGTATTACGGTGGGCATCGAGTGGTAGAAAACACGGTTAGAATAGAGCCAAATCTTTTCTCCTGAGACAGAGTCTTGCTCTATCGCTTAGGCTGGAGTGCAGTGGCTCGGTGCAGCCTCCGCCTCCCGGTTTCAAGCGATTCTCCTGCCTCAGCCTCCCGAGTAGCTGTGACTACAGGGGCCTGCCATCATGCCCGGCTAATTCTGTATTTTTAGTAGAGATGGGGTTTCACCATGTTGGCCAGGCTGGTCTCGAACTTTTGACCTGGTGATCCACCCACCTTGGCCTCCCAAAGTGCTGGGATTACAGGCGTGAGCTGCCATGGCTGGCCGTTGATTTCTTACTTGCTTACTTATTTATTTGTTTAGACATTGTTTGGCTCTGTCGCCCCGCCTGGTGTGCAATGGCAGAATCTCCACTCACTATAACCTCTGCCTCCCGGGTTCAAGCGATTCTCCTGCCTCAGCCTCGCGAGTAGCTGGGACTACAGGCCCGCACGCCTGGCTAATTTTTATATTTTTTAGTAGAGATGGGGTTTCACAGTGTTAGCCAAGATGGTCTCGATCTCGTGACCCCTTGATACGTCTGCCTTGGCCTCACAAAGTGCTGGGATTACAGGCTTGAGCTACCGCTCCCAGCCAGAGCCAAATCTTATGTTGTGAGATGCCAGTACAGATTTTGCACAAGCCATGACATCATCACTGATAAACGTTTTCAGGAAAAAAAAAAAAAAAATTCTCAGGCCGGGCGCGGTGGCTCAAGCCTGTAATCCCAGCACTTTGGGAGGCCGAGGTGGGTGGATCACGAGGTCAAGAGATCGAGACCATCCTGGTCAACAAGGTGAAACCTCGCCTCTAGTAAAAATACAAAAATTAGCTGGGCATGATGGTGCGTGCCTGTAGTCCCAGCTACTTGGGAGGCTGAGGCCGGAGAATTGCTTGAACCCAGGAGGCAGAGGTTGCGGTGAGCCGAGATCGTGCCATTGCACTCCAGCCTGGGCAACAACAGCAAAACTCCTTCTCAAAAAAAAAAAAAAAAAATTCTCACTGCTCTTAAGGGGAAAGGTACAAAAATGGAATCAGGAGCCTTTTCAACAAATGATGCTGGAGCAATTGAACAAATATAGACCGAAAAAATTAACCTCAACCTAAAACTCACATCTTATACAAAATTAACTCGAATCATAGATTTAAATGTAAAATAAACCACTAATGGGGAAAAAAAAAACTTAAAAAAAAATCCTCAGGACCTACGGCTAGGCAAAGAATTTTTAGACAATACCAAAAGCCCAATCTATAAAAGGAAAAGGTTGATAAATTGAATCTTATTGAAATTTAAAACTTTTGGCCTAGTGAGGTGGCTCATGCCCCTAATCCCAGCACGCTGGGAGGCAGAGACAGGAGGGAGGCGGGAGGATCACTTGAGCTCAGGAATTCGAGACCAGCCTGGGCAACATGGTGAAACCCCGTCACTACTCAAAATATAAAAATTAGACCGGAGTGGTGGCGTGCGCCTGTAGTCCCAGATACTCGGGAGGCTGACACACCAGAATCGCTCGAACCCCAGAGGCAGAGGTTGCAGTGAGCCAAGATTGTGCCAGGGCACTCCAGCCTGGGCAACAGAGCCAGACTCGGCCTCTAATAAATAAATAAAATTTCTTTTTTTTTTTTTTTTTGAGAACAAATTTTGCTCTGTCACCTAGGCTGGAGCACAGTGGCACAATCTCTGTTCACTGCAAACTCTGCCATATGAGTTCAAGCCACTCTCATGCTTCAGCCTCCCAAGTAGCTGGGACTACAGGCGTGTGCCACCACACCTGGCTAATTTTTGTATTTGTAGTACAGATGAGGTTTCCCCATGTTGGCCAGGCGGGTATCGAACTCCTGATCTCAAGTGATCCATCCGCCTTGGCCTACCAAAGTGCTGGGATTACAGGTGTGAGCCACTGTGGGCATTTATTTATTCATTTATTTAGACGAAGTCTTTGTCTGTCGTCCAGGCTGGAGTGCCCTGGCTTTATGGGGGTGAGCCACCCCAGCCTTTATTGATTGATTGAGACACAGTCTTGCTCTATTGCCCAGGCTGGAGTGCCTTGGTGTGATCTCGGCTTACTGCAGTCTTTGCCTCCCGGTTTCAAGCAATTCTCCTGTGTCAGCCTCCCGAGTAGCTGGGACTACAGCTGTGTGCCACCACACCCTGCTAATTTTTGTATTTTTAGTAGAGACAGGGTTTCACCATTTTGGTGAGGCTGGTCTTGAACTCCTGACCTCAGGTGATCCGTCCACCTTGACCTCGAAAAATGCTGGGATTACAGGCATGAGCCACCGTGCCTGGCAGAAAAGAAATTTAAAACATTTGCCCTGTGAAAGACCTTTTGAAGAAGATGTAAAAACAAGCTGGAGAGGAGGAAAAAATTTGCAAACCACATATCAGATAAAGGCCTTGTCTTTGTTTCAAAGTTTGAATATTTGAAGAGCTCTGAATACTCAACAGGTTAAAAAAATCCGATTAGGCCGGGCGCGGTGGCTCAAGCCTGTAATTCCAGCACTTTGGGAGGCCGAGGCGGGTGGATCACGAGGTCAAGAGATCGAGACCATCCTGGTCAACATGGTGAAACCCTGTCTCTACTAAAAATACAAAAAATTAGCTGAGCATGGTGGCGCGCGCCTGTAATCCCAGCTACTCAGGAGGCTGAGGCAGGAGAATTGCCTGAACTCAGGAGGCGGAGGTTGCGGTGAGCCGAGATCGCGCCATTGCACTCCAGCCTGGGTAACATGAGTGAAACTCTGTCTCAACAAAAAAAAATCTGATTAGAAAATGGACAAAAGACACGAATAGACATTTCATTGAACAGGATATACAGAGGCAAGAAAGCACATGAAAAGATGTTCAACATCATTAACCACCAGGGAAATTCAAATTAAAACCAAATCAGCTATTACTACATGCCTATGAGAATGCTAAAATGAAAAGTAGTGACACACCAAATGCTATTAAGGAGGTAAAGAAACTAGATCCACATTACTGGCAGGAAATGTAAAATTGTACAGCCACTCCGAAAAAGTTTGACAATTTCATATAAAACTAAACATGTGCTTACCATATGACCCAGCCATTGCACTCTTGAGCATTTACGCAACAGAAAAGAAAACTTAGGCTCTGTTCACACAAAAACCTGTGCACATATGTTCCTTGCAGCTTTATTTTTAATAACCAAAAACTGGAAACAACACAAATGTCTTTCATCATGTGAATGGTTAAACAAACTATGCTACATCCATACCGTGGAATGCTACTCAACAATAGAAAAAAATAACAAACTATTAATACATGCAATATACATAATTCCTTGGATAGATTTCAAGGGAATTATGCTGACTGAAGAAGGGCCCATCATAAAAAGTTACATATTGTATTCTTGCATTTATTTAACATTTGTGAAATATTAATAACGAAAGTATAGACATAGAGGATAGACTAGTTTAGTGGTTCCCAGGAATTAGAGATGGGGGAAAGGGCCAGTTATGGTGGCTCTCACCTGTAATCCCAGCACTTTGGGAGGCTGGGCAAGAGGATCCCTTGAAGCCAGGAGGCAAGACCAGCCTGCGTAGTACAATGAGGCACTGCCAGAGGCCTTCGAACTAGAGCAACTCCATCTTGATTAGAGGCTGGGTAAAATGAGGCTTAGTCAAGGATGAGATAGAAGATCGACACAAGGGCTGGGCATGGTGGCTCATCCCAGTAATCCCAGCACTTTGGGAGGCGGAGGGGGGTGGATTACCTGAGGTCAGGATATCGAGACCAGTCTGGCCAACACAGTGAAACCCTGTTTCCACTACAAATGCAAAAATAATTAGATGGGCATGGTGGCACATGCCCATTAACCCCAGCTACTCAGGAGGCTGAGGCAGGAGAATTGCTTGAACCTGGGAGGCAGAGGTTGCATTAAGCCAAGATTGGGCCACTCCAGCCTGGGTGACAGAGTGAGACTCCATCTCAAAAAAAAAAAAAAAAAGAAGATCCACAGGTGATACAGATCACAAAGACCTTGGTGATCAAACAGTGGTAAAGAAACTGGCCAAATCCCACCAAAACCAAGGTGGCAACAAAAGTGACCTCTGGTCGCCCTCATTGCTCATTATATGCTAATTATAGTGCATTCACACACTAAAAGACACTCCCACCAGCACCTTGACAGTTTACAGATTCCATGGAAATGACCAAAAGTTACCCTATATGGTCTAAAAAGGGGAGGTGCGCTCAGTTGGGGGAGGGGGGAAAATTGCTCATCCCTTTCCCAGAAAACTCACAAACAACCCACCCCTTGTTTAGCATATAATCAAGAAATAACCATAAAAATAGCCAATCAATAGCCCTCTGGCTACCTGTAGAGTAGCCATTCTTTTATTCCTTTACTTTCTTAATAAACTTGCTTCCACTTTATGGGCTAGCCTGGAATTATTTTTTTATTTTTTTATTTTTTTCTGCCTCTAATTCTTTCTTGCATGAGATCCAAGAACCCTCTCTTGGGATCTGGATCAGGACCCCTTTCCGGTAACAATACTGTCGCTCCAAAAAGAGAAAAAAAGGCCGGGCGCGGTGGCTCAAGCCTGTAATCCCAGCACTTTGGGAGGCCGAGGCGGGTGGATCACGAGGTCAAGAGATCGAGACCATCCTGGTCAACGTGGTGAAACCCTGTCTCTACTAAAAATACAAAAAATTAGCTGGGCATGGTGGCGTGTGCCTGTAATCCCAGCTACTCAGGAGGCTGAGGCAGGAGAATTGCCTGAACCCAGGAGGCGGAGGTTGCGGTGAGCCGAGATTGTGCCATTGCACTCCAGCCTGGGTAACATGAGTGAAACCCCGTCTCAAAAAAAAAAAAAAAAAATGTTTTCAATTAGCTGAGCATGGTGGCACATGTCTGTAGGCCAAGCTACTCAGAAGAGGCTGAAGCGAGAGGATTAATTGAGCCCAGGATTTCAAGTGTGCAGTGACCCATAATCAAGCCACTGCACTCCAGCCTGAGTGACAGAGTAAGACCCGTCTCAGAAACGTTAAAATAAAAGAGATGGGGAAAAGCATGGCTGTGTTCATAAAGGGATCACACAAGGGAATCAGAATCCTATGCATCAGAAGGGGCAAAACACCAGAGTGACAACCCTTGAATGCTAGTCTAAGAAATTTATACCTGCCAGGAGTGGTGACTCACAACTGTAATCCCAGCATTTGGAAGGCCGAAGCAGGTGGATCACGGGGTCAGGAGTTCAAGACCAGCCTGGCCAAGATGGTGAGACCCCCCCCCATCTCTACTAAAAATACAAAAAATTAGCTGGAGGTAGTGGCACATCTCTACTAAAAATACAAAAAATTAGCTGGAGGTAGTGGCACATGCCTGCAATCCCAGCTACTCGGGAGGCTGAGGCAGAGAATTGCTTAAACCCGGGAGGCAGAGGTTACAGTGAGCCGAGATTGCACTGCTGCACTCCAGCTTGGGCGATAGAGACTCCGTCTCAAAAAAAAAAAGAAGTTTAGACCTTAAACTGTGGTTAATGGGAAGCCATTAAATAGGACAGTGACATGAGAAACATCTTAACATTCTAGGTCTCAATAAAACTGTTGAAGGCTGGGCGAAGTGGCTCACGCCTGTAATCCCAGCACTTTGGGAGGCCAAGGCGGGCAGAGCACGAGGTCAGGAGCTCAAGATCAACTGGCCCAACATGGGGAAATCCCGTCTCTACCAAAAATACAAAAATTAGCTCACTTTACAGAGAAACAGACTAAAAGAGATGACCCATTTATTTAAGATTACACTGGGGCCGGGCACAGTGACTCATACCTATAACCCCATCACTTTGGGAGGCTGAGGCAGGTGGATTGCCTGAGCCCTGGAGTTCCAGACCAGCCTGGGAAACATGGTTAAACCCCATGTCTACAAAACACACGCACTCACACACATAATTTAGTGGAAAAAAAAAAGAAAAAAGATTACAGTGGTATATGGGGAGAGCTATGTTTTAGACCATGGAGAACCTAGCTACAGTCTGGAGGACAAGTTGGACAGGGAGAGGCTGGAAGCAAAGAGACCCAGTGGGAAGTTGTTAACACAAACAATAATTAGGGCCGGTCACAGTGGCTAACGCCTGTAATCTCAGCACTTGGGAAGCCAAGGCGGGAAGATCACTTGAGGTCAGGAGTTTGAGATCTGCCTGACCAACATGGTGAAACCCCGTCTCTACTAAAATTACAAAAATTAGCTGGGGGTGGTGTGGGCACCTGTAATCCCAGCTACTGGTGAGGCTGAGGCATGAGAATTGCTTGAACCTGGGAGGTAGAAGTTGCAGTGAGCCAAGATGGAGCCACTGCGCTCCAGCCTGGGCAACAGAGCCCGACTCTGACTAAAAACCACCACCACCACCACCACAACAACAACAACAAACAGACAGAAACTACGTCATAACCATGATAGTGCTTAAGAGCATGGGTCTGTTTTTGTTTTTTGTTTTTTTTCTTTCTGAGATGGAGTCTCGCTCCATTGCCCAGACTGAAGTTCAGTGGCACAATCTTGGCTCACTGCAAACTCTGCCTCCCAGGTTCAAGCAATTTTTCTGCCTCAGCCTCCTAAATAGCTGGGACTACAGGCATGCGCCACCACACCCGGCTAATTTTTGTGTTTTTAGTAGAGAAGAGGGATCACCATATTGGCCAGGCTGGTCTTGAACTCTTGACTTCATCATCCGCCAACCTTGACCTCTCAAAGTGCTGAGATTACAGGTGTGAGCCACTGTGCCTGGCCAAGAGCTTGGGTCTGTTTTCAAAACATGTGAGTGTAACTCTTGGCTGAGTCACTTATTATTCACAGTTACATGACCTTCAACAAGTCATTTAACCATATGTAAGCATCAGTTTCTAGAGTAGCTAAATGAAGGTAATAATAGGCCCTTCCTATATCATGAAATTGTTGTGAGAATTACATATAAGTAATCCAATACAGATTTAACACGGGGTCTGGCACATAGTAAATCATAAATGTCAGCTGTTTTGTTTGTTTGGTTTTGGTTTGGGTTTTGGGTGACAAAACTCCATCTAAAAAGCTATAAACAATAAAAGTATTTAGCAGAAATAGGGAAGACCAAAGGAGGCAGCCAGAAGACTGAATTTGATTAATGTGAATGATAGAGGGTGATACAGAAAGAAAGTGTGCAGTAATCAATTGAAGACATTTACCTGGGGTTCACAAGAGATGTTATCCCTGAGGAGGGAAGTGGGAATTTTCTGCATAAAGGTGATCTATATGTCTAAAAAGTATTTTAAAAAGGTGATAATAACCATTCATATGTTACACAAAAATTAATAATAGCCAACAGTGACTGAAAGATTGCTTGGTGCTAGGCACAAAGTACCTTGCTTGAATTAATTTGTTTAAGCTGCACAACTACTCTATAAGTAAACATAACCGTTATCCTCATTTTTTTCTTTTTTTTTTTTTTTTTTTTTTGAGGTGGAGCTTTGCTCTGTCACCTGGGCTGGAGTGCAGTGGCCCAATCTCTGTTCACTGCAGCCTCCATTTCCGGGGTTCAAGCGATTCTCCTGCCTCAGCCTCCCGAGTAGTTAGGACTACAGACGCGTGCCACCACACCCAGCTAATTTTTGTATTTTTAGTAGAGATGAGGGTTCACCATATTAGCCAGGCTGGTCTCGAACTCCTGACCTTGTGATTCGCCCACCTCAGCCTCCCAAAGTGCTGGGATTATAGGCATGAGCCACTGTGCCCCGCCCAATCCTCATTTTTTAATGTGAGGAAGCAGGCTCATGGAGACAGAGTAATGTGCCCAAGTGGAGACAGCTCGAAGAGGTAGAAACCAGGGAAAACGTGGTGTTTTTTTTGTGTGTGGGGGGGTGTTTATTTTGTTTCCTTTTGTTTGAGACAGTGTCTCTCTCTCTCTCTCTGTTGCAGAAGCTGGAGTGCAGTGATGCAATCTTGGCTGGCTACAGCCTTGGCCTCCCAGACTCAAATGATCCTCCCACCTCAGACTGTCTAGTAGCTGGGACTACAGGTACACACTACCAAGCCAGGCTGGTGTGTGTGTGTGTGTGTGTGTGTGTGTGTGTGTGTGTGGTGTGTAACAGAGTCTCACTGTTTCACCCAGGCTAGAGTACAGTGGTGTGATCTCGGCTCAATGCAACCTCTGCCTCCCAGGTAGAAACGATTCTTCTGCCTCAGCCTTCTGGGTAGCTGGGATTACAGGCACCTGCCACCATGCCGGGCTAAATTTTTTTTTTGTTTTGTTTTGAGACTGAGTTTCGCTCTTGTTACCCAGGCTGGAGTGCAGTGGCACGATCTTGGCTCACCACAGCCTCCGCCTCCTGGGTTCAAGCAATTCTCTTGCCTCAGCCTCCCAAGTAGCTGGGACTACAGGCGCGTGCCACCATGCCCAGCTAATTTTTGTATTTTTAGTAGAGACAGGGTTTCACCATGTTGACCAGGATGGTCTCAATCTCTTGACCTCGTGATCCACCCGCCTCGGCCTCCCAAAGTGCTAGGATTATAGGCGTGAGACACCTGGCCAATTTTTGTATTTTTAGTAAAGACGGGATTTCTCCATGTTGGCCAGGCTGGTCTCAAACTCCTGACCTCAAGTGATCCACTCGCCTTGGCCTCCCAAAGTGCTGGGATTACAGGCGTGCACCCCTAGTCTGCACAGTGCCAGAACCCTTAACCATGTGCATCATGATCCACAAGGTTTTATTTCTGGGTCTCACTGCCATGCAACAGAGTGCAAATAAATCATAACGAGAGACAAAGAAATGAAATAATTGGTTTTTATTTTTTTAATTATTATTATATAGAGACAAGGTCTCCCTGTTGCTCAGGCTGGTGTCGAACTCCTGGGCTCAAGGGATCCTCCTGCCTCAGCCTGCCAAAGTGCTAGGATTACAAGTGTGAGCCACCATGCCCGGCCAACATAATTGTTTTTAAATGCAACTTGAGACCAACAAGACAGCTAGCTCTAATACTGTACAAAGAATGGAATTGATTCAGGACATGACTGCCTGTTATTAATGATTTAAGGAATCAGGACAACTAATGCATTATGCCTGTGTGTGAGAAGAGACAAATATCTTGGGATGCAGAGCAAAGAGAGAACATTCATAACAGCAATTGAGAATGAGCCCCCGGGGAATCTTCACTGCTCATAATCAAGAATAAAGTATGAGCCCTTCCACCTTTGACTCCAGAGTCAACCAACACATCAAACAGCAGGATCATTTGGTGAGGGTAATTGCCTATGCTCTACAAAACCCACACATGGGTCATCTGTCTGCTTCTGGCTCTAGAATATGCATAGGCAAACTACCTCCTTGATGCTTCTGAGAACCTGATTCCTGAGGGAGGGAGGAGGAGAGTTTTTTGGGAAATGTGCATTATTTGCTGATTAGGGAAGGTAGTCATAAGGGACTCACACATCGTCTAGTGCTACAACAATATGAGGCAGGCACTGTACTTTTTTTTTTTTCTTTGAGGTGGAGTTTCACTCTTGTCGCCCAGGCTGGAGTGCAATGGTGCAATCTCAGCTCACAGCAACCTCCACCTCCCAGGTTCAAGCAATTCTCCTGCCTCAGCCTCCTAAGTAGCTGGGGTTACAGGCATGTGACACCACGCCTGGGTAATTTTTTATTTTTAGTAGAGACAGGATTTCTCCATGTTGGTCAGGCTGGTCTCAAACTCCCGACCTCAGGTGATCTGGCCGCCTTGGCCTCCCAAAGTGCTGGGATTACAGGCGTGAGCCACTGCACCCGGCTGAGGCAGACACTCTTATTTTTATTTTACAGATGAGAAAACGGAGGCACAGGAAGGTTAAATAACCTGCCCAAGGCCACAAAACTAGTAAGTGGCAGAGCCTGGCTATGAATCCGTCTATCCATCTTACTCTTGCTCCAGAGATAGGATCTCAGTCTGTCACCCAGGCTAGAGGGCAGTGGGACCATTTTGGCTCACTGCAGCTTCTTGAGCCCCTGGGATCAAAGGATCCTCCCTACCTCAGCCACTGGAGTACCTGGGACCACAGGTGTGTGCCCCAATACCCAGGTAATGTCTTTGTTTTGTTTTGTTTTTTTGTAGAGATGGGGTCTCACTATGTTGCCCAGGCTGGTTTCAAACTCCTGGACTAAAGCAATCCTCCTGCCTCAGCCTCCCAGCATGATGGGATTATAGGCATAAGCCACCATGCCCGGCCAGAGCTCACATTCCTTTTTTTTTTTTTTTTTTTTTTTTCTGGAGACAAAATTTTGCTCTTATTGCCCCAGCTAGAGTACAGTGACACGATCTCAGCTCACTGCAACTTCTGCCTCCCAGGTTCAAGCAATTCTCCTGCCTCAGCCTCCTGAGTAGCTGTGATTACAGGTACCTGCCACCATGCCCAGCTAATTTTTGAATTTTTAGTAGAGACAGGTTTTCACCATGTTGGCCAGGCTGGTCTCAAACTCTTGACCTCAGGTGATCCGCCCACCTCGGCCTCCGAAAGTGCTGGGATGACAGGCATGAGCCACCGCGCCCGGCCCAGAGCTCACATTCTTAACCACCATACTGTGTACCATAGGCTATGATGTCCTTAGCAATCAGAGACTTTCCTGGCATAATGAGATCTTAGGGGTCACAATCCAAAGCAAATTACATCAGTCATCTTTTTTTCCTTCTACTGAACTATATTGCCTTGCTTTGAAAGCCTTGCGTTTTCTGCTTTTACTTGTGAACAACGATTCTAATACCATTGACCTTTTTTCCTTAAGCGCTTCGACCATCTCCCCGTTTATTTCTATGTTCTCCTATAACCTTCTTCTTGTTTCCACGTTCTGAGATTAGGTACAATAAGGCCTTTAGCAAAACCATGGGCTCTTTGCCTGTAAAAGCCTCTCCATTTACTTTGACCCTGGTATAGTCTCTTAGGCTAAACCTCTCTGGGGGAAAGGATTATGTAGATGAAGAGGCTCAACATTCTGCGTAGTGATTTAGCATTAATCTTCTTGCTTTGATGTGGTTTGACCCTAGACCCCTATTAGGAGTCTTTGACATAGGCCTGATATATTTTGTCTTTACCAATGATTCTTGACTGGCTCCAGCCTTCTTCATCCCTTCAGCCTCTCTAGTTTGGAGTTGAATGTCATGCAATCTATAATTTCTAGAATACTATCTTTTTTTCAGACGAAGTTTGGTCTATCATCCAGACTGGAGCGTGGTGCCGCAATCTCAGCTTACTTCATCCTCTGCCTCCTGGGCTCAAGCAATTCTCCTGCCTCAGCCTCCCAAGTAGCTGAGATTACAGCCATTCATCACCATGCCTGGCTAATTTTTTCTATGTTTAGCTTAGAGTTGCCCATGCTGGTCTTGAACTCCTGGCCTCAAGCAATCCACCCACCTAAGCCTCTGAAAATGTTGGGATTACAGGTGTAGAACACTGCAAGCCTGACTATAATACTACTGAAGTGCCTCTTTGCCTTTATCAGGATAAACTAGGTTATGCTACATTGAGACATCCCAAGTCTCAGTGGTTTAACAGAGCCAAACTTACTCACTCACCTAAAATCAAGAGCCAGTATCTCTTCAGTTAGCTGACCCCTGCAGTGACTCTAAGAGCCTCTCCAACATGTGGCTCTGCTATCTCAGTACAAGGACTTAAGTGTACCACAGCGAAGCAAAGAGAGCTGGAGAATCACATAGTACCTACTGAATGGTTGGTTTGGCTTGGAGGTGATAGCTAATCACTTCTCCTTCCAGCCCATTGACCAAAACTAGTCAAATGGCTCTGCCTAAAGCTAAAGGATTATGTGGAAACACTTGGCAAGATGTGAGCCAGAGATGTTGTTGCCTTTTTCTCATTAATATATCACACACTGGCCAGGTGCAGTGGCTCATGCCTGTAATCCCAGCACTTTGGGAGGCCAAGGCAGGTGGATCATCTGAGGTCAGGAGTTAGAGACCAGTCTGACCAACATGATGAAACCCTATTTCTTTTCTTTTTTTTTTTTTTTGAGACAGAGTCTCGCTCTCTTGCCAGGTGCCAGGCTGCAGCACAGTGGCGCGATCTTGGCTCACTGCAACCTCTGCCTCCCGGATTCAAGCAATTCTCCTGCCTCAGCTTCCCAAGTAGCTGGGACTACAGGCACGCGCCACCATGCCCAGCTAATTTTTGTATTTTTTTAGTAGAGACAGGTTTTCACCATGTTGGCCAGGATGGTCTCGATCTCTTGACCTCGTGATCTGCCCGCCTCGGCCTCCCAAAGTGCTGGGATTACAGGCGTGAGCCACTGCGCCCGGCCTCTTTTTTCTTTTTTTTTTTAAAGATGGGGTTTCACCGTGTTGGTCAGGCTGGTCTTGAACTCCCAACCTCAGGTGATCCACCTGCCTTGGCCTCCAAAATGCTTGAATTACAGGTGTAAGCCACCACGCCCAACCTTTTTTTTTTTGTTTTTTAAGACTAGTCAAGTGCAGTAGTGAGAAGTGGGGAAGAGTAGAACAAGGAGTTCGATCTGTAACTCACTGTGAACAATCAATTGAGATAACTCGCTACCTTTGGGCCAGAGAAACCCTGTCTCTACTAAAAACACAAAAATTGCTGGGCATGATGGTGCACACCTGTAATCCAGCTACTCTGGAGGCTGAGGCACAAGAATCACTTGAAGCTGGGAGGTGAAGGTTGCAGTGGGTGGAGACCGTGCCACTGCACTCCAGCTGGGCCAACAGAGAAATACTCTGTCTCAAAACAAACAAATATATCAGACACTGCAATCTGTATTTTTTTTTTTTAATTTTTTGAGACAGAGTCTCACTGTGTCGCCCAGTCTGGAGTGCAGAGGCATGATCTCGGCTTGTTGCAACCTCCACCTCCCAGGTTCAAGTGATCCTCTGCCTCAGCCTCCCCCAGTAGCTGGGATTACAGGCATGTGCCACCATGTCCAGCTAATTTTTGTATTTTTAGTAGAGACAGGGTTTTGCTATGTTAACCAGGCTGGTCTTGAACTCCTGACTTCAGTTGATCCACCTGCCTCAGCCTCCCCAAGTGCTGGGATTACAGGCATAAGCCATTGCGCCTGGACTATTTTTGTTTTTTTTTTAAGACAGAGTCTCACTTTGTCATCCAGGCTGGAGTGCAGTGGTGCAATCTTAGCTCACTGCAACCTCCGCCTCCTAGGTTCAAGGGATTCTCCTGCCTCAGCCTCCCTAGTAGCTGGAATTACAGGTGGGCACCACCATGCCTGGCTAATTTTTGTTTTTGTTTTATTTTGGAGACAGAGTCTCACTCTGTTGTCCAGGCTGGAGTGCAGTGGTGTGATCTGGCTCATACACTTGTACTTTGGACTTTAACCTTCTACCTCTAAATCCACTAATTATAGCTTAATCCAATTCTTGTTGCTTGGAGTATTTTAACCTCCTGCCAGATGACTGCTGCAGCTCTTTCACTTATATGTCTTACAGTTCAAATATTTTCTCCCTCTTCCCCATGCCTAGCTTTGAATCTTGTCATTTATCAGCAGTTACCTAGTTAATAGGGGTCTGAAAAGACCCCTGAATTTTCTATAATTGGAACTTTTGAAAAAAAAATTTTTTTTTTGAGGTGGAGTTTCGCTCTTGTTGCCCAGGCTGGAGTGCAATGGTGCAATCTCGGCTCACTGCAACCTCTGCCTCCCAGCTTCAAGCGATTCTCTTGCCTCAGCCTCCCGAGTAGCTGGAATTACAGGTGCCTGCCACCGCGTCCAGCTAATTTGTGTATTTTTAGTAGAGACAGGGTTTCACTGTGTTAGCCAGGCCGGTCTCAAACTCCTGACCTTGTGATCCACCTGACTTGGCCTCCCAAAGTCCTGGATTACAGGCGTGAGCAAGCCACTGCGCTCAGCCTTTCAAAACTCCGTTTTTAAAACCATTAGAACTCAGGAGACTTATCCACTATCATGAGAACAGCCAGGAAAGTCTCTGATTGCTGAGGACATCATAGTCTATAGTACACAGTATGGTGGTTAAGAATGTGAGCTCTGGGCCGGGCGCGGTGGCTCATGCCTGTCATCCCAGCACTTTGGGAGGCAGAGGCAGGCGGATCACCTGAGGTCAGGACTTCAAGACCAGCCTGGCCAACATGGTGAAACCCCATCTCTACTAAAAATACAATTAGCTGGGTGTGGTGGCACACACCTGTAGTCCCAGCTCCTTGGGAGGCTGAGGCAGGAAAATCACTTGAACACAGTCGGAAGTTGCAGTGAGCCGAGATCGTGCCACTGCACTCCAGCTTGGGTGACAGAGCAAGACTCCATCTCAAAAAAAAAAAAAAAGAGGCTCGGTGTGGTGGTTCATGCCTGTAATCCAGCTTTGGGAGGCTGAGGCAGACGGATCACATGGGATCAGGAATTCGAGACCAGCCTGACCAACATGGCAAAACCCCGTCTCTACTAAAATTACAAAATTAGTTGGGCGCAGTGGCATGCGTCTGTAATCCCAGCTACTCAAGAGGCTGCAGCAGGAGACTCATTTGAATCTGGGAGGCAGAGATTGTAGTGAGCAAAGATCACACCATTGCACTCCAGCCTGGACAACAACAATGAAACTCCATCTCCATCTTGGACAACAAGAAAGAAAAAGAGTATATCCCTCTGGGTCTTGATGTCTACTAATTTGATAGTGAACAACAGAATGTTATCTCCTCATATTCAACCTTTAACTTACATTGTAATGGGACATCAGCCCTGGATATGTCCTCTTCTGGAACTATGGTCTCATGTCAAACATGATACTATTTAGCTTTTTACTTAGGAATGTGGAACAATGGAGGTACAATGAGGCACTGGGCTGAGAGTCCAACATAGCCACAAGCTTGTATGTGACTGTGGATGATTCCTCAATTGTAAAATGAGTGAATTGGACTCCACTCACTGCTGGCTAAGAGCCTCCTATTACTGAAATTTCATGTCCAAAGCTGGGCACAGTGGCTCATACCTGTAATCCCAGCACTTTGGGAGGCCGAAGCAGGTGGATCACGAGGTCAAGAAATCAAGACCATCCAGGCCAACATGGTGAAACCCTGTCTCTACTAAAAATACAAAAATTAGCTGGGCGTGGTGGCATGTGCCTATACTCCCAGCTACTTGGGAGGCTGAGGCAGGAGAATCACTTGAACCTGGGAGGCAGAGGTTGCAGTGAGCCAAGATTATACCATTGCACTCCAGCCTGGCAACAGAGTGAGACTCCGTCTCAAAAAAAAAAAAAAAGAAATTTCATGACCAAAAGAGCTATTCTTCCATTGGGAGGTTCCAATACAGTGGCAGAAAGAAAGAGCAAATATATATCTTGAAAGGGGCAGAATTTCTGGTGCCCCTGAGTCACACATATCAGTTGAAATGAATAAATGTTTGTTCCCTGCTTCTGATGTGTGAAACTGTTGATGGGCAAGAGTTACCATGCTTAGGTTTTCAACTGGCTCTGCTGCCTCTACTAAAAATAAACCACGGGTGTTAGGGCTGAGTCATTTTCATACATGAATATGTGGAGGAAAAAAGTGACAAAGGTCACAGGGAATCTATGGATTATTTCCCTTCTGACCAGACACCACCCCTTGTTCCCAACCAGCTCCTTTTTTCTGTTTTATTTCAGATAAGCTGTGGACCTTAAATAGAACACATATTCCACAGCATGTTATTGTGTCCCAGCTTGTTCATATCCTGTTCTCTGCTTGTGGGTTGGACTTGTCCTTAGACCTGGGTTTTGTTTTTGTTTTTTTGTTTGTTAAGACAGAGTTTCGCTCCATTGCACAGGCTGGAGTGCAGTGGCACGATCTTGGCTCACTGCAAGCTCCACCTCCCAGGTTCAAGAGATTCTCCCGCCTCAGCCTCCTGAGTAGCTGGGATTATAGGTGTATGCCACCACACCGGGCAAATTTTATGCATATATATATATATATATATATTTTTTTTTTTTTTTGAAACAGAGTCTTGCTCTATTGCCAAGCTGCAGGCGAGTGTAGTGGTGCGATCCTGGCTCACTGCAACTTCTGTTTTCCAGCTTCAAGCAATTCTCCTGCCTCAGCTTCTCTAGTAGCTGAGACTGCAGGCATGCACCACCATGCCAAGCTAATTTTTTTGTATTTTTAGTTGAGATGGGGTTTCACTATGTTGGCCAAGATGGTCTCGATCTCTTGACCTTGTGATCCACCCGCCTTGGCCTCTCAAAGTGCTGAGATTACAGGCATGAGCCACCACGTCCAGCCTAATTATATATTTTTAATAGAGATGGGGTTTCTCCATGTTGGTCAGGCTGGTCTTGAACTCCTGACCTCAGGTGATCTGGCCTTCTTAGCCTCCCAAAGTACTGGGATTACAGGCATGAGCCACCTCGCCAGGCCAGACCTGAGTTTTTTATGTTTTTGAGGAATAATGGCTGATGGTGGCAACATGGGTAGCTGAACTTTGCAGTTTGCAAAGTGATTTGATACCATGGTTTCTTTGGAACAGTTGGTCATCCCCCTGGTGATGGGGGAACTCGAGGACAAGTTCCTGGCATTCGCCTAAGGTAGTAAAGTCTTACTGGGACAGGACTCATTCTAGGGTTTTATTTTGTTTTACGGTAGTTTTTCTTTTGTTTTTGAGACGGAGTTTCGCTCTTGTTACCCAGGCTGGAGTGCAATGGCGCTATCTCAGCTCACCACAACCTCCGCCTCCTGGGTTCAGGCAATTCTTCTGCCTCAGCCTCCTGAGTAGCTGGGATTACAGGCATGCACCACCATGCCCAGCTAATTTTTTGTAGTTTTAGTAGAGACGGGGTTTCACCGAGATGGGGTTTCACCATGTTGTCCAGGATGGTCTCGATCTCTTGACCTCGTGATCCGCCCGCCTCGGCCTCCCAAAGTGCTGGGATTACAGGCGTGAGCCACCGCGCCCGGCCTACGGTAGTTTTTCTATTCAGCTTTTGGAGACTATTTCCTACCTTCTCGAACCTGCTTTTCCCTCTCCCCTCTCCCCAAAGCCAGTACCCTCATTTTGCTTTCTGCTAAAAGGCTGAACCCTTTAGACCTTAGTTTCCTCAGCTATACAATGGGAGGAAAGTTTGGGAAGAAAAAGCACTACAGTTCTTTCTTTTTTTTTTTTGAGATGGAGTCTCGCTCTGTCATTTGGGCTGGAGTGCAATGGTGTGGTCTTGGCTCACTACAACCTCCACCTCCCCCAGGTTCAGGCAATTCTCCGACCTTGTAAAAGAAAAAAAAAAAAAGAAAAAGAAAAAGAAAAAATGCCACCTCATGAGAGAATGTAAGAGAAAAAAAAAGGAAAGAAAAAATTATCCTACCTCAGCCTCCTGAGTAGCTGGGAGTACAGGCACATGCCACCACACTGGGCTAATTTTTGTATTCTTTTTTTTTTTTTTTAAAGATGGGGTTTCACCATATTAATCAGGCTGGTATCAAACTCCTGACCTCAGGTGATCCACCCACCTCAGCCTCCCAAAGTGCTGGGATTACAGGCGTGAGCCACCGCGCCCGGCAATTTTTGTATTCTTAATGGGGTTTCACTTGGTTGGCCTCAAACTCCTGACCTTATGATCACCTGCCTCGGCCTCCCAAAGGGCAGGGATCACAGGCATGAACCACCACGCCCAGCCCCAAGTTCTTTTTTTTTTTTTTTTTTTTGAGACAGGGTTTCACCCTCGTTACCCAGGCTGGAGTGCAATGGCGCGATCTCGGCTCACCGCAACCTCCGCCTCCCGGGTTCAGGCAATTCTCCTGCCCCAGCCTCCTGAGTCGCTGGGATTACAGGCACGTGCCACCATGCCCAGCTAATTTTTTGTATTTTTAGTAGAGACGGGGTTTCACCGTGTTGACCAGGATGGTCTCGATCTCTTGACCTCGTGATCCACCCGCCTCAGCCTCCCAAAGTGCTGGGATTACAGGCTTGAGCCACCGCGCCCGGCCCCAAGTTCTTTTTTAATCTTTTTTTTTTTTTCTAAGAAGTAGTGACATAATGGCCAGGCACAGTGACTCACATTTGTAATGGCTGCACTTTGGGAGGCTGAGGTGGGTGGATCACCTGAGGTCAGGAGTTCGAGACCAGCCTAGCCGACATGGTGAAACCCCGTCTCTACTAAAAAAAAAATTAAAAAATTAGTCAGGCGTGGTGGCGTGTGCCTGTAATCCCAGCTATTCGGGAGGCTGAGGCAGGAGAATTCCTTGAACCACAGGCAAAGTTTGCAGTGAGCCAAGATCATGCCACCGAACTCCAGCCTGGGCAACAGAGTGAGACTCCCTCTCAAAAGAAAAAAAAAGAAGAAGTAGTGACATAAATTCCAAAATTAGCTCAGGTTTCTTTCCCTTACCCAGCAAAATCCCCATTCCCTTAGGGCAGCTGATTTCAAATAGCTATGTGGTAGAAACAGTTGACTACGGAAAATATAAAGGGAGGCCAGGTGCAGTGGCTCACGCCTGTAGTCCCAACAGGTGTGGGCCACTGCACCCTGCCTACTTCTGTTGAGAGGGCAAGGCAGGCAGATCACTTGAGCCCAGGAGTTCAAAACCAGCCTGGGCAACATGATGAGACCTCCCCCCTACCCTGCCATCTCTGCAAAAAAGTACAAAAAATATATACAATGGGTTGCTGGGCACTGTGGCTCACACCTGTAACCCAGCACTTTGGGAGGCCGAGGCGGGTATATATATCACGAGGTCAGGAGTTCAAGATCAGCCTGGCCAAGATGGAGAAACCCCATCTCTACTAAAATACAAAAAAGTTAGCTGGGCATGGTGGCGGGCGCCTGTAATCCCAGCTACTCGGGAGGCTGAGGCAGAAGAATCACTTGAACCTGGGAGGCGGAGGTTGCAGTGAGCCGAGATCATGCCACTGCACTCCAGCCTGGGGGAAGAAGCAAGACTCCATCTCAAAAAAAAAAAAGGGGGGTAAATATTGGGCCAGCCATGGTGGGTCACACCCATAATTCCAGCACTTTGGGAGGCTAAGGCAAGAGGATCAATTGAGGCCAGGAGTTCAAGATTGCAATAAGTTATGATGGTACCACTGGGAGTACATTGGAGTTAGCCTGGATGATAGAGTGAGATCCTGTCTCTAAAAAAAAAATAAAAATGAAAAAGGTAAATGTTGGATCATGTGTTTCATAAAATAACTCTTCCTAGGAGTATTATTTACAAATAAGACTTTACTACATTTATACATTAATGGCTTTAAAAGATTTGTCCAGCTGGCCAGATGCAGTGGCTCACGCCTGTAATCCCAGCACTTGGGAGGCCGAGGTGGGTGGGTCACCTGAGGTCGGGTGTTCCAGATCAACCTGGCCAACATGGTGAAACCCTGTCTCTACTAAAAATACAAAAAATTAGCTGGGCGTGTTGGTGGGCACCTGCAATACCAGCTACTTCAGAGGCTAAGGCAGGAGACTCACTTGAACCTGGGAGGCAAAGGTTGCAGTGAGCCGAGATCACACCATAGCATGCCAGCCTGGGCAACAAGAGTACTCCGTCTCAAAAAAAAAAAAATTTGTCCAGTCACTATCACTTTTTAAGATTCAATCCAGAAGTATCTCAAACCAAAAGACCCCAAAATGAATTCATTGTTTTATTTTCAAAAGCTGCTTTCTGGGCGGGGTGCAGTGGCTCATGCCTGTAATCCCAGCACTTTGGGAGGCTGAGGCAGGAGGATCACCTGAGGTCAGGAGTTCAAAACCAACCTGGCTAACATGGTGAAACCCCATCTCTACTAAAAAAAATAAATAAATAAAAATAAAAAAATTAGCTGCTACTCAAGAGGCTGAGGCAGGAGAATCGCTTGAACCTGGGAGGCAGAGGTTGCAGTTGAGCTGGGATCGTGCCATTGCACCCCAGCCTGGACAAGAGCAAAACTCCGTCTCTCAAAAAAAAAAAAAAAAAAGTTGCTTTCCTTCCTAAATTAGCTATCTTGATTGGTGGTCCACCATTTACCCATTTACTTAAACCAGAAATCTGTGAGTGCCCTGTCTATCACCCTCTAAAACCACTAAGTTCTGTTCAGTAGATCTCTCAAATGTTTCTCATACCCATGACATTGCCATTATATTAATACAGAGGAAGAGGAGGCATCTAGGAAGACTAGACAGACAGAGGTTGAATGAGAAGAGAAAGATCTAAGTAAGATCGGCTTAAACATATGCACCAAGACTTAGACCAACTACAGCTTTGTTGTTGTTTGTTTGTTTTTGAGAGAGGGTCTTGTTCTGTCACCCAGGATAAAGTGCAATGAGTGGCACGATCATAGCTCCCTGCAACCTCAAATGCCTGGTCTCAAGCAATCCTCCCACCTTGACCTCCCAAGTGCTGAAATTATAGGCAAAGCCACCACACCTGGCCTCACTTTTTAGTCTGGAAGATTGGCAAGATGGAAGCAAAAAAACCAGGAATGAAGAGAATAAAACTGTCAGATATGTGCCCACATTTTTGGAAGTCCAGGTTTCATCTCAGAGGGTGGGAGATAGGCTGGATAACTGCATGTAATCCTGAGGGCCCTACCCTCTTCTCATTTGGGGCTCAGAAAGATGCTGCCCTGAAGACTACCCAATAACCATCTAAAAGACAAGTGTACCAAACTGGCTGTGCTGTGGGATCAGGCCACGGAAGGCTCAGGGGTTTATCTTTCCCCAGCCTAGCCTGAATGCTGGGGTGGGGTGGGTGGTAGACAGCAGGTGGCTCTGAGGAAAGGGCTGGGCAAAGGTTACCATCACAGCCACACTTCAGAGATGTCTTGGGTAGCATTAGAGTCAAAGGAGGCCAAATGAGACAGGAAACAAAGAAGTAGCTAACAGCTACAATTCTGAAGGCCAGCTGGATATTCAGAGACCAAGAAAACAAGGAACATGGCCGGGCGTGGTGGCTCACGCCTGTAATCCCAGCACTTTGGGAGGCCAAGGTGGGTAGATCACTTGAGGTCAGGAGTTTGAGACCAGCCTGGCCAACATGGTGAAACCCCATCTTAAAAAACAAAACAAAACAAAAAAAAAACAAGGAATAATGTTTTGAGACCAGAAGACAGAGAGCAAAAGTCAGTGAATTCAAAGGCTCCATAAATCTTTATCCACCTTGATCAAGTAACGGAAGCCACACTCCTCTCCCATACTTTTTTTTTTTTTTTGAAGTGGAGTCTTCCTCTGTTGCCCAGGCCAGAGTACAGTAGCACAATCTTGGCTCATTGCAACCTCCGCCACCTGGGTTCAAGAGATTCTCCTGCCTCAGCCTCCTGAGTAGCTGGGATTACAGGTGTCCACCACCATGCCCATCTATTTTTTTGTATTTTTAGTATTTTGGTATTTTTAGCTGGTCAGGCTGGTCTCAAACTCCTGGCCTTAAACGATCCACCCACCTTGGCCTTCCAAAGTGCTGGGATTACCAGCATGAGCCACCACAACTGGCCTGTATTTAGCAAATGTTCTATAGTGAGTATGTATTTCTTCTATAATTGGGAGGAAAAAACCCAAGCAACCTGAGGGGTCTGTGTATAAGACACACCCACCAGAGTGCCAAGTCAGTTTACCATTGCCATGGCAACACCCGGAAGTTACCACCCATTTCCATAGTGATGACTCACAACCCAGAAGTTACAATACTTTTCCTAGAAATATCTGCATAAACTGCCCCCTATTTTGCATATGATTATAAGTGGGTATAAATGTAAGTGCAGAACTGTCTCTGAGCTCTATTCTGGGCACACTGACTATGGGGTATCCTTGCTTGCCAGGAGCAGTACCTCCGCTCCTGCTATACATGGCCATTTCAATACAAGTTGCTGTTTAACAATACCAGCTTGCCCTTGAATTCTTTCCTGGGAGAAGCTAACAACTCTCCCTTGCTAAAGCCCAATTTGGGAGCTTGTCTGTCCTGTATCAAACCCACGGCTCTGAGGATGTATCTTTTTTTTTTTTTGAGACGGAGTCTCACTCTTGCCAGGCTGGAGTGCAGTGGCACAATCTTGGCTCACTGCAACCTCCACCTCCTGGGTTCAAGCCATTCTCCTGCCTCAGCCTCCTGAGTAGCTGGGACTACAGGTGTACGCCACCACACCCAGCTAATTTTTGTAGTTTTTAGTAGAAACAGGGTTTCACCATATTGGACAGGCTTGTCTCGAACTCCTGATCTTGTGATTCGCCTGCCTCAGCCTCCCGAAGTGCTGGGATTACAAGTGTGAGCCACCGTGCCCAGCTGAAAACATGTCTTTTATTCCCAGATGAATGCAGCTCTATGTGTGCAAAGTATACTGAGAGGTGGTGGTGGGCCTTGTCTTCATCCTCTTCATCCACACAGCCCAAGTCAGAAAAAGTGAAGAGAGAAAGTAGATCTGCACACAGATATGACCAACATTCCTTGGTGCCATCAAAACAGACTCAATTCTGGGATTCCTGCTTCAACTACATGTTTAGCCTCTTCTTAGAGGCAATTCCTATGAATCCAAAGCTCTTGAGGAACAGGGAATAAAACAGAATGGTTATTGTCTGGAGCCTTCCAACTTTAACCCGGATACATTTACCCATCTTGTTTTGGCACATTAAAAAGGCTTTTAAGGATAGGCATGGTGGCTCACTCCTGTAATCCCAGCACTTTGGGAGGCTGAGGTGGGAGGATCGCTTGACCCCAGGAGTTCAAGACCAGCCAGGGCAACACAGCCAGACCCTGTCTTCATAAAAAGTAAAAAAAATATATTAGCTGGGGTGGTAGTGTACCTGTAGTCCTAGCTAGTTGGGAGGCTGAGGTCGAAGGATCTCTTGAGCCTGGGAGGTCGAGGCCAGTGAGCAGAGATCGTGCCACTGCACTTCAGCTTGGTTGACAGAGTGAGACCCTGTCCCTTAAAAAAAAAAAAAAAAAAAAAGGCTTTGGCTGGGCATGGTGGCTCATGCCTGCAATTCCAGCACTTTGGGACGCTGAGGCCAGTGGATAACCTGAGGCCTGGAGTCCAAGACCAGCCTAGCCAACATGACAGAACCCTGTATGTACTAAAAATATAAAAATTAGCTGGATGTGGTGGCATGCATGTGTAATCCCAGCTATTCAGGAGGCTGAGGCACCTGAACCTGGGAGGTGGAGGTTGCAATGAGCAGAGATTCCACCCCTGCACTGCAATCTGGGTGACAGAGTGAACCTCTGTCTCAAAAAAAAAAAAAAAAAAAAAAAGAAAAAAAGACTTTAAAAGAAAAAGCTGAGGACTCAGAAAAATACCCTGGTTGGTGCTTTTCATTCTGAGCCTGGAATTATTCCATAGCTAGACTGCCTCATCAAATGTGTTTTAGTTTGTACCCAGTGATGAATTACTTATCTCACACTGCAATGACCAGAGGGCCTTGTGCCTGGTGAGCCCTGTCTTCTCTTCCTTTTTCAGTGACTGTCTCCTTGCAGGTGGGAAAATGTCTTTTGTGAAACCAGTTAAATTGAGTCAAAAAGAAATAACTGTATATGTTCCAGAAGGCTGGACAAACAACAGGACTAGTAATTTCAGCTCTCCAGTGATTATAGTTATTGTGCTTACGAAGAAACTCCTCCCTTCCTGCAGTCATTAACTGCTCCCCTCTGCTGCCCCTTTGACTGTCCTCACTATTTTCGCAAGGCCAAGGAATCTCTTGAAATGGAATTTCCTTCCCTTTAGGAATCAAAAGCAAACACTTAAAGTCCACAAGATGACCTATTTTTCCTTAGCAACTCTTAGTCAATCATACTCTCATTGAACCTATCCAGCCAACTGAATATAGGAGGTAGTAGTACTGCCTACATAATTAGGAGTTCACTAACTGGACTCAATATCAAGACCTGTCTCCTGTCTGTCATTACAGACTATTATACAAGAGAATTATAGGATTTTAGAACTGCAAAAAGCCTTCACAGATTTTTTTCTTTCTCTTTCCCTTTCTTTTTTTTTTTTTTTTTTTTTTTCTCTCTCTCTCTTTCTCTTGCTTTCTTTATGGAGTTGAGGTCTTGCTTTGCTGCCCAGGCTGGAGTGCAGTGATGCTATCACAGCTTACTACAGCCTCAACCTCTTGGGCTCAAGTGATCCTTACGGCTTAGCCTCCCAAGTAGTAGCTGGGACTACATGCCTGTGCCAGCACAACCTGGGATTTATTTATTTATTTTTTTGAGATGGAGTTTTGCTCTTGTTGCCCTGTCTGGAGTGCAATGGCCCGATCTTGGCTCACCACAATCTCCACCTCCTGGGTTCAAGTGATTCTCCTGCCTCATCCTCCCGAGTAGCTGGGATTACAGACATGCGCCACCATGCCCAACTAAGTTTGTGTTTTTAGTAGAGATGGGGTTTCACCATGTTGGTCAGGCTGGTCTTGAACTCCTGACCTCAGGTGATCTGCCCACCTCGGCCTCCCAAAGTACTGGGATTACAGGCGTGAGCCATGGTGCCCGGCCCACCCCTGGGCTTTATTTTTATTTTTAGAAATGGTCTGGCTATGTTGCCCAGGCTTGTCTCAAACTCCTACCCTCAGCTGATCCTCTGACCTCAGCCTCCCAAAGTGCTGGGACAGATTTTCTAATAAACCCCTTCATCATACAGATGAATAAGCTAAAGTTTATAGTCCTTATCCTTGTGACGGTCACTGAGTGGGTATTCAGTAACTACTCGCTCTTTTGTTTATGGCCTAAGTTGTTCGAAATGACCAGTCCATACTAAAATACAAGCTTCCTAATTTCAACATCATTTTCTTTCCCCTCAATTATACTGAGTTATGTGCTTTCTTTTTCTTTTTTTTTTAAAGATGGGGTTTCACTATATTGGTCAGGCTGGTCTTGAACTCCTGACCTCAGGTGATCCGCCTGCCTTGGCCTCCAAAGTGCTTGGATTACAGGCGTGAGCCACCACGCTTGGCTGAATTATGTGCTTTCATTGGGTCTAGTATAAAATCATTATAGCCAAAAAAAAAAAAAAATCATTACAGCCATGCTCACTTTGGCAGCATATATACTAATATGGAACGATACAGAGAAGATTAGCATGGCCACTGTGCAAGGATGACATGCAAATTCGTGAAGCTTTTCATATTTTATTTTATTTTATTTATTTATTTATTTTTAAGATGGGGTTTGACCATGTTGGTCAGGCTGGTCTTGAACTCCCGACCTCAGGTGATCCACCGCCTTGGCCTCCAAAGTGTTTGGATTACAGGCATGAGCCGCCATGCCTGGCCGAGTTCCATATTTAAAAAAAAAATAATAAAAAATAAAATAAAATCATTATAGCCATAACTTATTTATTTATTTATTTGACATAGAGTCTTGCTCTGTGGCCTAGGCTGGAGTGCAGTGGTGTGATCTTGTCTCACTGTAACCTCAGCCTCCCGGTTCAAGTGATTCTCTTGCCTCAGCCTACTGAGTAACTGGAATTACAGGTGCACGCCACTATGCCCAGCTAATTTTTGTATTTTTAGTAGAGATGGGGTTTCACCATGTTGGCCAGGCTGGTCTCAAACTCCTGACCTCAAGCGATCCACCCGCCTTGGCTTCCTGAAGTGCCAGGATTACAGGTGTGAGCCACCTCAGCCAGCCAGCCATACTTTTATTTTTTCATAGCTTGAGATATAATTCACATACCATGTGATTCACTCATTTAATGTGTTAAATAAAGTTAAATGTCTTTTAGCATATTTACAGAGTTGTGTATTCATCACTATAATCAATTTTTGGAATATTTTCATTATCCCAAAAAGAAACCCCATACCTATTAGCAGTCACTCACATTTCCTCTCTCCTCACCCTCTCATGCCCCCTAGACCTAGCCAATCACTAATTCTCATTTCATATGAATGAAATCATATAATTATGTGGTCCTTTGTGACTGACTTCTTTCACTTAGCATGTATTCAAGATTCAGCTATGTCATGGCATGTACTTTCTTTAAAAAATTTTTTTTTTTTTTAATCAGAGATGAGGGTCTCGATATTGCTCAGGCTGGTCTCCAACTCATGGCACAAGCCATCCTCTTGTCTCAGCCTCCCAAACTGCTGAGATCACTGGCGCGAGCCACCACTCCCACTCCCCTCCCTCCCCCATACTTTCTTTTTATTGCCAAATAATAGTCCATTGTATGTATGTCACATTTTATTTAATTACTTTTTTTTTTTTTTTTTGGGACGGAGTTTCGCTCTCCTTACCCAGGCTGGAGTGCAATGGCGCGATCTCGGCTCACCGCAGCCTCCGCCTCCTGGGTTCAGGCAATTCTCCTGCCTCAGCCTCCTAAGTAGCTGGGATTACAGGCACGCGCCACCATGCCCAGCTAATTTTTTGTATTTTTAGTAGAGACGGGGTTTCACCGTGTTGACCAGGATGGTCTCGATCTCTTGACCTTGTGATCCACCCACCTCGGCCTCCCAAAGTGCTGGGATTACAGGCTTGAGCCACCGCGCCCGGCCGACATTTTTTTCTTTAAATTTTCTGAAGTGTATAATATCGTGGAAAGACAAAGTAAAGCCTTGCTCTATGTTTTCCAGCTCTTCTGACCCCTCAGGAAAATAGAGGCATGTATACAGATAGATCATTCTCAGCCCTCAGGAAGAGAAAATAAAAGAGGAGAGATTCAGAGCAAGACTTTTTCTGGTTTACAAATATGAAAGGTTACGAAGAAAAAGGGCATTTGGGGCTCACACCCAACCAGCTGGTCGGCATTCCTATGACCCCAACATCTAAACTACATTACGGTGAATGTGGGGTGAGGTTGAGAAAGGGAGAAAACACAGGCCGCAAAAATTCAGTACTATCCGGCACTTCATAAGACTTAGTATTTTCATCTTTGTCCCTCCAAATTTATGTTTGCTCTTGCCCAACCTTCATACTGTTTTTGTGGGCCTCCAGGTGGGTCATGCGTAGGAAACTTGAGGGGACTACTTCACACATGGTGGGCAGTACTTGAACTTGTAAACCCCAAGCTAAGAGTAGTTATGATCCCGGTGGGTGGCCAATTCTCTCCCTAAACTCATGCTTGTCTTGTCTTTCCTTTCCCTCATCTTAAACGAGTTGGGGATGCAGAACTGAGTCACCTGCGGCAGATAGAAGGGACTTTTGAGAGTGTCTTCCGGCCCTTTCCATCCGACGTTTATTGCGGACTTTAGATAAGCACACCGGGAAGCGATCATTGACTCAACCCGCCCTAGGCGTGGGCGTTGTGTCATTCCCCACACGTGACGCTCTCCCAGGCGGCGGGGACCTCATTTGTCATGGGACTTATTCACTCTAGTGACTCCACCTCTTTCCTCCTCTACTCCCCAACCTCTCACTTACCCTTTCCTTCCCCTTTCAAGACTTGGGGAGAGGATGGCTGGAGCCTGGAAATACCCCATGTCCCAAGTTGGCCAGACG
Organism: Sapajus apella; assembly: GCF_009761245.1. Lineage (NCBI taxonomy): Eukaryota > Metazoa > Chordata > Mammalia > Primates > Cebidae > Sapajus > Sapajus apella. Next base: position 9,219,292 of record NW_022436952.1, on the reverse strand, counting down.
TTGCAGACACACACACTATTTGGGAAAGTGCAGCCAGTAACGTTCCGGTTTCACCCTTCTCCAGAATGCTATCACCCTTCCTGTTTTAGGCTATGATTACTCTTCCATAGCACAAAACAGTTCCAACCTATTCGAGACCACTTTTCCCCTTAAGCGGAACCTGGTTACGGTTGTTTCCCCTCCCCTTCTGTTTCCCGTTTTTTTCGGAGCCTGGAATTCTCAATCTGGAGAATTGGTTTGAGTCCCGCCTCAGCCCGTTTCGCGTTCTAGCTGCGTGACCTTGAGAGCATCACCACTTTTCTGGGCCTACTTTCTTTGTCTGTGTAACAGGATCCAAACAACTACCGCTTTAGGCGTGTTGTGGGAATGAAGTGCGAAGGTGTTTTGTGAACTCTAAAAAGCAATAGAAATGCCAGCTAAGTTAACTAAAGACGGCTCGTCATTCTTCCAGAACCCCTCCCTTTCCCCTGGGACCCGCCCCACGAATCCCGCGGGGGACGGACACTTCGCCCCACCCTCCGACCGCAGTCTTCCCCATTGGCGCCCGCACCGGCCGCGCGGCGCCGAGTGTTGACGCCACGGCTTCCTCCGCCGGCGCCCGATGACGCTAGCCCCGCCCCCCGCCGCGCCTGGCCTCCCGCGGCGCCCCGCCCCTCGGCCCGTCGCCGCGCCGGCCCCGCCCCGCGGATGACGTGTGGCGCGCGCGGCCCGGCCGCCCCGGCAGTTGGTGCAGCAGCAGTTGGGGTGAGACCTAACACCCCACCCCTCCCCTCCTCCGGCCCCGGCCCCGGCCCCCACCCCGCCGGGCCCAACCCCGGCCCCGGCCCGGGCCCCAGCCCTAGTCCCCGTCCCAGCCTGAGCCGGGCCCGTCCCGTGCGGGCCGGTGCCGCCCCTCAGCCGGCGACGCCCCGGGCCGCCCGCCCGCCCGCCACCATGGAGCTGGAGGACGGTGTGGTGTATCAGGAGGAGCCCGGCGGCTCGGGGGCCGTGATGTCAGAGCGGGTGTCCGGCCTGGCCGGCTCTATCTACCGCGAGTTCGAGCGGCTCATCGGGCGCTACGACGAGGAGGTGGTCAAGGAGCTGATGCCGCTGGTGGTGGCAGTGCTGGAGAACCTGGACTCGGTGTTCGCGCAGGACCAGGAGCACCAGGTGGAGCTGGAGCTGCTGCGGGACGACAACGAGCAGCTCATCACCCAGTACGAGCGGGAGAAGGCGCTGCGCAAGCACGCCGAGGAGGTGAGGCCGGCTGCAGGGCGGGGGCCGCGGGATCCGGCCTCGGGGGCGGCCGGGTCGGGGGTCGCGGCCCTGTCGGAGACTGGAGGCGCGACGGGCCTCCTGGAGGGCGGCTCTGAGGCCGAGGCCCCCCAGGACCAAGCCCTGCGGCATCCAGGTACCCCGGGACCCAGGCCGGCGTTGGAAGCGGAGGCCGGCTCCTGAGTGTCCTGGGAAGGGAGCGAGATAGAGGAGGCAGGGCCCCGGGAGGAAGCGGCAGCCTGGCCTGAGGACACCTGGGGATGTCCAAGGGCGGAGATTGTGGGGTGTCTGGTTGCATCTTGTTGTTGAGGGAAGTTTCCAACCACCGTGGGATAGTCAGATGGCGGTTCAAAGTTTTACCCTTGGGGAGGGGGACACTTCTGTCTTGGATATGTAACTTCCGCTAGTTCCAGTACCTTTCCAGGGGGGTTGCTGTTGCTTTGGGAAGTTAGAGATCTCCCTCTTTCGGTCAATTTCTTCTTGACGTTTTAATCTTGTTGAGAAAGAGGTCTTATTTTATATTCTGTGTGCCTTGGTTGACACTTTGTCAACTTTTAGATGTTGTGTGGCAGTACTCAATATATATATAAACAATTTTATTGGTATTCCATACCAAAGCATTCTTCCGTATCAGGTTGTAACCTTGGACAGTTCCCTTCAAAAATCCTCCGTTTATTTATAAAAAGGATTGGGGGGCGGGGTTGGGAAGATGTAGGTGACAGTTGGCGACACTTTTCCTCTGAGTTTTTTTCTCAAACTGCTGTTTATACGTGCATTTGGCCGCCTGTTAACTCTAGCACCTAAGCAGTGACCTGGGTGCCCTCACTTCGACTCCTAACCTTTTGGAGTTTTAGGGTTCAAGTGACAGGTCTTTGGCTTCTTGAGAGTGATAAGGATTTTAGCTTTCAGGCTGCATTGGCGTTATTTCTGTGGACCTTATCAAAGGCAGGTGAAGTGTCCTATTTTTGTTTCTCACGTGCCTAGCACACCTAGTTAAATACATGGTAATCAAAGGAGGCTAAATAATTTATAATTGAAGGACTGACATGGTATTTTTCAAAAAGAATTAAAAAGATTTTAGGATGTCACATTTGTAGCTCATTTCCTAACACTGAATAGTAACACCATTAAAACTTTTTATGTTTTGTCATGTATACCTTTGCATCTGGCTAAATAGTTCTTTTCCTTTTTTAAAAACTTGCATGTAGTGATGATTTTTAGTTCTGATTCTGGGATCCAGTTTTCTCAAAGGAATGCTACTGAGTTTGCCAAACAAAATTGGCTTTTTCTTTCTTTTTTGAGACGTAGTCTTACTCTGTCGTCCAGGGTGGAGTGCAGTGGAGCGATCTCTGCTCACTGCAACCTCTGCCTCCGGGGTTCAGGTGATTCTTGTGCCTCAGCCTCCTGAGTAGCTAGGACAATACTCCCTGCTAATTTTTGTTTTTAGTAGAGACAGGGTTTCGCCATGGTGCCCAGGATGGTCTTGAACTCCTGGCCTAAGGTGAGACCTTGGCCTCAGGCAGACCATCCCAGTGTTGGGATTACAGGCGTTGAGCCATTGCACCCCACCAAAATGGACTATTTCAAGAGCTTTTCCTATTATATAGGGAAGGAAGGGATGAAAAACCAAGTAATGATAGGATCACAATTTCTGCTTGTTAGCACCCTTTATAGAATAGAGATCAAGTGCTACTTCTGAGAGGACTTGCTGCTGCTTTGTGCTCATACCGGCCCTTGCCAGTGTGTGAATATACATGGAAGTGACTAACCACATATACACACAGATGAAAAGCTGGCCCGACATGACCTTTTACCTCACGTAAAGAAACCCTCCCTCCAGCCTTAAACTCCTGTCAGTCCATGTAAATATGGGCAAAAATTCCAAGGTCACACGTGCCAAGAAAACCATTTGCCACAGGTTGCAGAATCAGGAAATAAAACTGACCAACTGCTAGACTCTGGGCTCTATATTAATTTCTTAAGTAAATGACTTAAAAAAATAGATTATCCGATGAATTTATTGTGGTTTATCTTTTTCCAATCACATCTATAAATTCTCCGTAGTGAAACCATTGGGCAAAGGGTCATGACCTGAGAACAGAAAACACTTATGAAATCCTAAGTTAGCCAACTCTCAGGCCGCAAACATAAACATACCTTGTTATCAGTTTTCATATAAGTTCATAAATCACGTGTTGCTCAGTACCTAGAAATTGTCTCTTTTAGTCCAATATGTAGAGTGAATTCTGTGTTTAGTTTTCTGTGAGTGCTTTGTTTGTGCCTTTAATATGGAGACCAAGAGTCTATTATAGCAAAAGTAAGTGCCTCAGGGTATTTACAGCAAAAGTGATTTGAAAGCATGGAAATTATCCATCACCAGAGAATGTGAAGTAAATTCTGAGCACCTCTGGAAACTTAGGTGCGTATGTAAATAGTGAGGATGTTTGAGGAGTGTGTGTGGTGCTATAATCTCTTGTTTGCAAGAATTCTAAGCAAGGCATCAGAAATTTAATTTTTATATTGATGGGACATAATTCGAATACATTCTAACTTTTTCCTTTTATTTGAATTTCTTGTATGGCGCTAGTCTGCTATTCTAGTGATTATTTAAAAATAACCTAAAGAAGGGCTAATTTTAGATAGATTTTGACCATTTTCAGAGGCTAATCAAGTTCAGTTATCTGATCTTATCACTTATCACTCTCCTTTGGGCTGCACACCTTTCCATTCCTTAACCAAGACCCATCTGATGCCTTTGCCCATGCCCTAGAATGCTCTCCTTAACGTTTCACATAGCTAGCTCCTCACTGTCTGCTTTGCTTAAATTTCACGTTTTCAGCCAGAACATCCTGTTGACTCTATCCAGAATAAGCCCTGTGAACCTACTGAATAATTTATTTTTAAGTCAGTGACTTTTTTTTTTTTTTTTGAGACGGAGTTTCACTCACGTTACCCAGGCTGGAGTGCAATGCGCGATCTCGGCTCACTGCAACCTCCGCCTCCTGGGTTCAAGCAATTCTCCTGCCCCAGCCTCCTGAGTAGCTGGGATTACAGGCACGCACCACCATGCCCAGCTAATTTTTTGTAGTTTTAGTAGAGACGGGGTTTCACCGTGTTGACCAGGATGGTCTCGATCTCTTGACCTCGTGATCCACCCGCCTCGGCCTCCCAAAGTGCTGGGATTACAGGCTTGAGCCACCGCGCCTGGCAAGTCAGTGACTTTTAAATTTAAATTCTTTTTTTTTTTTTTTTTTTTTTTTTTTGAGATAGAGTCTCCCTCTGTTGCCCAGGCTGAAGTGCGGTGGCACCATCTTGGCTCACTGCAACCTCTGCCTCCCTGGTTCAAGCGATTTTCCTGCCTCAGCCTCCCAAGTAGCTGGGACTACAGGCGTGTTGCCAGCATGCCTGGCTAATTTTTTGTGTTTTTAGTAGAGACAGGGTTTCACCCATGTTAGCCAAGATAGTCTCGATCTCTGGACCTCGTGATCCATCTGCCTTAGCCTCCCAAAGTGCTGAGATTTCAGGCAAGAGCCACCATGCCCGGCCTTAAATTTAAATTCTTTTTGGAGACAGAGTCTCACTCAGTCACCTAGGCAGGGGTAAAGTGGCACAGCCACAGCTCACTGTAGCCTCAATCTACTGGGTTCAAGTGATCCTCTCCTTCAGCCTCCTGAGCAGCTAGGACCACAGGTATGCATCACCATACTGGGCTAATTAAATTTTTTATAGAGACAAGTTCTCACTATGTTGCCCAGTCTGGTCTAGAACGCCTGGGCTCACGTGATCCTCCTACCTTGTTGATCTTGCCAAAGTGTTGGGACTTACAGGTGTGAGACATTGAGCCCAGCCCAGTGACGTTGAAATCTGGGCACAGAATGATCTGGAGAGAGAGGTTATAACTGGGCATGTTAGGAATTTGTGCAACTTCTGATTCTTTTAAAACAGGCATGACTTGCTTTAATTTTAAGGGCCAGGTGTGGTGGCTCACATCTGTAATCTCAGCACTTTGGGAGGCCAAGGCAGGCAGATCACTTGAGATCAGGAGTTTGAGATCAGCCTTGCCAACATGGTGAAACTCTGCCTCTACTAAAAATACAAAAATTAGCTGGATGTGATGGTGGGTGCCTGTAATCCCAGCTACTGGGGAGGCTGAGGCATGAGAATTGCTTGAACCTGGGACGTGGAGGTTGCAGTGAGCTGGGATCCTGCCACTGCACTCCAGCATGGGCAACAGAGTGAGACTCCCTCTCACACAAAAAAAAGAAAAAGAAACTTCTGAAAAGTAGACGTGTGGGTTTAAAAATCTTTTCCTGGCCAGGTACGGTGGCTCATGCCTATAATCCCAGCACTTTGGGAGGCCATGGTGGGCAGATTACGAGGTCAGCAGTTCGAGATCAGCCTGACCAACATGGTGAAACTCTGTCTTTACTAAAAACAATAAAATTAGCCAGGCGTGGTGGTGTGCACCTGTAATCCCAGATACTTCAGAGGCTGAGGCAGGAGAATCACCTGAATCTGGGAGGCAGAGATTGCGGGGAACTGAGATTGTGACACTGTACTCCAACCTGGGCGACAGAACGAGACTCTTGTCTTACAAAATGTTTCGCTCTTGTTGCCTAGGCTGGAGTGCAATGGCGTGATCTTGGCTTACTGTAACCTCCACCTCCTGGGTTCAAGTGATTCTTGTGCCTCAGCCTCCTGAGTAGCTGGGATTACAGGCATGGGCCACCACGCCCGGCTCATTTTGTATTTTTAGTATAGATGGGGTTTCACAACATTGGTCCGGCTGGTCTTGAACTCCTGACCTTAGGTGATCCACCCACCTTTGCCTCCCAAAATGCTGGGATTACAGGCATGAGCCACTACCCCCGGCCCCTTCCTTCCTTTTCAGGGTGGACACATATATGGAGAGAGTGGGCTGAAGAGAGAATATCTTTACTGGGAACGGGTTACGTGATTTTCTGACTGCTTTTTTTGTGGTCATTTGCTTAAAGAAAAAAAGGATGAGTTCAAGCCTGGGCAACATAGTGAGACCCTGTTCACCAAAAACCATAAAAAAATTAGCTGAATGTGATGATGTGAGCCTGTAGTCCTAGCTACTCAGGAGGCTAATGCAAGAGGATCACTTACTTGAGCTCAGGAGTTTGAGACTGCAGTGAGCTATGATGACCACGGCAGTCCAGCCTTGACAACAAAACAAGACCACATTTCTTACCAAAACCCAAAACAGTAGGATGATTGAATGCAGAGGTGAGAGATACTACTGAGACTTTTTTTTTTTTTTGGTAGAGAATTGATCTCCTGACCTCATGATCAACCCGCCTTGGCCTCCCAAAGTGCTGGGATTACAGGCATGAGCCACCACGCTCAGCCACTACTGAGAATTTTCTAACATGTTCCCAAGGCATTAGCACTTAAAGCAGTATGATTTTGTTTAAATGAAGATTTTGGACACTTCCTGTCTTTGGAAGTGTGTAAACATGGGATCCATAAGTCTCATGAGGAGGAAAATAGGTATTGACATTCATTGTTCTTGTTTTAGTGTTCTCATTCATTCATAATTTTTTTTTTTTTTTTTGAGACAGAGTCTCCCTCTGTCACCAGGGTGGAGTGCAGTGGCCTGATCCCAGCTCATTGCAACTTCTGCCTCCCAGGTTCAAGCAATTCCCCTGCCTCAGCTGCTGGAGTAGGTGGGATTACAGGTGTGTGCCCCGCAACTCAGCTAATTTTTCTATTTTTAGTAGAGACAGGGTTTCACCATGTTGGCCAGGCTGGTCTCAAACTCCTGGCCTCAAGTGATGTGTCCACCTCGGCCTCCCAAAGTGCTGGAATTACAGATATGTGAGCCACCACACCTGGCTCACACTTGATATTTTCTTTTTTCAATTTTATTTATTTTTTGAGATGGAGTCTTGCTCTGTTGCCGAGGCTGGGGTGCAGTGCCACCATCTTGGCTTACTGCAACCTCTGCCTCTTGGGTTTAAGCAATTTTCCAGCCTGGGCAACAGAGCAAGACTCCATTTCAAACAAGCAAACAAACAAACAAAACACACACACACACACACACACAGGTGTGAGCCACCATGCCCGACTTATATTTTAACACACACACACACACACTCTCTCTCTCTCTCTGTCTCTCTCTCTCTCTCTCTCTTACTTTTTTTTTTTTCCCCTGTCGCCCAGGCTGGAGTGCAATGGCGTGATATCAGCTCACTGCAACCTCCGCCTCCTGGGTTCAAGAGATTCTCCTGCCTCAGCCTCCTGAGTAGCTGGGATTACAGGCACTCAGCACCACACCTGGCTAATTTTGTATTTTTAGAAGAGATGGGGTTTCTCCATGTTGGTCAGGCTGGTCTCAAACTCCTGACCCCTGGTGATCCACCCACCTCGGCCTCCCAAAGTGCTGGGATTACAGGTGTGAGCTACCATGCCAGGCAAGACGTATCTTTTTTTAAATTTGAAATTTCTGAATGTGAATATCTGAGATACCATTATGTGTCCCTGCTGTAGTGACATTCATATTTTTACTTAGTTAAAAATCACAGCCAAGCACTGTGGCTCAAGCCTGTAATCCCCGCTCTTAGGGAGGCAGAGGCGGGAGAATAGCTTGAGCTCAGGAGTTCGAGACCTGCCTGGGCGATATAGCAAGATCCCGTTCTCCACAAAAAGGAAAAAACAAAAAACAAAAATAAAATAAGTGTAACTCCCCTCAAAGCAACAACACCCTCACCCCCTTAAAAAAGAATCGCAAAAGAAGGCCAGCCTCTGTGGCTCACGCCTGTAATTTCAGCACTTTGGGAGGCTGAGGCAGGTGGATTACCTAAGGCCAGGAGTTCAAGACCAGCCTTTCCAACATGGTGAAACCCTTTCTCTACTAAAAATACAAAAATTAGCTGGGTATGATGGTGGATACCTGTGATCCCAGTTACTGGGGAGGCTGAGGCAGGAGAATTGCTTGAACCTGGGAGGCAGAGGTTGCAGTGAGCCGAGATCATGCCATTGCATTCCAACCTGGGTGACAAAGTGAGACTCTGTCTCCAAAACAAAAACAAAAACAAAAACCAGTCACAAAAGAGAACACCAAACTGAGTATAGTATCTAACTGGTTCAGTTACGTCTAATCAGAGGGTAGATTAGTAGATTGACTCACTGCATTGCTGAAGTGTGTGCCATAGGTCACACATTCAATTCTGTGCTTGAGAGTGTATGGTGTTTCTGCTTTGTGGAATTTTTACCTTACCTTTAACTATATGCTGTTTATTTATATTGTACTGAACTTTGGTTCCCAGGAGAACTGATATTAGAACCTACCCAAGTTCTTTTGCTCTGCTCAGCACTCATAATGAATACAGCTGTTATCTAAATAAATTATTAAGTTGTGGTCAGAAATATCAACATAGACCACTTTAATAATGTATGTAATGTTATATATATTTAAAAAGCTGTTATTTGGGAATGTGTATATATAAATCCTGTTTTATACTTTAAAATCTTGACCAGTGATATCTAATTATTGGTTTGAATTATAGCACTGTGTTTTATTTTCTTAAGAATTTCAGTGTTTAGTAGTTTGACATAATAGGCACACCCAAAAATGTTTGCAGTGAACCATGGGAATTTATATATTAATATAATAGACAAGTGCTGAAATTCAGCATATAGAATTTTATTTTGTGGTTTTTTTTTTTTTTGAGACAAGGTCTGGCTCTATTGCCCAGGTTGGAGTGCAGTGGTGTGATCTTGGCTCACTGCAACCATTGCCTCACGTGTTAAAGGCATCCTTCCATCTCAGACTCCCAGGTAGATGAGACTACAGATGTGCACCATCATGCCCAGCTAATTTTTGATATTTTGTAGAGATGGGGTTTCGCCATGTTGCCCAGGCTGGTCTCGAATTCATGAGCTCATGTGGTTTGCCTGCCTTATCCTCCCAAAGTGCTGGGATTACAGGCATGAGCCACTGTGAACTTTACTAGTTTTTTTTTTTTTTTTTTTTTTCCAAGGTTAGTAAGTTTTTTCAGTAAATCCCACGCCCCCCAACTTTTTATTAGAAAAATTTTCAAACATATAGAAAAATGGAAAGTACATTTGTCATTTGTATACCCACTATATAGATTCAGTAGTTGTTTTATTTATCTGTCTGTATATGTGGATGTAATTACACATGTACACACATGCACATATTTAATTGCTGAACCATTTGAAAGTAAACTGAAGACATTATGATACTTTACTTTGCTTCTCAGTACTTAACATATTTATCGCCTAAAATATGAGACTATTCTCCCATATAACCACCATGTTATTTACATTGGAGATCTTTTCCAAGGCCAGGCATGGTAGCTAACGCCTGTAAATCCCAGCACTTTGGGAGGCCGAGGTGGGTGGATCACTTGAGCTCATGAGTTGGAGATCAGCCTGAGTAACATGGCAAAAACTTACCTCTACAAAAAAAAAAAATTAGCTGGGTGTGGTGGTGCTTGCCTGTAGTCCCAGCTACTAGGGGGGTTGAGGCATGAGGATCACATGAGCCTAGGAAGTCAAGGCTGCAGTATGCTGCGTTCATGCCACTGCACTCCAGCCTGGGCAACACAGCGAGACCCTGTCAAGAAAAAGAAAAAGAAAAGAACATTTGTAATATCATTTGATATTAATTTGAATTATTTTTAAGAGCATGGTATATGTCAGTTGCTATAGAGCTGACTAGCTTCTTAATATATTTATAATCAATTGATGAAACTCATCTGGGAGGAAGTAATTGCATTTTAGTTACTTTTCTATAAGAAATTTGAATTTGAAATCTATAAATGGAATTAAAATTGGCTAGTTTTGTTTTAAAATTATCACATTGGCCGGATACAGTGGTTCACACCTGTAATCCCAGCACTTTGGGAGGCTGAGGTGGGTGGATCACCTGAGGTTGGGTGTTTGAGACTAACCTAACCTGACCAACATGGAGAAACCCCGTCTCTACTAAAAATACAAAATTAGCTGGGTGTGGTGGTGGGTACCTGTAATTCCAGCTACTTGGGAGGCTGAGGCAGGGCAGTCGCTTGAATCGGGAGGCGGAGGTTGTGGTGAGCCAAGAACATGCCATTGCACTCCAGCCTGGGCAACAAGAGCAAAACTCTGTCTCTAAACAAATAAATAAAATTATCAGATAAAAGCTATCATGGACCAGGCACAGTGGCACATGCTTATAATATTAGTAATTTGGGATGCCAGGGAAGGAGGATAGCTTGAGCCCTGGAGTTCTAGATCATCCTGGGCAACATAATGAGACCTGTCTTTGGAAAAAGGTAGAAAAGCTAGCCAGGGATGGAGGTATGCACCTGTGGCTCCAACTACTCGAGATGCTGAGGCGGGAGGATCCCTTGAGCCCAGGAGGTCGAGGTTGCAATGAGCCCTGATCGTGCCACTGTACTCTGGCTCACCACACCACTTGCTCTGGGTGACAGAGCAAGACCCTGTCTCAAAAACAAACAAAAAAATTCATGGATTTTTTTTCTCCTTTTTGAAACTTTAAGATGTAGAAATACAGAAAATGACCCTACATTTAATATTTTTGCTAGTAACTTTTTTTTTTTTTTTGAGACAGAGTCTCGCTTTGTCACTCAGCTGGAGTGCAGTGGCGTAATTTCATCTCACTGTAACCTCCGCCTCCTGGGTTCAAGTGATTCTCTTGCCTCAGCCTCTTGAGTAGCTGGGACTACAGGTGCCTGCCACCACCCCTGACTAACTTTTGTATTTTTACTAGAGACAGGTTCGGCATGTTGGCTAGGCTGATCTTGAACTTGCAACCTCAGGTGATCTGCCTGCCTTGGCCTCCCAAAATGCTGGGATAACTAGTGTGAGCCACTGCCCCTGGCCATCTTTTTTTTTTTTTTTTTTTTAACTTTTATCATGTATTTCCAGGATATCTTGTTCCTGATTTGTTTACCTGCTCTGCCAGGGTTATAGAGCCTGAGAAATTCTTTTACCTGCTGATAAGATTTTCTCCGGGGTATAGGTCTAGAATTTTTAAGATTCTGCATTCTATTATTGTACCCCCTCACCCACCTTTGTTTTTGAGACAAGATCTCATGCCATTGCCCAGGCTGGAGGGCAGTGTTGCAATCACAGCTCAATCTAGCCTAAACCTCTGGGGCTTAAGTGATCCTCCTACCTCAGTTTCCCAAGTAACTGGGATTATAGGTGTCAGCCACCGTGCCCCATTTATTATTGCCCTTTAAAGTGTGTTTTCTCTTTTTCTTCCTGTAGTTTTTCTTTTTTTTTTTTTTTGAGACAGAGTCCCGAAGTGTTGCCCAGGCTGTTGTGCAGTGGCACAATCTCGGCTCACTGTTTGAACCCTCCTGGGTTCAAACAATTCTCGTGCCTCAGCCTCCCAAGTAGCTGGGACTACAGGTGTGTGCCACCATGCCTAGCTAATTTTTTGTATTTTTAGTAGAGATGGGGTTTCGCCATGTTGGCCAGGATGGTCTTGATCTCCTGACCTCATGATCTGCCTGCCTCGGCCTCCCAAAGTGCTGAGATTACAGGCATCAGCCACCGCACCTGGCCCTGCAGTTTTAATGTAATTGTATTATTTTTTGTATGTGGAAAATGAGGGTGGGGTCGCACTGTGTTGCCCAGGCTGGTCTCCAACTCCTAACCTCAAGTGATCCACTGCCTCAGCCTCACAAAATGCTGGGATTGCAGGTGTAAGTCACTGCGTCTGCCTTTCCTGCAGTTTCTTTTAAAGAGCTGGATGGGGACTTTATGATTTTCTAGTACTGTCTTATCACATTCCCTCAAGTAGATGGAAAGATAAACAGAAACATAGATGCTTAGAAAGAACAAATATTTATTGAGCCAGGCACTATTCTTTTTTATTTTTATTTATTTATTTATTTATTTATTTTTAGACAGAGTCTTCCTCTGTTTCCCAGGCTAGAGTGCAGTGGTGCAATCTCAGCTCACTGCAACCTCTACCCCTCGGGTTTAAGCGATTCTCCTGCCTCAGCCTCCTGAGCAGCTGGGACTACAGGCACCACCATGCCCAGCTAATTTTTGTATTTGTAGTAGAGATGGGGTTTCACCATATTGGCGATGCTGGTCTCGAACTCCTGACTTCATGATTTGCCTGCCTCAGCCTCCCAATGTGTGGGGATTACAGGTGTGAGTCACTGTGCCTGGCCCTTTTTTTTTTTTTTTTTTTTTTAATTAAAAGAAGGTTTTGTTCTTTGCCCAGGCTGGAGTGCAGTGGCACGATCTTGGCTCCCTGCAACCTCCGCCTCCCAGGTTCAAGTGATTCTCCCACCTCACTTAGCCTTCTGAGTAGGTGGGATTGCAGGTGCCCACCACCATACCCGGCTAATTTTTGTATTTTTAGTAGAGACAGGGTTTCACCATGCTGGTTTCGAATTACTGATCTCAAGTGATCTGCCTGCCTTGGCCTCTCAAAGTGCTGGGATTACAGACATGAGCCACTGAGCCTGGCAGAGCAAGGTACTGTTCTAAGCTCTGGGGATGTAGCTACCAACAAAACAGACAAGGAAGGTAGCCCAAGCTTTCTCAGAGTTTACATTGTGATAAACAGTAAGCAAACCAATTAATTACAGATCATGATAAATGCCATGCAGGAAATAGGGTAATGGGTTAAAGCCTAGAGAGGCAGGCACTTTATTACTTAAAAAAATATTTTTAAATTTTTCTTTTTCTGTTTTTTTTTTTAATTCACCTGGGTGCAGGTGGGCTGAAGCGGCAAAGAGTGTCAGCCTGTTTTTCTTATCTATTTATTTTGAGACAAGGTCTTGCTCTGTCACCCAGGCTGGTGTGCAGTGGAGTGATCATAGCTCACTGCAGCCTCGAATTCCTGGGCTCAAGTGATTCTCTTGCCTCAACCTCTTGAGCAGCTGGGACTACAGGTGTGTGCCATCATGCCCAGCTATTGTGTGTGTGTGCGTGCTCGTGTGTGTGTGTGTGTGTGTGTGTGTGTGTGTGTGTGTAGACGGGGGTCTTGCTATGTTGCCTAGGATTGTCTGGAACTCTTGGCCTCAAGTGATCCTCCTGCCTCTGCTTCCCAAAGTGCTGTTATTACAGGCATGAACCACCGTGCCTGGTTGTAATTTTATTTTTTTAACCAAGCAAGCAACAGTGAAGAGGTAGGTAGTTTAGATGGAACAAACAAGTTAGTAAAGGTTACGTTTTAAGTGTTTTTTCAAGCTACTGGGAAAGTAAAGAATAAAAAGAATAAGCTGCTCATGCAGCAAGTAATTCATCTCATTATATAATAGTTTAGATCTGCAACTTTAGATATATGTTCAGAGTGTTTCCTACTCATTATTCTTGAATTTTCAGAAAAGTTAGTAGCTCTCATAAATGCCTTTCTTGTTTTCTGTCTTATTCCTTCTCAGACTTGATCTCTCAGCGGTGTTTTTTTGGCTACTTCTTCCTTTGAGAAACATTGTATTTAGGTTGTGTGTCTTTGAAATTCCTTGGCTTTCCTCTTACCTTCCTGACCATTCTGTGGATTCCTCTTACTCACATGAATGTTGGTGCTCCTGGGCATTCTTTCTAAAGTCCTATTTAGTTTTTCACTCTGTGTAGTGCCTCACTGATATTATCCATTCCCAGGGGTTCAGTTTACCATTTATTGATTATTTCAGAATGTTTAACCCACTCATCTAACAGATGTTATTTATTTATTTATTTTTGAGATGGAGTTTCACTCTCGTTGCCCAGACAGGAGTGCAGTGGTGCAATCTCGGCTCACTGCAACCCCTGCCTCCTGGGTTCAAGTGATTCTCCTGCCTCAGCCTCCTGAGTAGCTGGGATTACAGCCATGTGCCACCATGGTTGCCTAATTTTGTATTTTTAGTAGAGACAGAGTTTCTCCATGTTAGGCTGATCTTGAACTCCTGACCTAAGGTGATTCACCCACCCTGGCCTCCCAAAGTGCTGGGATTACAGACGTGAGCCACTGTGCCTGGCCTAATAGATGTTTTTATTGAGTGCCAACTATGTGCCTGGTACTGTGCCCCTTGGGCATAGAGTGGTGAGTAAAACAGACAAGGTCCTCCTGTCATGGAACTGATAGCCTACTAAGAACTTTAAGGCCAGATCTCTCTCTGTAGTTTCAGATCCATCTTATGATTGTTTATTGGATGTGAATATCTCCCAACATGTCCAAAAGTGAACTTATCTCCCAAACTTGCTTCTCTTTTGTTCCCTATCTTTGTGAAAGATACCACCATCTACCTGGCCAGAAATCAGGTCACCATCCCTAACTCTTCTCTTCCTCATTCCCATTGCCACTTTCTTTTGATTTTAACCTTTGTTTTTTTAAAGACAGAGTTTCACCATGTTGTCCAGGATGGTCTTGGTCTTCTGACCTTGTGATCCATCCACCTCGGCCTCCCAAAGTGCTGGGATTACAGGCGTGAGCCACCGCGCCCAGCCTGTTTTTAACTTTTAAATATTGCTGGAATCTCATGACTTTCTTTCCTTTTTTTTTTTTTTTGAGATGGAGTTTTGCTCTTGTTGACCAGGCCGGAGTACAGTGGCGCGATCTTGGCTCACTGCAACCTCTACCTCCTGAGTTCAAGCGATTGTCCTGCCTCAGCCTCCCGAGTAGCTGGGACTACTCCCAGTGTGCCACCACATCCAGCTAATTTTTGTAATTTTAGTAGAGACTATGTTGGCTGGTATGGTCTTGATCTCTTGACCTCCTGATCTTCCCGCCTTGGCCTCCCAAAGTGCTGGGATTACAGGTGTGAGCCACTGCATCTGGCTGGAATCTTATTGCTTTGTAAATCTATTTATACTACTCTGGTACGGCCACCAATATGTCTCACCCTGAATGCAAACTCCGTAGACCTGGAAGTTTGTCATTTACCACTATATTCTGATAGCCAGCACATAGAAAGTGCCAGGGGAGTTTTTCTGAATAGGTGAATGGACCGCTAAACTAGCCCATAACTGTTTTTTCTGCTTCCAGTGTTGCCAAAATGGAAATCTGATTAGATAATTCTAGAAGACCTTGGTGACTTTTTCTCGAATTCCTGAACTCAGGCAATCCTCTCACTTCAGCTTCCCAACATGCTGAGGATACAGGTGTGAGGCACCAGGCCTGACCAATTTCTCTTTCTAAAGCACTTGAAATGACTTAAGTTCCTAACATACAAGACCTTGTGTTATGGCCACCCTATCATGTCAGTCTCATCTGTTCCTTTTTGAGCCATGCTGAACACTTTGAATTTGGTTTGCAAAGCGTTGTCTCTCCAGGCCTTCCTAAAAGCTGTCCCTTGGCTTGGCACTCACTTTCTCTTCTTTTCTGTTGCCTAATTTTATTTATCTTTCAGGTTTCAATTGTGGAAAGCCTTTTCACCTGAGTATGAATTGGTCACATTTTCTATCCTTCCACAGCATACAGTCCTCTTCCCCTCCTGTAGTACTTCCAATGTTGTATCGAAGTAACCTATTGCTTTTATTTTCCCACCAACTAGGATGCAGTAGACAATTAACAGAAATGTGTTGGTTGGATGGATGACTATGCCAAAGGTCAAATTGCTAAGCCTAACCATTTCAAGTTCTCTTTGTGCCTTCAAATTATTGTTCTTACTTCGGGTGCCAAGTTATGCTAAAACTTCCAAAAAGTTTTTCAATAAGTCCTTTCACTTTTTTTTTTTTTTTTTTTTGAGACGGAGTCTCGCTCTGTCATCCAGTCTGGAGTACAGTGACATGATCTTGGCTTACTACAGCCTCCGCCTCCCAGGTTCAAGTGATTCCCCTGTCTCAATCTTCTGAGTAGCTGGGACTACAGGCACGCTCTGCCATACCTGGTTAATTTTTGTATTTTTAATAGAGATGGGGTTTCACCATGTTAGCCAGAACGGTCTTGATCTCCTGTCCTCGTGATCTGCCCACCTCGAGCTCCCAAAGTGCTGGGATTACAGGCATGAGACACCGCACCCAGCCCACATCATATTCTTTTAGTGTTAAGTACTTATATGTGTGAATAAATACAAGAAAATGATTGCTTGTTGGTAGAATATAAATTTAGGGTCAGGAATTGTGATGGCTAACCACCACAGGTTGTCCACATTGGTGGCCAAGGTAATGAGGTAGTGGTGGCAACTTTGCTTTCTGATGGTTCAGTGTACAACTTTGATGCATAAAATGATTGAAAACATTGTATCAAATTGCCTTCG
Organism: Sapajus apella; assembly: GCF_009761245.1. Classification (NCBI taxonomy): domain Eukaryota; kingdom Metazoa; phylum Chordata; class Mammalia; order Primates; family Cebidae; genus Sapajus; species Sapajus apella. The sequence goes on along the minus strand of NW_022436952.1, from coordinate 9,202,844 downwards.
GGCTTGTGTATAAGGGTATATTAAACTTAAATATATTTTATGTTTAGACTTGGGTCTCATCTTCAAGATATCTGATTATAAAAATGTAGACATTTCAAAATCCAAAAACAAAACAAAACAAAAACAGACATTCAAAACATTTCTGGTACCAAGCATTTTGAATAAGAGATATCTAGCCAGTAGTACACTTTCAGGCTATGCCATTGTGGTAATCAGTTCGCTTGGTTACCTCATTCATAGTCCAGTGAGTTTCTCTTCTTCTTTGTTGTATTTTTGGGTAAGACAGTTCAAAATAAACTCTGTTTGTTGTGATGATTAGTCACAAAGTCTAATAAGGAATATAAAATAGATCTCTATTTATATTCTTTATGCAAGAATATGAAGCACATGTTGAGTAAATGGTCATATTTGACTACACATTTATGGATGATACTTTTGGGCAGTGAGTAAAATTTTTCTGCATGTGTCGTTCATGTTTGGCTATTACTTCACTTAATGGCTTTATTGGTTTTTTTATTTTTCATGTTTACAGACGAGCTATTACTTCACCTAATGGTTTTATTAGTTTTTTTATTTTTCCTGTTTACAGACAAAATATATGCTGTCTTTATTTTTTTATGTATTGTTTTTGAGACAAGGGTCCCTCTTTTTTTTTTTTTTTTTTTTTTTGGGAAGAGGTTCGCTCTTGTTGCCCAGGCTGGAGTGCAGTGGTGTGATCTTGGCCCATTGCAACCTCTACCTCCTGGGTTCAAGCAACTCTCCTGCCTCAGCCTCCCAAGTAGCTGGGATTACAGGCATGTGCCACCACGCCTGGTTAATTTTTTGTATTTTTAGTAGAGATGGGGTTTCTTCATGTTGGTCAGGCTGGTCTCGAACTCCCGACCTCAGGTGATCTGCCTGCCTCAGCCTCCCAAAGTGCTGGGATTGCAGGTGTAACTACCGCAGCCGGCTGAGACAAGGGTCTTTCTTGCTGCTCAGGCTAAACTTGAACTCCTGGGCTCAAGCAGTCCTCCTGCCTCAAGTCTCCCAAGTATCTGGGATTACAGGTATGTGCTGCAATGCCTGGGTATATGCTCATTTTAAAACATCATCATCAATCCATCAAGCAGTACAAAAGTGCTTCCTGAATCCTTTCTGTTAGGGGGAACTCACTATTAATAACTGGACATATAGGGCCGGGCGCGGTGGCTCAAGCCTGTAATCCCAGCACTTTGGGAGGCCGAGGCGGGTGGATCACGAGGTCAAGAGATCGAGACCATCCTGGTCAACACGGTGAAACCCCGTCTCTACTAAAAATACAAAAAATTAGCTGGGCATGGTAGCGCGTGCCTGTAATCCCAGCTACTCAGGAGGCTGAGACAGGAGAATTGCCTGAACCCAGGAGGCGGAGGTTGCGGTGAGCCGAGATCGCGCCATTGCACTCCAGCCTGGGTAACAAGAGCGAAACTCCGTCCCCCGCCCCCAAAAAAAAAAAAAAAAAAAAAAAAAAACAAAAAAAAAACTGGACATATAAAAAAAAATAACGACATATATTCTTTCAGATGCATTTTTATATATTAACATATTTTAAATGGAATGGGCTTATAGTACATGAAGTATTTGATAACTTCATATTCTTTTTAATTCATCAATGATCTTAGACATCTTTCGCTGTTCATCCAGTGCAGTTGAATGATAACCATGCTCAGGTGGAGGGTAGTTAGGAAGTGGTTAGTGGTTGGGGCTTCAAGGGAAGTTTGGAAGTCAGGACCCATCCTGGATTCAGCTGCTCTTCTTGATTTTTCATTACACTACATGGGACCCCCAACCAACTGGAGGAATGTTTCCAAAATAGCCAATTCTTTTTTTTTTTTTTTTTTTTTTTTAAGATGGAGTCTCAATCTGTCACCAGGTTGGATTGCAGTGGCACAGTCTCAGCTCACTGCAACCTCTGCCTCCTGGATTCAAGCAATTCTTGTGCCTCAGCCTCCTGAGTAGCTGGTATTACCGGTGCCCACCATCACATCCAGCTAAGTTTTGTATTTTCAATAGAGATGGTTTCACTATATTGGCCAGGCTGGTCTCAAACTCCTGACCTCATGTGATCCTCCAGCCTTGGCCTCCCAAAGTGCTGGGATTACAGGTGTGAGCCACCGTGCCTGGCCCAAAATAGCCAATTATTTAAACCCATCTACCCTGACAGGCTTCTGAGAGTCTGGTTGGAAGAAGTGCTGCTAGGCAGGACCTTTGTGTTTGGAAAAAAATCACTCAGATTATAACTGCCTTACCCTTACCACTCATTGCCTAAGAGTGGAAAAAACCCCATGAACCTCTGCTCTCACACCAAAAACAATCAGCATGCTTCTTTTGTAGTTCATGAGCATGATGATCGGGTGTTCATGCACATGTGTGAGATGTGCCACCCTTGAACCTTGTTACAACATTGGCACATTACCCATCCGACCTGAAACATATACACACCCCCCCCACACTTACACTCCCCCCAAAAAAAAGACTTCTGTGACCAAATGTGTAGGGGAGGCCAGGTGCAGTGGTTAATGCCTATAATCCCAGCACTTTGGGAGGTTGAGGCAGGTGGATTCCTTGAGACCAGGAGTTTGAGACCAGCCTGAGCAACATGATGAAGCCCTGTCTCTACAAAAAATACAAAAATTAGCCGAGCATGGCGGCATATGCCTGTAGTCCAAGCTACTTGGGAGGCTGAGGCAGGAGGAAATCTTGAGCCCTGAAGGTCAAGGTTGCAGTAAGCTGGAATCATGCTGCTGCTCTCCAGCCCAGGCAACAGGTATTTAAAAAAACAAACAAAAATGTGGGAGTGGTTTTTCCTATCAGCAAGCAGTCAGTTCTGCATCAGGCACCAGCTGGGTGTCATCTAATTTAATTCCAACACTGTCTACTTTGAGATAGCGTCAGATCCCACAGGTTGAGGGCTCAGTCCCCAAGCCTCCCCCCCCAACTTCTGATGCCAATCTCAAGCCTTGGGTTATTTTATCTGTGCTTCTGACCAGCCTGGCATGTGTGTGTGTGTGTGTGTGTGTGTGTGTGTGTGTGTGTGTGTGTGTATGTGTGTGTGTGTGTGTGTAAAATATACAATTATATACCATATATATAATTTTTTTTCTTTATCAGATGAGGGTCTTGCTGTGTTGCCCAGACTGATCTTGAATTCCTGGGTGCAAGCTCTCTTCCTGCCTCAGCCTCCGAATCACTGATATTATAGTCATGTGCCACCTTGCTCAGCTACTGTCTTTTATTTCTGATGAATCCTCTGTGTTCAGTACAGTCTCCAACTGGCTATAAACTGGGGTTCCCGGCTGGGCTTAGTGGCTCATGCCTGTAATTGTGGGCACGCCACCATGTCCAGTTGGAAACCCCAGTTTATAACCAGTAATCCCAACTTTGGGAGGCCAAGGTGGGTAGGTCACGAGGTCAGGAGTTCAAGACCAGCCTGGCCAACATGGTGAAAACCCATCTCTACTAAAGATAGAAAAAAAATTGCCATGGTGGCGGGTGCCTGTAATCCCAGCTACTTGGGAAGCCGAGGCAGGAGAATCGCTTGAACCCAGGAGGCAGAGGTTACAGTGAGTTGAGATCATGCCGCTGCAATTCAGTCTGGGCCACAAATAAAGACTCCATCTCAAAAACAAAAACAAAAAAATAAAAACTAAAAAAACCCTAGGGTTGAAGGATATAGATGAAAAGATGCACAAAGCAAGGTATGGGGGTAGGGGTACAGAGCTTCCATGCCCTCCCTGTGCATGCCACCCTCCAGGAACCTCCATACATTCAGCTATCTGGAAGATCTCTCAACCTTCTTTTGAGTTTTTATGGAGACATCACTATGTAGGTATGAAACCATTGGCCATTGGTGATCAATTTTACTTTCAGCCCCTTTTCCCCTCCCAGGAGATTATATGGGGTAGGCTGAAAGTCCTGACCCTCTAATTATGCTTTTGGTCTTTCCAATGACCAGCTCCCATCCTTAAGCTACCTAGGGGCTGCCAGCAATGAATCTACTCATTAACATACAAAAAGACATCTCTCTGGAGATTATAAGTATTTTAGGAGTTATATGTTAGGAAATTGGGTCAGAGACCAAATACATATTTTGTATTTCTTTTTTTTTTTTCTGAGACGGAGTTTCACTCATGTTACCCAGGTTGGAGTGCAATGGCGCGATCTCGGCTCACCGCAACCTCCGTCTCCTGGGTTCAGGCAATTCTCCTGCCGCAGCCTCCTGAGTAGCTGGGATTACAGGCACGTGCCACCATGCCCAGCTAATTTTTTGTATTTTTAGTAGAGACGGGGTTTCACCATATTGACCAGGATGGTCTCAATCTCTTGACCTCGTGATCCACCCGCCTCGGCCTCCCAAAGTGCTGGGATTACAAGCTTGAGCCACCGTGCCCGGCCTGTATTTCAAAATATCACGCTGTTAAATTCTTATATAATCTTGCATTTTATTTGTTTTACCTGTTATTTTTTAGATCTGTCCATGTGGATATATACATATGCATCTAATTCTTTTAACTGCTGTGTATCTCTCACATGAATATACCGTTACCCATTCTTCATTACCACATTATGTATTACAAACATGGCTGCAGTAACATTCGGTGCATGTGTAAGATCTCCTCAAAGATATATATTTTACAAATAGAATGCCAGGCTTTAGGATATGTATTTGTAAACTTAACTAGATATAGTAACATTGCTTTTCAAAGGAATGCAGTGATTTATATTCCCATCAGTAGTATAAAAGAGTTCTTATTTTTCTGTATCTTTGCTAACACTTGGCACTATCAGACATTTTGGTTTCTGTTGCCTGTCAGATGTGTGTGAAACCAATTTTTTTTTTTGAGACAGAGCCTTGCTCTGTCGCCCAGACTGGAGTGCAGTGGCACAGTCTTGGCTCCCTGCAACCTCCGTCCCCCAGGTTCAAGCAATTCTCTTGCCTCAGCCTACCAAGTAGCTAGGATTACAAGCACACATCTCCATGTCTGGCTAGTTTTTCTGTTTTTAGTAGATTCGGGGCTTCACCATTTTAGTCACTCTGGTCTTGATCCACCCATCTCAGCCTCCCAAAGTTCTGGGATTTCAGGTGTGAAACCACTTCTTATTTTTTTATTTTTTGTTTTGAGATGGAGTCCACTGTGTCACCCAGGCTGGAGTGCAATGGCACAATCTTGGCTCACTGCAACCTCTGCCTCCTGGGTTCAAGTGATTCTCCTGTCTCAGCCTCCTGAATAGCTGGGGTTACGGGCACGAACCGCCACGACTGGCTAATTTTTGTATTTTTAGTAGAGATGGGGTTTTACCATGTTGATCAGGCTGGTCTTAAACTCCTGACCTCATGATCCTCCTACCTTGGCCTCCCAAAATGCTGGGATTACAGCGTAAGCCATCACGTCCGGCCACCACTTCTAATTTGCTTTTGTCAGATCACTAGTGTGCTTGAGCATGTTTTACATTTACTGGTGATTCTACTTCTCTGTGAATTGCCTATTCAGTTTCATTCACTGATAACTGGCATCAAACTATTTCTGGAAGTACATAGCTATATATTTTTAATGGTTTTATAATATTCCATTATAGGATCATTGCTTGGGTGAAAAGGATCATTACTTGGAGAGTCCGGAGTGTAAAAGAGACTTAAGAGATATATTATCAAATGTAATGTATGGACCTTGTTTGGATCATGGGTGTAAAAGCATTTATGAGGCAACCTGGAAAACTGGATATTCCCTATTATATCATTAGGGGTTGGGAAATGGTGCTATTTTAATCCAGTTTTCCCTTCAACATTTATCAGCTAAATTTTTTTGTAAAGGAAACTTCCCCCTCATCAACTATTTGGTTACCCTAAGGTATAGTTTGTATGTAAGAAAAACAAAAAGTGCTGGATTCTTCAATTCATACTTTAATAATTTCCAAGTGCTCTGTCTTGTTTTGCTTCCCTCCCCACCACTGTTAAAAATAGCATACTGTTCTGGTTTCATGGGAGCAATGACTTTTCTTTAGCCTCTGAGTATATTAATTATAGTTTTCATTTGTTCCCTGCTTTGTTTCTTCAGAGTCCCATTTTTATTTCCTATAGTTTTGGTTTCTCTGTTTCAGGCTAGAACTTCAAGAGATAATCCTTAATTATCTCTTCATGTTTTAAAAGTGAGGCACTAAAAAAGGAGAGTTGGAGGCTTTGTGTGCCTGGATACAGTTTACTACCTCTTGCGAACCCAAATTTAAGTCTCCCATGATCCTTTCTTAGAGACATTTGAGTTTTTCCAGAGAAGGATAATCTCTTTGAGGGGTGGCTGGTGGAGTAGGTAAGCCTAGTTACCTACATTATTGCAACCTGGGTGAAGGCAGGAAGGCCATCCCTATTACTGTTTAGTATCTAGACTTTAGACTTTCATGTAATTCCACTTGTCATTTGGCATCTGCCTGGCTGTGCCTCGAATGTTTCTCGTCTAAAATCTCTCATTGAGTTTATTCAAAAAACAAACCTCTTATTTCCTGTGTGGGTGAGCAAGGAAGGCCATCTGGCCACTACGGTATGGGACTGTTTACCTACTAGGGATATTACCAAGTAGTGATTTTAGACTTCCACCCAACCCTCCTGTCTTCAGCTCTACCGTCACACACCACACCAGTTTTCTATTATATACATTCCATAGTATGGATCTGTTATAATTTTCTTATTTACTGTCTGTTGATAGACATTTATCTTCCAGTTTTGAACTGTTACAAATAACCCTTCAATGAACGAACTTTTTTCATATTAAATACCACTAATAATTTTATTCCCATTTTTTAACTTTTTTTTTTTTTAAGAGACAGGGTTTCACCATGTTGGCCAGGCTGGTCTCGAACTCCTAACCTCAGGTGATCCACCTGCCGCGGCCCTCCCAACGTGCTAGGATTACAGGCTTGAGCCACCACACCTGGCCACCAATTTTTTAACATTTAAAAAAATTTTTTTTTTTTTTGAGACGGAGTTTCACTCTTATTACCCAGGCTGGAGTGCAATGGCGCGATCTCGGCTCACCGCAACCTCCGTCTCCTGGGTTCAGGCAATTCTCCTGCCTCAGCCCCCTGAGTCGCTGGGATTACAGGCACGCGCCACCATGCCCAGCTAATTTTTTTCTGTATTTTCACCATGTTGACCAGGATCGTCTCAATCTCTTGACCTCGTGATCCACCCGCCTCGGCCTCCCAAAGTGCTGGGATTACAGGCTTGAGCCACCGTGCCCGGCCGACAAAAATTTTTTTTTTTAATTTAATTTTATTTTTTGAGACAGAGTCTCTCTCTGTCACCTAGGCTGGAGTGCAGTGGTGCAGTCTAGGCTCCCTGCAACCTCCTCCTCCCGGGTTCAAGCGATTCTCTTGCCTTAGTCTCTCGAGTAGCTGGGATTATAGGCGCCTGCCACCACGCCTGGCTAATTTTTGTATTTTTGGTAGAGACGGGGTTTCACCATGTTGGCCAGGCTGGTCTCGAACTCTTACCTCGTAATCCGCCCGCCTCGGCCTCCCAAAGTGCTGGCATTATAGGTGTGAGCCACTATGCCCAGCCGGCTTTATTTTTTATTTTTATTTTTTTTGAGACAGAGTCTCACTGTGTTGCCCAGGCTGGAGTTCAGTGGCATAAACTCGGCCAATGCAACCTTTGCCTCCTGGGTTCAAGCAGTTATCTTGCCTCAGTCTCCTTAGTAGCTGGGACTATAGGTGTGTGCCACCACGCCTGGATAATTTTTTGTATTTTTAGTAGAGATGGGGTTTCACTGTGTTAGCCAGGATGGTGTCAATCTCCTGACCTTGTGTTTCACCCGCCTTGGCCTCCCAACATGCTGGGATCACAGGCATGAGCCACTATGCCTGGCCAACATTTTTTTTTTTTTTTTTTTTTTTTAACAGAAATATCCAAACATTGAAGATTAGAGAGAATAGTATAATATAAATGAGCTCCCACATCCCATCATTTAACACTTACCAACAAAAGGCCAATATTTTTTCTTTAGAAAAAGAATTTTTTAAAGAGACATTTGCTCACTCTGTACCCTAGGCTGGAGTGTAGTGATGTGCTGGAGCGTACTGCAGCCTAGAATTCCTGGGCTAAAGCCATCCTGGGACTACAGGCATGCGCCACCACGCCCAGGTAATTTTTGTATATATATTTTAGTAGAGGCGAGATTTCACCATATTGGCCAGACTGGTTTTGAGCTCTTGACCTCATGATCCACCAACCTCAGCCTCCTGAAGTGCTGGGATTGCAGGCTTGAGCCACTGTGCCTGGCCAAGGGTCTCTCTATGTTGCCCAGGCTGTTCTCAAACTCCTGGCCTCAAGTGATCCTCCCACCTTGGCCTCACAAAGCACTGAGATTACAGGCATGAGCCGCTGTGCCTGGCCAAGCCAATATTTTTTCACCTGTACTTCCATACTTCCCTTTAGCATTTTCACCATAATATTAAGGCAGAGTAAAGAGTATATCAATATCATTGTATCTTTATTTTATTTATTTATTTATTTTCTGTTGCTATAACATCATTGTATCTTTAAAAGATAGAGCTGTTTAACAAATATAACCATAATACCATTATCACATCTAAAAGTTGTAGATGGTTATTCTTTTTTTTTGGAGACAGAGTTTTGGTCTTGTTGCTCAGGCTGGAATGCAATGGCGTGATCTCGGTTCATGGCAACCCCTGCCCCCTGGGTTCAAGCAATTCTCCTATCTCAGCCTCCCCAGTAGCTGGGATTACTGGCATCTGCCACCACGCCCACCTAATTTTGTTTTTTTATCGGAGAAGGGGTTTCTTCATGTTGGTCTGGCTGGTCTTGAACTCCCGACCTCAGTTGATCCATCCGCCTCGGCCTCCCAAAGTGTTGGGATTACAGGCATGAGCCACTGCACCCAGCCAGTTATTCTTTAATAATATTTAATATTTAGTAAGTGTTAAGTATTAAATATTCTTCTTTAATATTTAATAAATTAAATATTCTTTAATATTTAAATTGTTAAATATTCTTCTTTAATATTTAATAAATTAAATATTATTAAAGTATAATTTCCCCAATTGTCTCATCAGTGTATTTTGTAGTTGGTTGTTTTCAATCAGTATCTAATCAAGATAGTCTACACATTTATACTTGGTTTAATATGTCTCTTAAGTTTCTCTTTATATATAGCGGTTCTGCTTTTCTTTTTTTCCCCCTTGACATTTATTGTGGAAGAAACCAAATTATTTTTATTAAAAAAATTTCCACATTTTGGACTTGGGAGGGATTACATCTTTTGAGTGTTATTTAATATGGTCTTCAGTCTTCTCTTATTTCTTAAAAGAAATTACATTAAAAAAATTACATTTAATTAATTATTTGATATAATGGAAATATTTCCCTCTTCCCATTATGTAGAGTAAGTGGGGAGAAGGTAATATCTTCATGGACACTTAACAATAAGTCGGCCTTTTGTTTGATATTATTTTTTAGACAAGAACTGTAGTCAGAGTATTTAAATGGCTATTCTTTTCCTTTTTTTTCATCTTGTTTTCTTCTGCATCTTTACTCCAACAAGCAACAACCTCTTTTAACTTTGGGAGCTTGTCTTTTCAAAGTATTCATTTGTTTTTCCCCAAACAGTGGGGCAAAACAGTCCCTATAAGCCATCTGGTCTTGAAAGCATTTTGCTTCATCACACAGCTTACTCCTTTTAGATCCTGACGTAAGTCTGTATCGTCCACTAATTTTTTTTTTTTTTTCCACAGTGTCTAGTTTCTCCCAGGAGAGTTGTCTGAAGTCACTTTAATATTGTTGCTAGCCTATTAGTTATTGAAAGGGGAGAGGGATATTTAGTCAAGATGCATTATTATACATGCTGAAAAAGCTCATTTACAGGCCCTTAATCCCCCTAACCCTTAAAAGAGAGAGAGAGAGAGAGAGAGAGAGAGAGAGTGTGTGTGAAAAAGAGAAAAGGGGAGGAGTATATGCATTGTATACCAACATACCTGAGTGATCTGACAAACTGTCCTGTGCTGAGGAGGGTCGATGGAATTTCCAGGGGTAATATGGTTTTATAATTGCAAAAAAAAAAAAAAAGACTTGCCCCTCTCCTGCCGTGGTTTAACTATTGGTCTAACTCTATCATGATTATTCTAAGGTTTGCCAAGTGTAGTAGAGGGTGACTGACTTTATAAAGTCATGCCACTGGCAAGCAATTAAGTCACATTAAATCAGTAATTAATAATATACTGGAATTTTTATGAGCATTCATTTCATCTGTGTTTTTTTTTTTTTTTGGGTGGGGGGATACAAGGTCTTGATCTGTCACCCAGGCTGGAGTGCAGTGCTATGATCTCGGCTCACTGCAACCTCTGCCTCCTGGGCTTGGTGATCCCTTCCCACCTCAGCCTCTGAGTAGCTGGGACTACAGGTGTACAACACCATGCCAGGCTAATTTTTGTATTTTTCATGGAAACAGGGTTTTGCTATGTTGCCCAGGCTGGTGTCAAACTTTTGAGCTTGAGTAACCAGCCCTCCTTGGCCTCCCAAAGTGCTGGGATTATACAAGCATGAGTCACCGTGCCTGGCCTGTGCTTTTTCTTGTTCATATACATGATTTCAGTGTGGTTACATTATATGCAGACTTGAACTCTGTGCTTTTTAAAAGTTTCATTTCATATTCAGAGTTTGCAATGTTGCCTTCTCATCTCAGAAAGTCTTCAAAAATCATGTTATATGCAAGCCTGACTGAGCTGTAAACTAATGTGCTGTTATCCTATGTTGGTATTGGTTAGGCAGTAACAGAAATATCAGCCATCTCTTATCAGCCTTAACCCCAAATTAGGTGACTGTTGAATTATGCAAGATCTTTGCAAATCCATCTTTTTTACAAAATGCAGTTACCCATGTTTAAGATCTTTCATCTATTAAGTTTCAATCAATAGAACATAGGGCTCCATTGTAACCTACTGCATTTCCCAGCACCTTGCAATATTTAAAACAATAGAGGCTCAACTTGTGTTTTGAAAGATGGGTGAATGAATGGAATATTTTTCTTTTTTTTTTTTGAGATGGAGTCTTGCTCTGTCGCCCAAGGTGGAGTGCAGTGGTGCCATCTCGGCTCACTGCTACCTCTGCCTCCTCGATTCAAGCGATTCTCCTGCCTCAATATGAAGTATTTTCATAGAAAAGTATAGCATAGAGGTGTTAAACTTTGGGTTTGTGGAAGGAACTATAGTGTCTCTAATCCCCCTGAGAAAAATAGGTGGCATTTGACATGGATGGGGGCATTTTTTCTGGGGAAATGTGGTTCATAGATGGATCAAATTTCCAAAGTGATCTTTGGATCCCCTAATGATTAAGAACCAATATTATAGAGTTTGTAGGTTTCAGGCTTCGAAGATCAGGAAAGTTGAACATGGTGGCTCACACATGTAGTCTCAGCAACTCTGGAGGCTGAGACAGGAGGGTGGCTTGAGCCCAGGAGTTTGAAGCTAGCAGTTCAGCAGTTGTAGACCAGCCTGGCAACATAGTGAGACCCACATCTTAAAAAAAAAAAAAAAAAAAAAAAAAAAAGAGGCTGGGCGTGGTAATCTCAGCACTTTGAGAGGCCAAGGCGGGTGGATCACTTAAGATCAGGAGTTCGAGACCAGCCTGGCCAACATGGTAAAACCTCGTCTCTACTAAAAAAAATATAAAAATTAGCCAGGTGTGGTGGCAGGTGCCTGTAACCCCAGTTATGCGGAATTCGAGGCAGGACAGTCAGTTGAACTGGGAGGAAGAGGTGCAGTGATCTGAGATTGTATCAGTGCACTCCAGCCTGGGAGACACAGCGAGACTCTGTCTCAAAAGGAAAAAAAGAAGAAAACCAACTCAAGCTTATGTAAAAAAGGAATGTATTGGATTTTGTAACTGAAAACAAAAATACTGGGGAAATTCTGGCTCCAGGAATCCTAGGTACAAATAGTATCTTTAATTAAAGTTTTTATCTCCCTTGCTCTTTCTCTATATTGGCTTTAGTCTCAGGCTTGCTCTTCTCTGTGCTGGAAAAAAGATATGTCAGTCTGCAGCTGAGTCCTGCTAGGTTTTTAGAGTTTAAGAATTGGCAGATGTCACAGAGAAGACTCTGATCAGTCTGGTTTAAGTCATATGCCCACCTCTGGAGAGATGGAGTCATCAGCAATCAAATTACATGGACTGAATATAATTAGCATGAAACTGAAGAGAGAAAGTTCCCTGAAGGAACGTAATGTGTGTAGACAAAAAAACAAACAAACAAACAAAAAAAAAACACCAGTGTCCTCTGTAGTGATTGAAAAGTTTGAGGACATTTTACAGGCTCATGGGTGAAAAATAAAAGTAAAAAATAAAAAAAAAGAAAAGTTTGAGGACAGTTAAAATAAGTAATAGACTGACAATTTCACATTAAAACTAGGATATATTATAGTGATACTTAAGTTTTTTGTGAATTACAAATTTTTCTGTATGGGTTTTAGTTTTTTTAACTTGAAAAATTTTATTCATTTATTCATTTAACAAATATTTGAGAACCTGTTACGTGCTGCTGTCATCATTCTTTGCACTGCGTATACATCAGTGAACAAAACAAAAATCCCTGACTTCATGGAACCCACATTCTAGTGAGGACAGACAGGTAATAAATAACATTAGTTACTGAAATATCATGTTGGATCGGTTTAAGTACTCTAAAGAAAATAAGCAGGGAGGAAAGGTAAGGAGTAGGTATGACAGTTTTATTTTTTTAGTTTTTAGGTTTTTTTGAGACCAAGCCTTGTTCTGTTGCCCAGGTGTGAGTTGATCTTTTTTTGAGACCAAGTCTTGTTCTGTTGGAGTGGCATGACCTAAGCTCACTGCAACCTCTACGTCCTGGGTTCAAGTAATTCTCTTGCCTCAGCCTCCTGAGTAGCTGTGTTTGTAGGTGTGCACCACCATGCCCGGCTAATTTTTATATTTTTAGTAGAGGTGGGGTTTCACCATGTTGGCCAGGCTGGTCTCAAACTCCTGACCTGAAGTGATCCACCCTCCTTGGCCTCCCAAAGTGCTAAGATTACAGGCGTGAGCCACCGTGCCTGGCATGGTATCGCAGTTTTAAATAGGATGGCCTAAGAAGGCCTCACTAAGAAGATGACATTTGAACAAAGATGTGAAGGAAGTGAGTAAAGGGTAAGCTGTTTGGATGATAAGAAGACAATTCTAGGTAGTAGGAAGCAAGTGCTAAGGCTTGAAGTGTTGGAGGAACTGTATGGAGGCTTGAATCAGAGAATGGGAAGGAGAGGAGTGTAGGAAGAGAAGTAAGGGATGATGTCAAAGAAGCAAGAGAATGGTGGAAGCATATTGCACAGATCCTTAAAAGATATGATAAAGAATGTAAACCACTAGAGGGTTTTGAGTAGAGTAAATTTTTTTTTTTTGAGACGGAGTTTCACTCATGTTACCCAGGCTGGAGTGCAATGGCGCGATCTCGGCTCACCGCAACCTCTGCCTCCTGGGTTCAGGCAATTCTCCTGCCTCAGCCTCCTGAGTAGCCGGGATTACAGGCACGCACCACCATGCCCAGCTAATTTTTTGTATTTTTAGTAGAGATGGGGTTTCACCATGTTGACCAGGATGGTCTCGATCTCTTGACCTCGTGATCCACCCGCCTCGGCCTCCCAAAGTGCTGGGATTACAGGCTTGAGCCACCGCGCCCGGCCAGTGCTATTCTTTTTATATTTTTAGTAGAGACTGGGTTTCACCATGTTAGCCAGGATGGTCTTGATCTCCTGAGCTCATGATCCACCTGCCTCGGCCCCCCAAAGTGCTGGGATTACAGGTGTGAGCCACCTTGCCTGCCCCCACCCCCCGCCTTTTTTTTTAGCTGGAGTCTTACTCTGTAGCCCAGACTGGTGTGTAGGGGCGTGATCTCAGCTCACTGTAACCTCCACCTCCCGGGTCCTAGTTCAAGCAGTTCTCCTGCTTTAGCCTCCCGAGTAGCTGGGATTAGAGGAACACGCCACCATACCCAGCTAATTTTTTGTATTTTTAGTAGAGACTAAAATACATGAAATAAATTTCACCATGTTGGCCAGGCTGGTCTTGAACTCCTGACCTTGTGATCCACCTGCCTTGGCCTCCCAAAGTGCTGGGATTGCAGGCATGAGCCACCACACTCAGCCTTAAGATGCTTTGTAGACATGCAATTGAAGTTGTCCAGCAGGTAGTTGGACATACAAATCTGGAATTCAGGTCTGGGCTGGAGATAGAAATTTGGAAGTTGTCTGCATACAGTATGTAGTTCATACTTAAAGCCATGAAACTGGATGAGATCACTAGGGAATAAGTGTAAACAAGGAAGAGAAATTGTGTTCAAAGACAGAGCATGCCAATTTTAAGAAGGTGGGGAGAAAAGGAGGTACTACCAAAGAAGAGCAGCAAACATGAAAATGTGCTGGAAGCCAAATTAAAAAAAAATGTTTTAAGGAGAGAGTGATCACTCTTCAGATGTTGCTGATACAACAATCAAGATTAAGACTGAGATTTAGTGATTGCACTTAGTGTTATTACCCTTGATGAGAACAGTTTTAGTAAGTTAAGTTAGATTTGAGTGGTGGAGGTATTCATAACACATGTCGTTTTCTTAGGAATTTAAACTCCATGGTTCAGGTGAATCTATGACTATTAAACAGTCATTTAACAAATATTTATTGATTATTCCATTATTCTTTTCTCTGCTGTACATATTATAGATTTTTAAATTGTCTGGAAATCAAGATGCATATGCAAGCATACAAAAGGATTTACATATTTGTAGTAGGACACGTATATCATACGGAATGCCTATAATATGAAGTGGAAACTCCTTATTTTGTCATTTTTTTTCCTCTATATTTGGGAGTTTTTAAAACTTAATTTTTATAGAAAAACTAAAAGTCAACCCATGTTCATCATTCTGAGATCTAAGTAGCTAATACCTAATTGTGATTATTGAGTCCAAGAAATACAGGAGTTGAAAATACAAAGCTTAATTTCTCTGATGACATTTATATTGTTCTTCTTTATTAGAAATTCATTGAATTTGAAGACTCTCAAGAACAGGAAAAAAAGGACTTACAGACCCGAGTGGAGTCTTTAGAATCTCAAACAAGACAACTTGAGCTCAAAGCAAAAAACTATGCTGACCAGAGTAAGTAAAACATTTCTTCTCATAAGTACACGTTATTAAAGACTGGGCTCAGCCAGACGTGATGGCTCATGTCTGTAATCCCAGCACTTGGGAGGCCAAGGTGGGAGGATCACTTGAGGTCAGGAGTTCAAGACCAACCTGGTCAACATGGTGAAACACTGTCTCTACTAAAAATACAAAAATTAGCTGGGCATGGTGGTGCACGCCTGTAATCCCAGATACTTGGGAGGCTGAGGCATGGGAACCACTTGAACTCGGTAGGCGGAGGCTGCAGCAGTGAGCCCAGATGGTGCCACTGCATGCTAGCCTGAGCAACAAAGTGAAACTGTTTCTAAAAAAAAAAAAAAAAAGAAAAAGAGTGGGCTCTAATGGTGCAATGACTCATCCTGACATATGACTAAGGTTCTAAATACAAACTTGGAATTGTCATCCCAGACTCAAGAGTGAGACCTGTGATCTAGGGTTAGTTCTTTTTTATTTCACATTTTCACTTGGTATCCATATATGCAGAAATGACTAAGCCAAATATATCTGTCAGACTCACTTCTTCAATTTAGCTCCCAGACTTTGTTTGTAGTTAACATTATGCTGTAATCATTATGCAAGTATGTGCATGTAGATAATTTCCTCTAATTTTGATCAAGTACACAGTTTCATTTTTTCTGTTTTGCTTTGAAATGTAAAAATGTAATGAAGCTTACAGTTTTGAAGTATGTATTTAAAAATTACCTAAGCATGTAATTAGATACTAGAGGAAAAAAAGTACTGAATCCCCCCTTTTTGTTCCTTTTTAATGGAAAAGTGGGGCCATTTGAGGGAACAGGACTTCATTTTTCAGAATCATTTTATTTAATTAATTAATTTATTTATTTATTTATTTTGAGACGGAGTTTCGCTCTTGTTGCCCAGGCTGGAGTGCAATGGCGCGATTCTCGGCTCACCGCAACCTCCGCCTCCTGGGTTCAGGCAATTCTCCTGCCTCAGCCTCCTGAGTAGCTGGGATTACAGGCACGTGCCACCACGCCCAGCTAATTTTTTTGTATTTTTAGTAGAGACGGGGTTTCACCATGTTGACCAGGATGGTCTCGATCTCTTGACCTCGTGATCCACCCACCTCGGCCTCCCAAAGTGCTGAGATTACAGGCGTGAGCCACCCTGCCCGGCTGAATCATTTTATTTTTAATATAATTTCATATATTCTTGGTTTTTAAAATTATTGTTTCAAACCTCAAGGATCATTTTCCCCCTTTGGCTAATAAAAAAAGAGACCTAATTAAGTCAAAATTAGAAAAAGAAATGTTGAGAAACTTTATGGCCTATTTTCATGTCTGATATAGGTAGGCAGACAGTTCTCTGCTTTTCTTTCCCAGCATTGTAAACTTTCAGAATCCTAGGGAGCAAAGGATGGCTGGGCAGTTACTCTATTCACTTTACTCATTAAGTCTGCATAGTGACAGTAGCTACTAAGGTACAGCCAATCATGATGGAGAAACTTCACCAGCAATCTTGGGGTGTGTGTGAGAACTGACTGTTCTCTCTAGTACTCTGGAAAGACAGAATAGACCTAAATTCAAACCACTGGGAATCTGGAGTTCAAGCATTCCAGAATTCAAGGCGAACTCAAGTGGCTATTAAGCAGATGTCCTAGAAGAGGGCCAGTAGATGTTTGTTAACAGGAGCCAACCTGAGTGAGACAAAATGAGCCATGTGTCATGCTTTGTGTTTTTAGGCTTGTGGATACCCAGAGTCGTGTAACTTTCCTTTGTTAACATTGATTACATTTGAGTGACTTCTATTATTTCTACCATAGAAATTTGAGGTTGGCTGAGTGTGGTGGCTCACAGCTGTTCCCAACACTTTGGGAGACAAAGGTGGGAGGATTGCTTGAGCCTAGGAGTTTGAGACCAGCCTGGGCAAGATAGCGAGTTACCCTGTCTTTATAACAAAAAAATTAAGAAAAAGAGGCCGGGTGTGGTGATTCACACTTGTAATCCCAGCACTTTGGGGAGGCTGAGGCATGCAGATTGCTTGAGCTCAGGGGTTTGAGACCAGACTGGGCAACATGGTGAAACCCTGTCTTTACCAAAAATACAAAAATTAGCTGAGTGTGGTGTTGTGCACCTGTAGTCTCAGCTATTTGGGAGGCTGAGGTGGGAGGATTGCTTGGGCTTGGGAGGTGGAGGTTTCAGTGAGCTGAGATTGCTCCACTGCACTCCAGGCTGTGTAACAGAGTGAGACCCCATCTCAAAAGAAAAAAAAATTGAAGTCTTAGAGCACTGCATGATGGACTCCATGGGGCCTCTACTAACAAATGTATTTCTGGGGTCACATTACTGTGAGTACCACTTATCTGGAGAAATGGTCTTGTGGCAATTGTAAGCTTTTGGTACATTGAGACTTCTCTATTCAAGAAAGAAAATTTAACTATTGGAGGTAATATTTAAATCCCAATTTGATTTCATGCTGCTGATAAAGAAAAAAAAATTAAAAATCCCAATTTGCTTGTACTTTTTTTTTCTTTTAAATAGAGACAAGGCCAGACGTGGTGGCTCATGCCTGTAATCCCAGCACCTTGGGAGGCTGAGGCAGGCGGATCACCTGAGGTCGGGAGTTCGAGACCAGCCTGACCAACATGGTGAAACCCTGTTTCTACTAAAAATACAAAATTAGCCAGGTGTGGTGGTACGTGCCTGTAATCCCAGCTACCTGGGAGGCTGAAGCAGGAGAATCACTTGAACCTGGGAATCGGAGGTTGCAGTGAGCCGAGATCACACCAATGCACTCTGGCCTGGGCAACAAGAATTTGCCCAGGCTGGTCTTAAACACCTGAGCTCAAAAGGAGTTTCTCTACCTCCGCCTCCCAAAGTGCTGGCATTATAGGCAAGAACCACCATGCCCAGCCTGAAGTACATTTTTTTTTTGGCCGGGCATGGTGGCTCATGCCTGTAATCCCAGCACTTTTGGGAGGCTGAGGCAGGCAGATCACCTGCGGTAGGGAGTTTGAGACCACACATGGTGAAACCCCGTCTCTATCAAAAATACAAAAATTAGCTGGACATGGTGGCACGCGCCCATAATCCCAGCTACTCAGGAAGCTAAGGCAGGAGAATTTTTTGAACCTGGGGGGCAGAGCTGAGATTGCACCACTGCACCACAGCCTGGGTGACAGAGCAAGACTCCATCTCAAAAAAAAAAATTATTATTACTTTGTTTTGAGATGGAGTCTTGCTGTCTCTCCTAGGCTAGAATGCAGTGACCCAATCATAGTTCACTGTACTCTCAAACCCCCAGGCTCAAGTGATCCTCCCACCTCAGCCTCCCAAGTAGCTGGAACTACAGGCATCAGCCACCTGCCTGGCTAATTAAAAATTTTTTTTTAGAAATGGATTTTTTTTTTTTTTTTTTTTTTTTTTGAGACGGAGTTTCCCTCTTGTTACCCAGGCTGGAGTGCAATGGCATGATCTTGGCTCACCACAACCTCCCCTCCTGAGTTCAAGCAATTCTTCTACCTCAGCCTCCCAAGTAGCTGGGACTACAGGCGCGCGCCACCATGCCCAGCTAATTTTTGTATTTTTAGTAGAGATGGGGTTTCACCTTGTTGACCAGGATGGTCTCGATCTCTTGACCTCGTGATCCACCCTCGGCCTCCCAAAGTGCTGGGATTGTAGGTATGAGCCACCACGGCCGGCCCCCAGAAATGGGGTCTTGTTCTATTTTTCAGGCTGCTCTTGAACTCCTGATCTCAAGCAATCCTTGCACCTTCGCCTTCCAAAGTGCTGGAATTACAGGTGTAAGCCACTGTTCCTGACCAGAATTCCTTTTTTGATTTGGAAAGGAATTCCTTGTCTAAAATCCTTTTATGCATTAAGTAATCGGCTTCTGTGATTAGAGGAAGAATTACTTTCTACTTGAAATTGCATTTTTGATATCAGAGTAGCTTTAAAATGTGTCACATTC
Source organism: Sapajus apella (assembly GCF_009761245.1). Taxonomy (NCBI): domain Eukaryota; kingdom Metazoa; phylum Chordata; class Mammalia; order Primates; family Cebidae; genus Sapajus; species Sapajus apella. Next base: position 9,183,708 of record NW_022436952.1, on the reverse strand, counting down.
AAAAAGGATGCAGAAAATGTTGTTTTTTTCACAAAAGTGTCTAAGTAGAATGAATTACTAATTCTTTCATACACACATTAGTCCTTTCATTACTAAATTTAAAAAATCTGTTTTCTGTTCCTTTCTAGTAAATGTAAACAAAATATAGTGATTTCTTTTTTTTTCTTTTGTTTTTTTTGAGATGAAGTCTGGCTCTGTTGCCAGTGTAATGGCGTGGCCTCTGGTTACTGCAACCTCTGCCTTCCAGGTTCAAGAGATTCTCCTGCCTCAGCCTCCCCGAGTAGCTGGGATTATAGGCACCCGTCATTATGCCAGGCTAATTTTTGTATATTTATAGTGATGGGATTTCACCCTGTTGGCCAGGCTGGCCTTGAACCCCTAACCTCAGGTGATCAGCCCGCCTTAGTCTCCCAAAGTGCTGGGATTACAGGTGTGAACCAGCATGCCTGTCCTAGGGGTTTCTTAATTAAGGGAAGTGATCAATTTAGGAGAATATTTGAGTATCTCAAATTTCCTTTTCCTTGTCTCAGATTTGTTATCCAGTCCAGAGAGTCATATCTTTTTTGGAATTATCATATTCTGTGGTATTCATCTTCTCATTCCTTTCTCCCAAAGTATTAATTATGTTTTTCATTTTAATTCAAAGACTTTAAAAAAATTAGATCATTTAAAAATAATTGAAAATACTCTAGGGAAAGGAGGAAAAAATTCTTCAGTAAGTATTAGATACGGTCTTGAGCTTAATTTGATCTGAAAACTTTATTTTTGTTTTGAATGTATTATCCCCCAAAGAATTTCTCCCCTAGGAGTATGCTGTTCTATTCTGAAATAAATCTTGCCGTATAAAGAACAATTAAAGAACTTACAAACTATGGTTAATCAAAATTGACCATTTATATGCACAAAGTTGATAACACTAAATCTTTTTCCATGGACTCGTCTTTTATTAATGCTTTGGAACTTATTCCCTTCTCCTGTTTTTGAGATCTTTGAGTCTTTTTCTCTTTTCTAGTGAACTGTTTTCCTTTCTCTTCCTTATTTTTTTTTCTAAGCCTTAACTGGGTGTAATATGAATTCTAAGTATATCTTAAATTTTTTTGGTAATTTTTATTATACCACATTTAAACATTTCCCCAGTTTTTTTGGGGGAAAGTTATTTGACTGTTTTTTTTCACTTGACCACCTTAGCATTTTTTTTTTAAATGTCTAATATAAATCAAAGCTTCTCCTTTATTTTTTCTTTTTGGAGATGGAGTCTTGCTCTGTCACCAGGCTGGAGTACGGTAGCATGATCTCAGCTCATTGCAACCTCTGCCTCCCAGGTTCAAGTGATTCTCCTGTCTCAGCCTCCCAAGTAGCTGGGAATACAGGTGCATGTTACCATGCCCAGCTAATTTTTGTATTTTTAGTAGAGACAGGTTTTACCATGTTGGCAAGGATGTTCTCGATCTCTTGACCTCATGATCTGTCTGCCTTGGCCTTCCAAAGTGCTGGGATTACAGGCGTGAGCCACTGTTCATGGCCCAATCAAAGCTTGTTATTTTTAATTTTTATTATTTATTTCTTAATTTTTTTGAGACAGGGTCTCGCTCTATTGCCCACGCTGGAATGCAGTGGTGCGATCACAGCTCATGGTAGCCTCAACCTCCCAGACTGAAGCAGTACTCTTACCTCAGCCTCCCGAGTACTGAGTAGCTGGGACCACAGGCGCACGCCACTACACATGGCTACTTTTTGTATTTTGTGTAGAGGCAGGGTTTTGCCATGTTGCCCAGGCTGATCTTAAACTCCTAGGCTCAACAATCTGCCTGTTTTGATCTCCCATGTGTTGGAATTACGGGCATCAGCCACTGTGCACAGCCTAAAAACTTTTTATTTTTTAAAAAGGTGGTGATAGGAAGTAATCTTTTAAGTATCATCAGTTTCCTATATGATTGGAAAACCAGGAGTAGGAGTGAATGTGCTTTTTAAAAGATGGAAACAAATGTAAATAAATGTTACATCAGGAGTTCATTAAATCTTATTTTGTATAATAGAAAACAGATGATCTGGGCTATCTAAATGTAAGTGACTTTTTTTTTTTTTTTTTTAAGATGGAGACCCACTCTGTCTCCCAAGCTGGAGTGCAGTCTCTCGAGCTTGGCTCACTGCAACCTCCGCCTCTCGAGTTGAAACAATTCTTTCTGCCTCAGTCTCTCGAGTAGCTGGCACTACAGGCGCATGCCACCATGCCTGGCTAATTTTTGTGTTTTTAGTAGAGACTGGGTTTCACCGTATTGGCCAGGCTGATCTCGAACTCCTGACCTTGTGATCTGCCTGCCTTGGTTTCCCAAAGTGCTGGGATTACAGGCATGAGCCACCACACCTGGCCTGATTTTTTTTTTTTTTTTCTTAAAAGACAGGGTTTCACCATGTTGGTCAGGCTGGTCTTGAACTCCTGACCTCAGGTGATCCCCCTACCTTGGCCTCCAAAGTGCTTGGATTACAGGTGTGAGCTACCACGCCCGGACTGATTTTTTTTTTTTTAAAGAAAATATGAGGCTGGGTGCAGTGCCTCATGCCTGTAATCCCAGTACTTTGGTAGGCCAAGTTGGGTGGATCAGCTTGAGGTCAGGAGTTCAGGACTGGCCTGGCCAACATGGGGAAGCCCATCTCTACTAAAAATTAAAAAAAAATTAGCTGGGCATGGTGGCTCATACCTGTATTCCCTACTATTTGGGTGGCTCAAGCAACAGTGTTGCTTCAACCTGGGAGGTGAAGGTTGTGGTGAGCCAAGATCCTGTCACTGCACTTCTGTCTGGGCCGCAGAGTGAGACTCCATCTCAAAAAAAAAGGAAATACGATTTTTTTGTTAAAGTAACTGTAACCAAACATTTAATTTAAAATAAACATTTAGGGCCACTGAGATGACTGTTGGCATACCTGTAGTGGGAGGATGAGTGGATGGAGTTTTATTGCTCAGTGCCATTTGTTTGAGTGCTGGGTGAATGTAACTATACCGTTTCTAGTTTTTGTGTTTATATTTGTACAGTGTGTTCATGTCTTTAATTTTGAAAGACTGAGTTTGTCAATTCTTGTGAACTTGTTTTAGGGCACATATCCCTTTTAAAAAATAGCCACAATAAAAATTCTAGTTCTGCTCTAAAGATTACTTCCTACGTTAAAAGGGGAAATTTTGGTTAAAGTTATTTGCTATTTGAGAAGTAAGAAAAAGTAAAGAAATAGGAACTGAATTAAAAGACACACTTTACAGCTTTTGGTAGTATGGAATCTATCACTTTGATGTAACAATGTGGAGAAGTTGAGTCTGTAAAAAATTTTGTAACAATTTTTGGTCAGGCTTGATTTTAGGAATTTCTGATCCCTTTTCAAAATTTGAACTAATATAAGAATTATTTTTTATTTTTTCCAACATGAATAAATGATTTTTTAAAATGCTAGGTATTATTCCTTATCTGGAAGTAGCAATAATACTTGTTGGTGATTAACATCTTGTGAACTTTAAGGAAGAATCTGAAATAGATGTTATGTGGAATAAGGAAGTTGTGAATTGAGAAAGACTTGTTGGTACTTTTCAACTATGTAAGTTGTCTAATCAACGTTGCCATTCATAGTGTGACAATAATAGGTCTTTGTCAGAAAGTACTTTTTATATTCATTGTCTCTGTTGTATGTTGTGTATTTCTATCTTGTAAGCCAAATATTATCTAAAATTTGAGTCAAGGAAGTATAGACATTTTAATACAGTTGAAACTATTAAAGTAGTCCAGTATGCCTAGCGTTCCGCATAGATATGTTTGTGGTACCCAAGGGTATGATATGGTCCTTGTGGTCAAAGAAATCGTAGTTTAGTGGGGGGAAGAAGGGGAAGATCATGTATATGACCTCATAGTCTTTTTTTCCATGTTTTTATCATTGCAGTTAGAATGTATATTTAATTTTGGATCTTTTTCTTAACATTATAATAAATATTTTTCCTTGTTGTATAATCTTTATTTTTTTTTTTTTTATGTCCACATACATCTACCATCTGGAAGCTGTGCCATCTATTAACCATTTTTGTTTTCCCTGAGGACTATGCTTTATTTTTTCCTCTAATGAGAATTGTTTAGTGGCCACTGCATTTTTTACTATGGCAGCCCAGAAACAGATCACACTTTGAAATGCAACCATAAGAACCTTACCTGGTTGGCATATTTAAATAGTTTTTTTCCTTGATCCATGTTTTATACATGTATAATGAATATATTATGCTCTATTGTAAACTATCTTAAATCCTTTATGGAATGAAGAGGTGAATTATGGTAAAATAAATGTGAGAAATTTAAAATACAAAAACTAAAAACTTCTGTTGGTTGGTTGGTCATTTTTTCTAGTATACTGAATCATATTGCAGTAAACATTTTTTTTTACATCTACAAGTTTTCCCTTCTGTTGGTAGTTTTCTTAGAATATATTTAAGGAAGTAGGTCAGGGAATTTTAGTGGTTCTTGGCATATAATAGGCCATTTCTAATGTGAATAGAATTGGAGAAGTAAGGGTTAGTAGCAAATTCCATTTTGCTTGTCATAACTTATGAATTTGAACCATTATTTACAGTATATTAGCACCCAGAGCTGGTATAGAACCATTATTATTTGATTCTCTCTTAGGAAGCTTCTCTTGCCCTCAGGCTCCTTGAATTTACAATATATTATTTTTCCTTGAGTACAGCAGAGCCATTGCCTTTGTGGAGAAGGCAAAAAGATTTAGATGACAGTGATTTTTTTTTTTTTTTTGAGTGGGTACTTCTTAATTTGGTGGGTATTTTTTTGGAAAGTACAGTTTTTGTTTGTTTTTGTTTTTTTAAGAGATGGGGGTCTAATTCCTGTGTTTAAGTGATACTTTCACCTCAGCCCTCCTGAGTAACTGAGATTACAGGCACATGCCACTGTACCCATCGCTGTGATTTTCAGCTATTATATTTAAACTCTTCTTGAATTCCGCCCTTCCTTCCTTTAAATGAAAATCCATCTTATTGAATTAAATGGGAAAATGTTGTTGGCTCTGAAGTCAAATGTGTTAGATCCATATGCTCTGACCTTTTCATTCCCCATATAACATTCCTTTGCATTTTACATCTTGTATCAAGATCTTAGTCTAGTCTTCAGGCCTTCACTTTGAAACATTATTAATGGAAGGAAAACACTTCTTATTTCTTGGTCATAAGAATAAGTACTGCACTAGATAGAAAGTTGGGAGAGATATTAACAATATCATAAACAATAACATAATTTTTATTTTAAACGAATAAATGGCTTAAAACAGACCTTCAATACAAGGTGACTGATAAATTACAGCACGTAAACCATTTTAAAGTTGCCAGGTGTCATTTCATATCAAAGTTAGTATTTGAGAGAACCTAAATATTTTCTGTCACTGTTTTTCAAATCACCTACAAAAATACTTTCAGGCTTATATAAAATGTTATCATATCCTTTATTGTGCTTTGTGATTGGCAATGGATGTTAGTATTTTGAAAAAAATGAATAATACTGTAATAGGACACTTTTTCCATTTTAGTTCTGTCTCAATAGGCAATTCTTTGTACATAACTTTAAGAATGCTAAAAGTAGATTATGGTGATTTATATATATATTTTAATGACAATATGTATTTTTGTTGAGAATTTTTTTTAATGAGGCAGCTTTAGGAGTTTGAGTTATATCTTTTGATTTTAAAAGAATGACAAGGAAGTTAATTATTTAGAAAGCTACTTTTAGTCTGTTTAATAAGAATCTAGTTTTTTGCAATACTAGGAATATCTATATATTTAATAAACTATATGTAGCAGCTATTTCTTATTTAGAGCCTACATATGAGTGGGAAAGTAGAAAATTAGGCACAAGATAATTTATGCAAACACTAACATTACTTCCGCTTCCTTAGGTAATACTTGTGGTCTCTAGCTGTTTTATGTTTTATTATCTGTTTTTCGGCTCTTTAATTTTTGTAGTCTAGTGCTGTCTATTGACACCCTTAAAGTTGTAATTTATAATTAATATCTAGAACTAAAGGTATAGAAAATTAAGTTTATGAGTAAGGGTTAAAGGATTTTTGGTGATTTGTTTAGAGAACAGGGAAAATATGAATAATTTGATTATTCCTTCCAACATATAAAGGAATGGATAAGGAACATAACAAGCTGTTTGTCTGTAGTTTTAGAAGATTAAGTGAGCGAAAATGAATTTGTTGGCTTTGGTTGGTCATGAGAAAGTATTGCTGGCCATGAGGGTGATACACAGGAATATGTGACGAGGTAAAGCATGGACTGCCCCTACACAGAGACTTTGAGCAGGAGAATCATCAGCTTTGTTGTGGATGGCTTAGGTATTATCTTCCAGACAGGGATCTGTCAGATCACTAGAAGTTTCTACCACTGGGATTCTTTGAAGTTATCCAACTATGTTTTGAGAATATGATCATTGATTCATGGTAGCTTTAAAATATTTATAATTTCACATTGTGTCATTGATTAATAACATCTGAAAATTTTTTGAAGTTGGGAGACATGGTAAAGGACTTAGTTGGTGAGGAGAGGTTGTTATTACTGTTTTGATGTGGTCATCTGAGATTTCTTTGCTCTTAAGTCAGCCTTTGATTCTTGCTTGCCTGTTGGGACTTCTGATGGTAAATTGTTCAGGAAGTTTCTGAAAGACCATATGCCAATCTTCTGAGGCCTAGCAAGAGTTGGACTGTCTGCCTTCCAGGAACAGTAAAAACTGATGATTCCTTTTGAGAAGGCAAATAATGAGTTGGATATGGCGTTCTAGCAGGTCTGTTTCTCTTTCTCCCCCCCGTAGGCCTATCAGCAGTCTGATGGGGCAGAAGACAACAGAGATGGAAGGTGTTCCAAACTTGGCAAAGGCCATCAATCTCAGGAGGTAAGCTCTGATTTTGAGCCGGCAGAACAGGTGGCTCTTCCTGCCTTAATCTTACCTACCCTCTTGCTTTTTGGAAAGACGGATAGAAAGAAAGAGCGCTCAAAATGAGGCCGAAGTATCGCCATTCACTATTATAAAGGGGAAATTTTGGATTTGTCTTTTGATTGTTCTTTTTTTCTTGCCCCTCACCTTTTTTTTCTTTTTAGATAACATGATTTGCTTTTCTTTTTTAACTCCCCAGAAAATTAGCAATTTTAAAAATGGCAGTTACTTATCTGTTGTTTTGATGGGATGAACAGAATCTTGTTTATTTCCAGTTAATTTCGGCTTGGAGCTGGTTTTGATGAGTAAAATGACAGGGTTTTAGAATTTTTCCTGAGATTGTTTTGAAGTTTAGGTTTATGTGAGAACAATTAAACAAGAAATGACCTTTTAATATACTTCAAATGTAATGCAACAATCTAGGTATAGGTTAACTTCATGGTACTTGAGGCTTTCAAGGATGTCTATAGTCCTTGCCTAGGTGGACTTTTCTTTCCTGCTTTCCCCTTCCCTTTTACTGCCTTGTCTTTTCCCTTTAACTGATTCCTTAGTGACATATCCAGGACTTTCAAGACATGGCTCTTCTACTGTTAAAAGGACTTCTCAAAAGTGTTTATACCATCTCATGCGACTTAGGCCTTGAGTAAACTGAGTTCATTGGTGTGTCGTCGTACTGAGTAAAGTATTTTCAGAAAAGAAAGGTTCTGAATTTGTATTATTTGATCTCGGTGTATGTGTGTATATTTTCTATGTATTGTATGATCAATTACATAAGATCTTTGTACTATATGATTTATATTGTAAGTACCTAAAAAGATAATACCAAAATTTAGAATCACAGTACAGGTAAAGAAAACATGAAATACAGAAAGTCATAAACAGTTTCTGTTCAGTTTCTTGCTGTAGGTGTTAGGCAGGAGAGAATATACCACCAGAATAGCATTCAGAAAATCATTTATAAATACTGTAACAAACATAAACTATTCCCTTTTTTTGTTTGTTTTTTTTTGAGACAGAGTCTTGCTCTGTTACCAGGCTGGAGTGTGGTGGCATGATCTCAGCTCACTGCAATCTCTGCCTCCCAGGTTCAAGTGCTTTCCTATCTCAGCCTCCTGAGTAGCTGGGACTAGAGGTGTGCACTACCACGCCCAGCTAATTTTTCGTATTTTAGTAGAGACGGGGTTTCACCGTGTTCGTCAGGATGGTCTTGATATCCTGACCTCATGACCTGCCCGCCTACCAAAGTGTTGGGATTACAGGCGTGAGCCACTGCGTCCAGCTTTATTTATTTATTTATTTATTTATTTATTTATTTATTTTTGAGATGGAGTCTCTCTCTTTCGCCCAGGCCAGAGAATAATCAATGGTGTGATCTTGGCTCACTGCAACCTCTGCCTCCTGGGTTCAAGCAATTCTCCTGCTTCAGCCTCCCAAGTAGCTGGGACTATAGGTGCCTGCTACCACACCCAGCTAATGTTTTGTATTTTTAGTAGAAATGGAATTTCGTCATGTTTGCCAGGCTAGTCTTGATCTCCTGACCTCAGGTGATCCTCCCGCCTCGCCCTCCCACAGTGCTGGGATTACAGGCATGAGCCACTGCACCTAGCCATCATAAACTATTCTTAAAACATAATGGCAACCAGATGCAATGGTTCGCGCCTGTAATCCCAGCATTTTGGAAAGCTGAGGTGGGAGGATCGCTTGAGACCAGGAGTTCAAGACCAGCCTGGGCAACATAGTGAGCCCTTGTCTCTACGAAAAAATCAAAAAATTATCTTGGCCTGGTGGCACACACCTATAGTGCCAACTACTCGGGAGGATCACTTGAGCCTGGAGGATTGCTTGAGCCCAGGAAGTCAAGGCTGCAGTGAGCTGTGGTTGTGCCACTGCATTGCAGCCTGGGCAACAGAGGGAGATCCTGTCCCAAGAAAAAAAAAAGCATACTGGGGTAATATACCTTTGATAATTTGGAATGCTAACTTTTAAGAGGATTTAGATACATGTTTATAAGCTAATATGTGTTCAACTAACTGTAGTTGCTATATACCAGACTAGCCACAAAATATATATAATGACTCAAATGTTATTTCTTATGTAAAGTTTAAAATGTTGATATTTCAGATAAGTGGGTGTCTTACCTGTATTAAGTTGGAGGGAGGGTAAAGGGCATGGAGCATTGTGTGGAGGGTTTTTACTGGACCAGGCCTAGGAGTAGCACACATCACTTTTACTTCTGCTTCATTGGCTATAACTCAGTCAGAGATTACCTGAAGGGGCTGGGATGGATAACCTAGCTATTTATCCAAGCAAAAGAAAAAGGACACTTCTTTAAAATGTCCTTCTCTTTTAGCATAAATGTTGAGATTTTCATTTTGTTCCCTTGACATTTGACTTTTTCTTTAAAAAATAGGTTATTAAATTAAGGAGTAATTTCCTCATGCTTGTGTTAAGGGATAGGTTTCAAATGACCCTTTTTAAAATTGAAATCCAGGCCGTGCGTATAATGCCAGTACTTTGGGAGGCCGAGGCAGGAGGATTGCTTGAGCCCAGGAGTTCGAAACCAGTCTGCACAAAATAGCGAGACCCCATGTCTATTGGAAAATAAAATAAAATAAAATAAAAAATAGAAATCTAATTCACATATCATAAGATCCACCATTTTATTTTATTTTATTTATATATATTTTTTGAGATGAAATTTTGTTCTTGTTGCCCAGGCTGGAGTGCAATAGTGTGATCTCAGCTCACTGCAACCTCCGCCTTCCAGATTCAAGTGATTCTCCTGCCTCAGCCTCCTGAGTAGCTGGGATTACAGGTGCCTGCCACCACATCTGGCTAATTTTTTGTATTTTTAGTAGAGATGGGGTTTCATCATGTTGGCCAGTCTGGTCTCAAACTCCTGACCTCAGTTGTTTTAAGATGATCCACCTGCTTTGGCCTCCTAAAGTGCTGAGATTTATAGGCATGGGTCACAGCACCCAGCCAAAATCCACCATTTTGAAGTATACAGTTCAGCAGTTTTTAGTACAAGTTTCAAGGTTGTACAACTGCCACCACTAATTTCAGAACATTTTTATCACCCCAAAAAGAACCACCCCTTCATACCTGTTAGCACTTACTCTTGCTTCTCTGCTTCCCCCTAGTTTTTGTCTCTATGGATTTGCCTGTTCTGGACATTTCATAACAATAGAATCATAAAATATATGATCCTTGTGACTGGCTTCTTTCACTTAGCATAAAGGTTCATTCATGTTGTAGCATGTGTCAGTTCTTCCTTTTCATAACTGAATAATATTCTCTTATGGATCTACCACATTTTGGGATACCCTCCATCCCCATTTCAATTGCCAGTATATCCTGCTAGAGCTAGAAACAACCGAAACTCTAACCTTGCTATCTGAAAGTCTATAGTAATATAGTTTTCAAGAGTTGAATATAATGAATAACCACTTTGGGAAGATATTCCTTAGGTTTCCTCTTGGCATCCTGACTCATTTAGTTCCTAGTTCATAAATGGGAAAGTAGATAACTTAATGTTTGAACCATCTTTACAATGCTGTGGTTGCCTGCTAGGAGTAGGTAGTATACTAGTCATCTTGTTTTATTTGCATAATTAGCTATCAATGACACATCTGAATATAACTCAGCAGAATGATAAACCTGTTTAATTTTAATGGGAAAAAGAAATGAATTAGTTAAGGGCCTTGGGTAAGTAGACTAAGGTGAACAGACTAAGTACGAGAGTGGAGGGAAAGATGGAAGTGGATAATACTTATGCTACAAGATAATACTTACGTCTTTTATGTATATATTTTAACCATGAGCTAATTTGTCTGTTTTTATTTTATTTTTTTAAATTCCTCCTCCTCCCCCTCTTCCTCCTCCTCCTTCTTTCTTCCGCTTCTTCATATTATTTATTTGTTTATTTATTTTTGAAATGGAGTTTGGCTCTGTTGCCCAGGCTGGAGTGCAGTGGCATGATCTCTGTTTGCTGCAACCTCTGAGTCCCAGATTCAAGCAATTCTCCTGCCTCAGCCTCCTGAATAGCTGGGATTACAGGCGTCCACCACCATGCCTGGCTGATTTTTGTGTTTTTAGTAGAGATGGGATTTCCCCATGTTGGCCAGGCTGGCCTTGAACTCCTGACCTCAGGTAATCCACCCACCTTGGCCTCTCAAAGTGTTGAGATTACAGGGGTGAGCCACTGTGCCTCGGCTGCTTTTATTTTAGATGTTGCAAAATTCAGTATTTTGCCTGTTATTTAGCAGGTAACAGACAAAATACATTTATATAAAAAGCTGAGACAGAGCTTAAGTATACTTTATGATTTATTTTCTATTTTTATTTTTATTTTTTTTGAGGTGGAGTTTCACTCTTGTTACCCAGGCTGGAGTGCAATGGCGCGATCTCAGCTCATCGCAACCTCCGCCTCCTGGATTCAAGCAGTTCTCCTGCCTCAGCTTCCCGAGTAGCTGAGACTACAGGTGTACGCCACCACGCCCAGCTAATTTTTTGTATTTTAGTAGAGACAAGGTCTCACCATGTTGACCAGGATGGTCTCGATCTCTTGACTTCATGATCCACTCGCCTTAGCCTCCCAAAGTGCTGGGATTATAGGCGTGAGCCACTGCGCCCGGCCCATATGATTTATTTTCCATGAAAAACATAGTGAAAAGATAGATGTCATCAGCATACAAGTTTTTTTTTTTTGAGACGGAGTCTCACCCTGTGGCCCAGGTTGGAGTGCAGTGGCCCAGGTTGGAGTGCAGTGGCACAGTCTTGGCTCACTGCAACCTCCGCCTCCCAGGTTCAAACAATCCTCTTGCTTCAGCATCCCAAGCAGCTGGGATTACAGGTATGCACCACCATGCCCAGGTATTTTTTTTTGTATTTTTAATAGAGATGGGGTTTCACCATGTTGGTCAGGCTGGTCTTGAACTCCTGACCTCAGGTGATCCACCTACCTTGGCTTCCCAAAGTGCTGGGATTATAGGTGTGAGCCATTGTGTCTGATCAGCATACAAGTTTTTAATATTCAACAGTAAGTTGAAAATATAATACCACTTTTTGTGCATTAAAAACATGAAATTTTGTGTGTAAAAGAGATAGTGAAAGTTTAAGGCTTGTAATTTTAAGACCTTTAGCGCTTATGAAAATAACAGACATAAACTGTGGTAATCTACACAATGGAATATTAGTCAATGCTAAAAACAAATAAACTATTTGTCCGTGAAAAGATGTGGAATAGGTTGTGTGAGGTGGCTCACACCTGTAATCCCAGCACTTTGAGATGCAGAGGTGGGCAGGTCTCCTGAGGTTAGGAGTTTGAGACTAGCCTGGCCAACATGGTGAAACCCTGTGTCTACTAAAAATACAAAAATTAACCGGGCATGGTGGCGGGCACCTGTAGTCCCAGCTACTTGGGAGGCTGAGGCACGAGAATCGTTTGAACCTGGGAGTTGGAGGTTGTAGTGAGCTGAGGTGGCGCCGCTGCACTCCAGCCTGGGCGAAAGAGCAAGACTCTGTCTCAAAAATAAAAACAGAAAGACATGGAGTAACCCTCAAATGCATATTACTGCGTGAAAGAAGCCAATTTGCAAAGGCTTGGTGCTATATGTTTTCAAATATATGACATTTTGGAAAAGGCAAAACTCTGGAGATAGTAAAAAGATCATTTTTATTGCCAAGGATTGGGAGATGGTAGGGGGGGATGAATAGGTAGAGCACAGAGGATTTTTCAGGCAGTGAACCTATTTTGTTTGATACTGTAATGGTGGTTACATGTCATATTTTTGTCAAAATCTGTAGAGTGTACCACACCAAGAGTGCACCCTAATGTAACTGATGCACTTGGGTGATAAGCATGTGTCAGTGTAGGTTCATCTTTTGTAACAAATATACCACTCTGATTCTGGATGTTGATAGTAGGGGACGTTGTGTGTGTAGGGGAGGCTGCAGATATATGGAAATTCTATGTACTTTCATTCAATTTTGCTGTGACCCTAAAACTGCTCTAAAAATAAAATCTATTTAAAAAAAAATAACAAAAGGGACAAGTCATCTGTAACTCCAGGTAGTTTCCATGTGCTAAATGCCCTTTTTTTTGGTGATAAAATCAAGTGATTCTCCTGCCTCAGCTGGGAGGCAGAGATTGCAGTGAGCCGAGATCACCCTGCTGCACTTCAGCTTGGGCGACAGAGCAAGACTCTGTCCCCCCCCCCCAAAAAAAAAAAGAATAGTTATATGGCATCAAAGTATACGTTACCAACCTGACTGTTGAAAGAGTAACTCTAGTTTATCCTCAAGTATACCTATCTTTTTTTTCTTTCTTTTTATAATTCTCCAATTTGGTAACATTTATTTTTGATTATTTTTTAACTTAGTTTCAAGGGTACATGTGCAGGTTGATTTTTATAGACAAATTGCATATTGCAGGGGTTTGGTATATATATTATTTTGTCATCCAGGTAATAAGTGTAGTACCTGATAGTTTTTTGATCTTCACCCTCTTTCCACCCACACCCTCAAGTAGGTTCTGATGTCTGTTCCCTTCTTTGGGTCCATGTGTATTCAGTATTTAGTTCCCATTTATAAATGAGAATGTGCAGTGTTTGTTTTTCTCTTCCTGCGTTAGTTTGCTTAGGATAATGGCCTCCACCTCCATTCATGTTGCTGCCAAGGACATTATCTCATTCTTTTTTTCTTTGAGACAGAGTTTCCCCTCTGTCGCCCAGGATGGAGTGCTATGATGCGATCATGGCTTACTATAACCTCTGCCTCCCCCGCTCAAACAATTCTTATGCCTCAGCCTCCTGAGTAGCTGGGATTACAGTGTTTGCCACCATGCCCGGCTAATTTTTGTATTTTTAGTAGAGATGGGATTTTGCCACATTTGCCAGGCTAGTCTTGAACTGCTGGCCTCAAGTCCACCCACCTTGGCTTCCCAAAGTGCTGGGAGATCCACCTGCCTTGGCCTCCCAAAGTGCTGAGACTACAGTTGTGAGCCACTGCACCCAGCCTCACTCTTTTTATTCACCACAAGACAGAGTCTTGCTCTGTCACCCAGGCTGGAGTGTAGTGGCACATTCTTGGCTCAATGCAACCTCTGCCTCCCAGGTTCAAGCAATTCTCCTGCCTCAGCATCCAAAGTAGCTGGGATTACAGGAGCCAGCCGCCACACCTGGCTAATTTCTGTATTTTTAGTAGGGATAGGGTTTCACCATGTTGACCAGCCTGGTCTCGAACTTCTGACCTCGTGATCTGGCCGCCTAGGCCTCCCAAAGTGTTGGGATTACAGGTGTGAGCCACTGTGCCTGGCTACCTTGTTCTTTTTTTATGGCTGTGCAGTACTCTATGGTATATGTGTACTATTTATTTATTTAAGACAGACAGGGATCTCACTATGTTGTCCAGGCTGGTCTCAAACTCCTGGGCTTAGGGAATCCTCCTGCCTTGGCATCCCAAAGTGCTGGGATTACAGGCATCAGCCACCATGCCAGGCTTTGTTCTTTTTTATGGCTATGTGGTACTCTATGGTATATGTGTACTTGTTTTTTTTTTTTTTTTTTCCCCAAATAGAGATGGGGATCTCACTGTGTTGCCTGGGCTGGTCTTGAACTCCTGGGCTTAAGCAATTCTCCTGCCTCAGCCTCCCAAAGTGCTGGGATTACAGGCATGAGCCACCATGCTCAGCCCCTCTTTTTTTTTTTTGAGACAGGCCCTCACTCTGTTGGCCAGACTGGCGTGCAGTGGTGCAATCCCGGCTCACTACAGCATTGAGCTCCTGGGCTCAAGCGATTCTCCTACCTCAGCTTCCTGACTAGGTGGAACTACAAGTGCATGCCACCATGCCTGGTTAATTTTTGTATTTTTTGAGGAGATGGCATTTTGCCATGTTGCCCAGGCTGGTCTTGAATTCGTGGCCTCAAGCAATCTGCCCACCTTGGTCTCCCACAGTGCTGGTATTATAGGCGTGAGCCACCATGCCCAGCCTGTCCCACATTTTCTTCTTTTTTTTTTTGAGACAGAGTCTCACTCTGTCACCCAGGCTGGAGTGCAATGGTACAATCTCAGCTCGTTGCAACCTTTGTCTCCCAGGTTCAAGCGATTCTCCTGCCTCAGCCTCCCAAATAGCTGAGATTATAGGCGCGTGTCACTATGCCCAGCTAACTTTTGTATTTTTAGTAGAGACGGGGTTTCACCATGTTGGTCAGGCTGGTCTCGAACTCCTGACCTTGTGATCTGCCCGCCTTGGCCTCCCAGTACAGGCGTGAGTCACCACACACGGCTTTTTTTTTTCTTCCGAGACGGAGTCTTGCTTTGTCACCCAGGCTAGAGTGCAGTAGCACTATCTCTGCTCACAGCAACATCTGCCTCCTGGGTTCAAGCAATTCTCCTGCCTCAGCCTCCTAAGTAGCTGGGACTACAGGCACCTGTCACCACGTCCAGCTAATTTCTGTATTTTTAGTAGAGACGGGGTTTCACCATATTGGCCAGGCTGGTCTTGAACTTCTGACCTCATGATCTGCCTGCCTGGGCCTCCCAAAGTGCTGGGATTACAGGTATGAGCCACCGTGCCTAGCTCCCCCGCCCCCTTTTAAAAATTGAAACAGGGTCTTGCTCTGGCACCCTGGGTGGAGTGCAATGGCATGATCACAGCTCACTGCAGCCGCAACCTCCTGGACTCAAGCAGTCCTCTTGGCTGGGCCTCCCAAAGTGCTGGGATTTCAGGCGTGAGCCACCACATTTTCTTTATCCAGTCTGTTTGGTAACATTTTTGCTCTCTCCCTGAGAATACTAAAGTCAGAGCAGCAAAGCTTGTTATGGTTCTCAATAATTTGTTTAAATCCCATTCTACATGTTGAACTCATAGCCGTTGTTGGATAACATAAGGAAGAATGAGTATTCAAGCAGAGGAAAGTGCCTGTGTGAATGGATGCGCATTGTGTTTGAGTCGAGGTGGGCTGGGGCTGTACAGAAAGCCTCCCCAGGGTAAATACTATCCTGACTTCTAACATTTCAGATTAGTTTTATGTCTTGAATTTTGTGTTCTTTTGTTTCTGCTTCTTTCCTTCAGCATCGTATATGTGCAATTGGTCCATGATGTTGTCTGTGGCAATAATTTGTTTATTCACATTGTACAGTATTCCAGTACATGAATATTTATCCATTTTACTCTTGATGGACAGTTGGGTTGTTTAGCACTTGGTGTATCGTGTTTTTCATTCTGGCCATTCAGAAGCGTGGTGGTGTTGCATTTTGGTTTTAATGTGCAGCTCCCTGACTTGGGTACACATGTTGCTTGGCAGTTTGATGTTTTGTGTCAAAGTATCTGTGAATGGGTTATTTCCATAAGAACAGGAGTTTTTTGTTTGAAGCCTACTCCCCTCTGCCCAAAGTGAAATCTTTTTTTTTTTTTTTTTTTTTTGAGACGGAGTTTCGCTCTTGTTACCCAGGCTGGAGTGCAATGGCGCGATCTCGGCTCACCGCAACCTCCGCCTCCTGGGTTCAGGCAATTCTCCTGCCTCAGCCTCCTGAGTAGCTGGGACTACAGGCGTGCGCCACCATGCCCAGCTAATTTTTGTATTTTTAGTAGAGACGGGGTTTCACCATGTTGACCGGGATGGTCTCGATCTCTTGACCTCGTGATCCACCCGCCTCGGCCTCCCAAAGTGCTGGGATTACAGGCTTGAGCCACCGCGCCCGGCCCCAAAGTGAAATCTTAAGGTAAACTCCAGTATACAAAACAGATTAAAAGGAGTATTTGTTGAGAACCAGTATAGCATGGTAATTAAGAACACAGATTCTGGGGCCAGACTCTGGTAGGAATCCTTGCTTTGCCATTTACTGTCTGTGTGACTTTGGGCGAGTTGCTTAGCTCCTATTTGCTTCAGTTTCTTCATCTGTACCATGGATGTAATAATAATACTTTAATCATAAAGTTAATGTTAGGCTCAAATAAGGTAGTTTATATGCAGTTCTTAGGACTGAATGGTACATAATAAGCACTTTATAATGTTGGTTGCTATTAGTAGTGGTGATAGTGATATATATAAATTTACTTAACACTTTATATCATTAGTTGACAAGAATAATAAGGCTCCACTATTGAACACAAATTTCACCTTGAGGGTTAAGAATGATAGTTGGATTTTATTTTAGCGTCAGCATCAAGTTTTTGTTTTTGTTGCACGTTATCAAGAAAAGAATGATTCACAAAGATGAACAATTGGAAATAGATATGGTTTGTCCAGTAGTCTCAGAATTCCTTTAAGCTTTTAGATCAATTTAAATGACAAGAAGTAGTAGAAAATGTTTACTTTGAAATTATTATTAAATATCCATAATTTGCTTGGATTTCCTATTTTTAAATAAAAATCATAGAATTGAATTTTATTTAAAAAGGATTAATTTATGGTTTAGCATCTATTCTTTTATCACAACACATCTGCATAATAAATTTGCTTATTATCGCTTTCAGCCACAGGATAAGATGAGCAGCAGATGTACTCAGCACTTGGGTGGCATGATAAAGTGTGCACCATGGGTACTGTAGTGTGTTTACTCTTTGGTGCAAATGTAATGAGCCAATGACACATGGGCTTGAATTAGAAACAAATCAAAACAAAGAGAGCAGTTTTCCTAATCACATATTTTCAAGATATTTAAACAAATTATGGGACACAAACCCAAATTTAATTTTCTGGGCAGCACAAAGTATGTTTTGTTTGGTGTCTGGTGTGTTAATACTAGGAGGCATATAAAACATTCATATATCTACTGTCAGAGTATTAGTTCATACTAGTTCCTTCTACAGCTGTCCTCCACAGTCAGCAGTTGTAGATTACACACAGCCTTGCCTGTTTGCAGCCAGCTGACCCTCAAACCCTGGGAACATTTTCAGCTATGCTAAGGCTTTCCAACTGACATACTGTAAATGAGTATCTTGACATGCTCCGCTAGCGCCACCAGCTTTATTGCTATCAAGACTGTCTCCCACTGCTCCTTAGCCAAGTGTGGGCTCCTCCAGGCTGGCTAGTCTCCGCTCTGCCTCACCACCACCCTCTGCCTCACCGCTGGCATGGTTTTGTGTTCCCTTCTCTGTGGTAATGATATCAGGAGTGCTCTCGTTACCATCTGTCTTAAGTACCATAATTTCTTCCTTTGTAGTTCTGTGTGGACTCCACCTCCTCCCTGAGTCATTCCTCTTTGCTATCAGTTATTCTTTTCTGTGGAATTCTGTCCTGACATTCTGTATCTCAGGGTCTATTAATAAAACTTTTTAAAAAATATTCTGAAGTTATACTCTATGAGCACTACCCCAAGTCAGTGCCACTCACAAAACCCATCAGCAGAGGGAGCTAAATAAAAGAAGATGAAAAAAATAAATAAATAAAAGAAGATGAGTCCCTGAAATTTAGGAAACCTGAAGCAGAAAAAGTACTTATAAACAATAAACTTTCACAAACTGCCATTACTAAAGAAAGGGCTTGAGTAGTGTTAGAAATAAATGAGTTGGGCCCTAATCCTAGTTTAAAACTTCGATGAGGCGATTTGTGTTTTTGAAAGAGTTAATTCTGTGTCACGTTAAAAAAAAAAATTGTTTAGGGGATGACCTGATATATTTAGGAATACTAGAGAACCAATTTTGATATAGTCTCCTCCTCTGAAAGTTTACATTATTAAGGGTGATAAAATGAGGTCACTGCTTTGTGAAGACTTTTATATGGAACACTGAATCTGAAAGTTGCTAAAGATTGTGGATAGCCCATTCTAAGTTTTAAACATGTACTTTTTCAAGTAAATTTCTTACTTTGTTTTGATCAAATGTATTCATCTTAATTTCAGTTAGCAGACTTGAAGAAAGAGAAGCAGAACTGAAGAAGGAATATAATGCATTACATCAAAGACACACTGAGGTGGGTTTCTAGGTTTTTCATTACCATGCTATTATTGAGACAAAGAAATGAACCTTAAAAAGTATGTCTTAATTTTTTTTTGAAAATCAAAATTTTTTTTTTTTTTTTTTCTTGAGACAGAGTTTCACTCATGTTACCCAGGCTGGAGTGCAATGGCGCCATCTCGGCTCACCGCAACCTCCGCCTCCTGGGTTCAGGCAATTCTCCTGCCTCAGCCTCCTGAGTAGCTTGGATTACAGTCACGCACCACCACGCCCAGCTAATTTTTTGTATTTTTAGTTGAGACGGGGTTTCACCATGTTGGTCAGGCTAGTCTTGAACTCCTGACCTCAGGTGATCCACCCGCCTTGGCCTCCAAAGTGCTTGGATTACAGGCGTGAGCCACCACGCCCGGCCAGAATTTTTTAAGAAGGAATAATTCTTGGGGATATTTTCATGAAAACATTAAATTTCATGTGGAATTTACCTAGTTACCAAATATCAACTTTTCTTGTTTTTCATCTAGAATTAGCTTTTTATGTAGTGAATTAGTATGCCACAGAATAATTTAATTATTTAAGACAGTTCTAGTACTTGACTCCTTGGCTGGCTAAGCAAAACCCTATGTGCACATAATGAAGTTTCTGTGATGCTAAGATGAGAGAACTGATTTGTTTTGTTACCAGTTTGGAAATTATGGATTGGTAAGTTATTGGTAAAAGGTCTCTACATTTATTATCCAGTGTAAAGGACTTATTTGCATGAAGCTCATAACAAATAATATAAACACAAATTATAATGTGTTAAATCAAAATAACTCAAAAGTAGGTTTTTTGCATGAGTTTTTAATATTTTAAATTAACAGTTTCAGCACGCAATCTTCTCAAAGCAAATTAGAAAATGTACTTGAGGGTTTTTTAACCTTTTTATGATTCTCTGTCAGCCTCTCATGTTGCTTTTGTTTCTATTATGTTAATGTGAACATTGTTTCTTGTATATCATGGTCAATCTGGGGTTCACATACCCATATAAATAGACTTTTCATAGTTTTATGCAATATTTGTTACATGAAAAAAAAATTCCTCTCTTTTTCCCCTTGCTGGTCCTATCTTTCCTGTGATACATATGGTTCCAGTCTTAGCTCCTGTTTGTTTGTTTGTTTGTTTATTTATTTATTTATTTATTTATTTATTTGAGACGGAGTTTCACTCTTGTTACCCAGGCTGGAGTGCAATGGCGCGATCTTGGCTCACCACAACCTCCACCTCCTGGGTTCAGGCAATTCTCCTGCCTCAGCCTCCTGAGTAGCTGGGATTACAGGCACGCACCACCATGCCCAGCTAATTTTTTGTATTTTTAGTAGAGACGGGGTTTCACCATGTTGACCAGGATGGTCTCGATCTCTTGACCTCGTGATCCACCCGCCTTGGCCTCCCAAAGTGCTGGGATTACAGGCTTGAGCCACCGCGCCCGGCTCCTGTTTATTTTTTCCTTCTGATTTTTATGATCTCTTATCCTGTGCCTGGTAGAAACTATGTTGTTGTTGTCTTTCTTTAGAAGAGTATAAAAATCTTTATAATCTAAGATCAGAAAACAACAATTTAAAATCATGTTTTGGAGGATATCCACAGAGACTGTATTC
>NW_022436952.1:9083686-9163104 GCF_009761245.1 Sapajus apella | reverse complement strand
ATCTCGGTTCACTGCAACCTCCACCTCCCAAGTTCAAGTGATTTTCGTCCCTCAGCTTCCCGAGGAGCTGATATTGCAGGCGTGTGCAACCACACCCGGCTAACTTGCATTTTTAGTATAGTAGAGATGGGGTTTCTCCATGTTGGCCAGGCTGGTCTTGAGCTCCTGACCTCAGGTGATCCGCTCGCCTTGGCCTTCCAAAGTGCTGGTATTACAGTTGTGAGCCAGCATACCTGGACGTTGCTATTTATTTATTTTCTAAAATTCTGTAATACCTGCTGTTGCTTTTAAGGAATAGAAAACCCCACCACACTCAGTTGCATTTGCCTTTGAATAATGTGGTTAGCACTTTCTTGGGGTAGGGTATAGAATTTTCCCTGTTAGCCTTGACGTGTGAGATTTGATTATTACAATTTTAGCTTAACCATACCCAAAGCATGAAGTATCACAGAATTGATATCTAGTAGTAGACACAAAGGATGGTCCATGAAGGGCTGGAACCACAGAGCTCAGGGAAAACAAGAGCAGGTTACATAGCAGCTTTTTCAGTGTATAAAAAAGTACCCGCATTTTGGCCAGGAGCAATGGCTCATGCCTGTAATCCCAGCACTTTGGGAGGCCAAGGTGAGCGGATCACTTGAGCCCAGGAGTTGGAGACCAGTGTGGGCAACATTGTGAAATTCTGACTCTACCAAATATATATACATATATGTACACACACACACACACACACACACACACACACGCCAGGTGTGATGGCCTGCACCTGTAGTGACAGCTACTCGGGAGGCTGAGGTGGGAGGATCACTTGAGCCCAGGAGGTAGGGGCTACAGTGAGCCAATATTGTGCCACTACACTCCAGCCTGGGTGACAGAACCTGTCTCAAAAAAAAAAAAAAAACAACCAAAATACCCTTACATTTTAATGACATTTGGTGGATATTAAGGTCGTTAAAAAGCCTATTATTGATTCTTTTTATACCGTTCATGTCAATGCCTAAAAAATGCACTCTATGTACTGTTTACCTAAGTAGTACTTATTAAAGCTGATAAATATACATACATATATGTCATATATATTATATACATATGTATGTATTTTTAATTAGACAAGGTCCCACTCTGTTCCCCAGGCTGGAATGCAGTGGTGCAGTCATGGCTCACTATGTTGCCCAGGCTGGTCTGGAACTCCTGGGCTTAAGTGATCTCCTGCCTTGGCCTGCCAGAGTGTTGGGATTATAGGCATTAAGCCACTGTACCCAGCTATAAATATATTTGGGGGAAGTAATTGGTAGTGATAAATAATGCTTTTGTTTCTTAAATGAAGCTCTAATCTTTGTTAGTAATTGAAGATTATTAAATTATGATGTATTAAAGTATAAATATAAAATGTATACATTATTATTATTATTTTTGAGACGGTGGGGTCTTGCTCTGTTGCCCAGGCTGGAGTGATCTTGGCTCACTGCAGCCTCTGCCTCTCAGGTTCAAGCAATTCTCCCACCTCAGCCTCCCGAGTAGCTGGGATTACAGGGGCACACCACCATGCCTGACTAATTTTTGCATTTTTCGTAGAGATGGGATTTCACCATGTTGGTCAGGCTGGTCTTGAACTCCTGACTTCAGGCGATCCACCCACCTTGGCCTCCCAAATTGGTGGGATTACAGGTGTGAGCCATCATGCCTGGCCTAAAATATATACATTCTTAAAAAATAACTATAAAGTGACATTTCATATTTTTAAATATATTTGTTTAGTAAAGATGAAGATCTGTGCGTATAAAAAAGCCTGACATGCTAATTTTAAATGAAAAGATACAATTTTTTTTTTGGCTATTTCTATTCCTTGAGGGAAGGATAGTCTAGGAAGTAAAAAAGATCTCAGGAAAAATCTTAATTACCAAGTCAGAGAGCTAGGTCTGTCCAGTAACCAAGACAGATTTCCCATGCAGCCGGCAAGCTCTTCATACATCTCCTCCCTCAGTTATCTGTGCTTCTCCTCTGACCTGATAGGCTCCCTATGTTTTGTTTTGCTTCAAGGAAGGAAGGTTTATGTAACATAGATAGGGCTGCTTTGAAATGTGGGTCTGTTCTGCTCTATCTATCCCACAATTTTTTCTGTTTATACATCTGTTCAAGAGATGTCGTTCAATTAGCAATTATAAATAGCTATCTAAAGCCAAAGAACTAGGCATCCTTAAAACATAAACTCTGAAAATATTCAGGGAAAGGAAGCCTGAAGCGGGTTAACCTTAATCTTTTCACTATTGCTTCCAAAGAAGGTAGTATCTTTTAATAGTTAACACTTTTATGAAACACATTCGTTGTTGCTTAAGGGAAGCCTACAGTGGCTTTTTAAAAATTTGATTTAAGAATAACTGTTCTTTTTAAAAAAAATCTATGTTTTGTATCAAAAGAGAATAACTATTCTTAAACTTTAAATAGTCAACTATTCTTAAATCAGATTTTTGTAAACATTACTGAATTTGCTTAAAAGAAGACATGCCTTAAAGAGGGCAGTGGAGGAAATATAAAGGACAAACAGTTTTGAAGCACTCGGGCCCACATGTGTATGCTAATCACCAAAAATTTTATCCCTTTGGGATCTTGGGATGGTCTCACATCAGGGAGTGTTTGAATGCATTCTTATTTTATCCTCTGACCAAATTCTCATCCATTCCCGTTTTACAGATTGAGGTTTAGAGTCTATGAAATGATTTGCCCAAATTCCATGCTAGTTAGTGACTAAATTTGAAGCCAGGTTTGTCAGATTCCATTGCCTAAACTCTTTTTTTTTTTTTTTTTTTTTTTGAGATGGAGTCTCTCTCTGTTGTCCAAGCTGGAGTTCAGTGGCATGATCTCAGCCTTCTGCAACCTCTGCCTACTGGGTTAATGTGATTCTCCCACCTTAGCCTCCTGAATAGTTGGGAATATAGGCTCATGACACCATGCTTGGCTACTTTTTGTATTTTTAGTAGAGACTGGGTTTCACCATGTTGTCCAGGCTGGTCTTAAACTCCTGGCTTCTGATCTACCCATCCTGGCCTCCTGAAGTGCTGAGATTACATGCATGAGCCACAGCGCCCGGCCTGCCTGAACTCTTAATAACACTAACACCTTTAGGTTCCACTAGACATTTTTCTTTCTCCTTCCTCCCTCCCTTCCATCTTTCTTTTTTTTTTAATTTTAAAATTCTCTCCTCTCCTCTCCTTTTTCCTTTTTCCTTTCCTCCCCTGCCCTCCCCTCCCCTCCCCTCCCCCTCTCCCCATCTCTCCCACCCCTCCCTCTTCCCCCACCCCTTCCCCTCCCCCTCTTCCCCATCAATCCTTCCCCCTCCCCTCCCCCCCCCCCCCCTCCCCCCCCCCCCCCCCCCCCTCTCCCATCCCCCCTCCCCTTCCCCATCCCCCCTCCCTTTCTCTCCCATCCCTCTCCATCCCCCTCCTCTCCCCCATTGCCCCTTCCCCTCTCCCCCATTCCCCCTTCTCCTCTCCCCCATCCAGACCGACCGACCTACCTTCCTTCCTTCCTTCCTTCCTTCCTTCCTTCCTTCCTTCCCCTTTCTCTCTTGCTCTTTCTTATTTCTTTCTCTTGTTCTTTCTTTCTTTGGAGGTGGAGTCTTACCATCTTGCTCAGACTGGTCTCAAACTCCTGGGCTCAAGAGATCCTCCTGCCTCCACCTCCCAAAGTGTTGGGATTAGAGGCATCAGCCACCATGCCAAGCCTGACATTTTTCTTCCTTTTTTTTGCTTTGAGATGGAGTCTTACTCTGTCACCCAGACTGGAGTGCAGTGGCACGATCTCAGCTCACTGCAACCTCTGCCTTCCGTGTTCAAGCAATTCTCCTGTCTCAGCCTCCTGAGTAGCTGGGATTACAGGCCCTTGCCACCGTGCCCGACTAATTTTGTTCATAGTTTTAGTAGTGTTGGAGGTTCACCACTTTTCCCAGGTTGGTCTCAAACTCCTGACCTCAAGTGATCCACTTGGTTCGTCATCCCAAAGTGCTGGGGTTACAGGCATAAACCACTGTACCCAGCCTCAGCCTGACATTTGTCTATGCCTGTTTGCTTTATGACATCTCAGCAACTTTAAGATTAGTGGGCCGGGCGCGGTGGCTCACGCCTGTAATCCCAGCACTTTGGGAGGCCGAGGCGGGTGGATCACGAGGTCAAGAGATCGAGACCATCCTGGTCAATACGGTGAAACCCCGTCTCTACTAAAACTACAAAAAATTAGCTGGGCATGGTGGCACGTGCCTGTAATCCCAGCTACTCAGGAAGCTGAGGCAGGAGAATTGCCTGAACCTGGGAGGCGGAGGTTGCGGTGAGCTGAGATGGCGCCATTGCACTCCAGCCTGGGTAACAAGAGCGAAACTCTGTCTCAAAAAAAAAAGATTAGTGGCTTTGGCTGGGCCCACCTGTAATTCCAGAACTTTGGGAGGCCGAAGGCGGGTGGATCACTTGAGGTCAGGAGTTTGGGACCAGCCTAACCAACATGGTGAAACCCCATCTCTACTAAAAAAGTAAAAAATTAGCTGGGCATGGTGGCACATGCCTGTAATCCCAGCTACTTGGGAGGCTGAGGCCGAAAAATTGTTTGAACCTGAGAGGAGGAGGTTGCAGTGAGCAGAGATTGCGCCATTGCACTCGCCTGGGCACCAAGAGTGAAATGTTGCCTGAGAAAAAAAAAATAAAAAAGATTAGCGGGTTTGTGATATAGGTTGTGATCTGGGGACTACATAAGGAAAGACTGAATGTCAAAATAATTGAAGGAATCCAGGCCAGTTGTCTTCAAAATTTCACCAAGGCCTTGCTTTTCGGTTTAGTTAATGCTGACTAACAATGAACCTCTGCTGTGAAGGTATTTCAGGGGAGGGGATTTGGGATTTATCCCAAACCAGAATTTTCCAGATAACGTGCTTGGTATTCTTCTTAATAACTTCAATTGTTTATTGCTAAATTGACTCTTGAATGTGTGAATTAATGTGCATACCTGAGTAAACTGAGAATTGCTGTTCTGAGACCAGAAGGAATGGACTTGGTGGACCCAGGAATAGATTATCTGAAGCATGTTCTGTTTCATTTTCTCACTTCTCTTTTCTAACAACACTGGTGCTCCCTCCCATTCACTTTTCTTTTTTTTTTTTTTTTAACCTGAGTGATACTGTGAGGTCTTTTTAAAATTTAAATTTTTATGTATAATTTTTTTTCTACTTTTTTGTGTCTTTATAGACTATAGTGCATATCATTTTATTCCAGACATCAGGAAATGCTTTAGCGTATGGAGTTTTCTTGTGGGTATGAGGAAGAAAGGACAATGGGTTCATTGCCTGCCCAGAGAATTAAGTACAAAGGCCGATAAAGCCTGAGTCCTGTAATTCTTAATAGCTCAGATGACTGAGTCAGGCAGGCCAGAGTTCTGGCCCCAAAGCTTGTGACAATTTGAAACAGGCATTAAACAGACAGTCAACTTAGATAGAGTTTACCTATGAAATCATGATATGGTGAGGATTAAATGGAGGAAAAATGGCTGTACATGTACTGACTGACATATAATTAATGCTCAAGAAATGATAGCTGCCATTTTGTTGTTATTGTTCTCTCTTTTTTTCCCCCCTCAGTCATTTTTGTTTGTCAGTTCTTTCCTTTTAAGTGCTAGTTTGGTTGAGTTAGAATCAGTTTCATTAAAAGAAAGTTTAGAGTTTAACCTTTTTTTAAATTTTGATTTTTTTTAAAAAATTAAGCATTTAAGATAATAGAGAATCAGTCTATAGAATGGCTATTTGGGGGACAACTATGTTTTCATTTTGATTGTCATTCTTTTTCTATATTGAGTTCATAGATTACTATAACAGCAATCTGGGATAGATCTGTTTTTTTCATCTGAATGTTTAAAGAAAATTAGGTCCTTCATTTGAACAAATCAATCCCATATATACAATTACTTTACTATTCCGTGTGTTTAAGAATTCACGGCTGGACTCTGTGGTTCACGCCTGTAATCCCAACACTTTGGGAGACTGAGGCGGGTGGATTACTTGAGGTCAGGAATTTGAGACCAGCCTGGCCAACATGGCAAATCCCCGTCTCTACTAAAAATACAAAAATTAGCCAGGCTTGGTGTAGTACCTTGCTGCTCCAGAGGCTGAGGCAGGAGAATCACTCGTGGGAGGCGGAGGCTGCAGTGAGCTGAGATCGCACCACTGCACTCCAGCCTGGGCGACAGAGTGAGACATTGTCTCAAAAGAAGGAAACAAACAAACAGACAAAAAGAATTCACCTTAGGCTTTTTTTTCTTTTTTTTTTTGAAACAGGTCCTCACTCTGTCACCCAGTCACTCAGGCTGGAGTGTAGTGGTATGATCATGGCTCACTGCAGCTTTGACCTCCCTGGCTCAAATGATCCTTCTGCCTCAGCCTCCCAAGTAGCTGGTACTACAGGCACGTCCCAAAATACCCAGCTAATTTAAAAAAATTTTTTTATAGAGATAGGGTCTCTCTGTGTTGCTCAGGTTGGTCTCGAACTCCTGGGCTCAAACAGTCCTCCCACCTCAGCTTCCCAAAGTGCTAGGATTATAAGCATTAGCTATTGTACCTGGCCTCTTTTATTTTTAAAGTTTTTTGTTTTGTTTTGTTTTGTTTTTTTTAGGGGTCTCATTCTGTTGTCCAGGCTGGAGTTCAGTGGCATGATCATTAGCTCACTGCAGCCTTGAACTCCTGGGTCCAAGTAGTTCTCTCACTTCTGCCTCCCGAGCAATAGGGACTACAGATGAGTGCCTGCTAGTTGTTCTATTTTTTTTCTAGAGTCAGTGTTTTGCTGTGTTGCTGAGACTGAACTCAAATTCCTGGCCTCAAACAATCCTCCTACCTCCCAGAGTGCTGGGATTACAGGCATGAGCCACTGCAAAGCCTTAATTTAGGCCTTCTAAAACCTTTTGAAAATTTAAATTGAGCTTGATTAGGCCTGACAGTCACTTTGTTATATTAGTTTCAGTTTGATTTTTTTTTTTTCTGAAAATTCTTTCTGACACAAGAAAGCTCATTATTTCTGACTTACTGACAGATGAAAGGTGTATTTCTGCAAAGCTGTTTTGTAAATGGTGGTAAAATCTATACATTTAAAATAAAAAG
This sequence comes from Sapajus apella, assembly GCF_009761245.1. Taxonomy (NCBI): domain Eukaryota; kingdom Metazoa; phylum Chordata; class Mammalia; order Primates; family Cebidae; genus Sapajus; species Sapajus apella. The sequence goes on along the minus strand of NW_022436952.1, from coordinate 9,155,978 downwards.
TATGTCAATTAAAATTTTTAAGATACGATACTATAGCCATGTGATTCTGTTTTTACTCTTTGTGGATAACATTTATTGTTTGGACTAGTATTTATTGGGGAATAGTATGGTTAATTTGTTTTATTTTATTCGTCAGAGTTCAGCTTTTTGTTTATTTCATGATAAATGATATCTTTAAATTAACTTGCATTTCTTAATTTTTGTATATGCCAAATAAAATTTCTACAACAAAAGCATTCTTTGTAAAGTGAATTTAAAATTTTTGAAATAATCTATTTTGTTATTTAATATGCTACAGTGCATTTTTTTTTTTTTTTTTTTTTTACTATTCTCATGGTAGTTTATGAGATCTGATACAGTGCATAATTTAAGTTATAAAGAGATTGCAATCCATCTTAATACAGCCAAAGTTTAGTGACTTCCAAAACTATTCTATCTACAGTGTTAAGAATTCAAGTAATATTCCTTAGGAATGGTGAGAAAGGACATTAAAAAAGAAAAAAAGAATTCAAGTAATATTCCCAAGAAAGACATCAGCCTTTGCTTCCCTTTTAATATTTACCCCTTAAATACTAACACACTATTTCTTGTTTTTTAAAATTCATTTTTTTCTTATTCATATCATGTTAGTATGTCTAGCAAAGGCCTTTTGATTTTATGTCTTAATTCCAAATTTAGGCTTTTTAAAAGTGAAACTATACATTATCAAGTATCAAACAGGACCTTAGAAGTTCTTGACAGTTTATGTACTTTATATTCTTGAAGTTTTTACTTTCATATTCAGCTTGCCTATCATATGATTCCTTATCTAAGACTCAAAAATTGTTCTAATTTTTTTCATTTGTGTTAATTTGCTGCTGTTATTATAGATGATTATGCTAAGTAATGATACCAGTAATAGTCAAAGGAGAAAGTAGTTTATCATTCTTTCAACTAAATCTACAGAAAGAGGAAACTTTTCTTGGTATTAAATTAATTACATTTAAAGTTATATTTATTCTTTTAGTTCCTTTTAAAATGGAGAAGATCAGCATATAAGGATATGCTTTCTTTAGAAGTTTCACATTAATTTCTTTGTTGTGACTCATTTTAGTGAATGGGTTTCTCAAATGCCATCTATTATTTTTAACTGATGTTCTTTTATCACTTCTCTCCCAGTGTCTGTTTACTAATTTGTGTTCTTTATGTCAATATTATTTTATTTAATACCATCACATATTGTAAAAAAATGCTTTTGTTTGTTTGTTTTTGTTTTTGTTTTTTTGTCATGCTAAGCAAGATAGTAGCTACTTTTGTGGACACCAATATCCTTAAATGGAAGCACTTGTCTATTACTTTCCATTAAAATTTTTTTCATTCCTTAATATTCTCTTACATGAAATTGAGTAGTCTGATAAATAAGAAAATTATACAAAAATGTTTTCCTTGTTATAACACTATGTCTAATATTCCAGATATTAGCCTTAAATGTTGTGTATTTTTTTCTGTCTTTAAAATAGATGATCCATAATTACATGGAACACTTAGAAAGAACAAAACTTCATCAGCTCTCAGGGAGTGATCAACTAGAATCCACAGCTCATAGTAGAATTAGGTAAGCTTTGTTATATATTTTGCCTTGAGAAAAAATAAAATAAATAATATGTTTGTTTCTGTTTTTTCTGTTCTTTAATCCTGGAACAATAGTGAGGCTTATTCAAAAAGCTCTCCACTGTGGCTGGAATGCTACAGGAGAGAATAGCACAGAAAAATAAAAATCATTTTTACCATTGAAAAGGTAAATTATAAGCCATCCATATAAGCAGCACATTGAGTATTTAGATTGTTTTCTGATACTTGATGTAGATTATACTAGGTTTTAAATTTTCTAATTTGTGGGAATGCTGAAATTTTTTATTTCTCCTGTGTAATTGGTTTGAAGTCCTTTTTGTTACAGAGAGGCATATTTGAAAGGGTTAGCTAGCCATCTGTTTGATGTAGGAGTGTGAATAAATTATGTAGATCTTCAGGCATTGTAGCCAATGAGCTAAGCCAGGACTCTTAGTGGAGGGGAAAATAGTTAATAGGCTGGCTGTCGCTCGGGGTTGCTGCATAAATGCTAGGAGCAGCAGCTCTATGGTTATGAGGTGGGGAGAGCGGAATGACGTCATCGCTTGGGAGCTGCTGCAGGATGGAGTGGAAAGCTGCTGCTGATGGCATTGTTTTTGTGGCAGCAAGCTGAATGACAGATCCTCACTACAAAGATACCCCTTTGGCCCCCGTGTAGGCCTCCTGGTTCGGGTGTTTCACCATGCCAGCACAGCGCCATGAGTCCTGGATGCATGCTGCTGTTTGTGTTTGGCTTTGTTGGCGGGGCGGTGGTCATTAATTCTGCTATCTTAGTATCTCTCTCTGTTTTGCTGCTTGTGCACTTTTCTATTTCTACCGGTGTGCCAGCTCTGACGCAGAACCTACCAAGGATACTCAGGTACTCCCATCTCTCTTAGAAGCCCCTGCTTAGCTGGTTTTTCTTTAATTTTTAGCTCCACGGTCTGCTTTGTAACCATTTCTGTTGAAGATTGAAACAATGGAAAATGGCCTGAAGCTAGGATTTTGATTCTTATTTATAGTAATTTATAGACCATCAGTTAGGATTATAGCTTTGTGTTTAGAAATCACTGACTAAAGAAAAGGATTTTCATATCGTACTTACACACAAGTACAAGGTCAGTGTGGTCTTGTTTTAAGCAGAATGTTCAAAGTAAAAGGAGAGAGCAAGAGTAGAGTGCTGGGTCCAAGTTTACACAACCTCTGCATTTAGCTTCTGAGCATTTAGGGGCAAATATCTTTTATGCTTGTACTTACAGTCAATTAGACACAGGCCATAAGTTTATTTTGTTTTAATTATCCTTTGATAGAGGTTCAGCTATCATTTTTGTAATTTTTGATAATAGCTCATGGGAAACAGCAATTTAAATATTTTCCTCCTAAGACAAAATGTTTTAAAGTGAAAAAATTTAAGACTTTTAGGTTAAGGAATGCATTTTTCCCCATTATTTACACATCAAAGTTGTGAAAGCTTTACAAAGTCTATTCACTATTGTTTTGTCAGATGTTGCCCTTTCTTTTCTTTGTAGTCTTGGGTGACAAATATCCATGCCTGCTTGTGGGGGTAGTCATTAATCTCTGTAGCTTTACTGTTGCTGACTCTACTTATACCCTGTAAGAGCCATCTTCTATATTTTAGAGGCTTAAGGTTGTGGTTTCTTTTGTTTTCTAAACCATCAGACTAACACTCTCTGTTTTGTTTAGATTTCTGCTTTGTGCATGATTTTAAATGAAAGTTCATAGTACATAGTTTTTATCTATTATTTAAATGTTCATAAAATATTTAAACCCTAATTGTGGATTTAGATAAATTAAGAAGAATTAAAGTAGTAAATTCCCTCAATGTATTTCTTTTTATTCATAGATTAGTTCAAGTTCAATATTAGTTGAAACCCCAGCAATTAAATTTCATCTGTGATTTAAAACTAGATACTTGATCTTTCATTTTCTTTCTTGATTTCTAAAAATTGGGAACAATCTTACTACTTGTACGTATGTTAGTACGTAAAAGATTTGTATACGTGTATCTGTATATTTAGGGTTTGAAGAAATTAAAAGCAGCTGAACTTAAGAATATGTAGAAAATTTAAAAGACTTATGTTAAGGGGCTGTCTTGGGTTTAGGTTTCATTTGAGAGGGCAGTGCCATGAGCTGCTGTGCGGTGCCTGCAAGTGGGTACGACAAGGCTTTAGAGTTGAACTGCCTGGGTGCAAATGCTCTATTGCATGCAGCTGTAGGACCTCTGGCAAGTTGCTTAATCTCTCTCTGCCTGAGTTTTCTCTCCTGATGGACTTACCCTATTGGGTTGTTTTAAAAATAAGTGATTTTATTATTTTGTATTTAATTATAGCTGTAAGATATATGGTAAATTAATCCAGTAAATAATTTTCATAGTTACTTATATGTGCCTATGTTTAGCAGAAATTGTTTTAGCTACAGCTTTTATTGATAAAATACCTTATAATTAAATTTTAAGGTTCTTTACCACAAAAATTGCTACTGATCTGATTAAAGATATCAAAGTCTTAGATATTAATGTTAAATTGCCAAAAAGCTGGTAGTTCCAAGTAGGAAGTTCCAAGGGAAGCGAAGGGCATGAAGTTGAACAGGACTGGCTTTGAATCCAAACTCAGCCAATTACTAGTGCCTAAAGTCTCTAAGCATCACTTTTTCTACTCTGAAAGTTGGAAAAATAGTCCCTGTTTCTCAATAAGGATTAGATGAGATAATGTAAATAAATCATGTAGCTCAGCACCCATCATATGGTGAGTGTTCAGCAATGTACTCTTTTATCTCCCTTTATAGATTTTACAAATTAGTTGTATTAGATGTGAATATAGCCAAAAGGCTGTTTCAAAAATGTAGGTGTAAAATTATTTACACACATAAGCTAACATTTAATACCCAACTCAAAAATGGATATATAGAAGTAGGGTAATTAAGAAAATAAAAGAAGATTTCTGATAGTTGGTGACAGCTTTGTTTTCTAGACAAGTAATAACAGATATTTCAGTCTGCAGGTGTAAATCTGCCACTTGATAGTTTTCCACGTGTTTCTCTTTTTTTTTCCCTTCTTCTGTGAGTTTAACTGAAGCATTTAATACATACCAACATAGTACTGGACTAATGTTTACCTTTCAGGGTTTCTTTTCAAAAGTAGGATTCTCACAAACTTGCCTAATTATGCCAACTATATGTAATTTATAAGTAAAATAAGGGGAGGAGTACGTAGTGATTATTTTTTCAGAGTTGGAATATTGTATCCCACTTGACAGATAGCTGTCAGTCTCTGAAGAGATGTCCCCTCCCTGTAGAGTAGTTTCTGAATGATAGACACAAGCAAATTAAAAAGGTGGGAATTCTACTTGTAATTTGGGTTGTAGATTTTGTTGACTGTTGATTATAGATTTTGTTGACTGATTTTGTTTAATTTTAGGAAAGTAAAACTTGGATTCATAGAAGACCCCTTCCCCCAGTAGTTTTAAACTTCTTTAGTATTTGATATGTGTGAGAATGAATGTGTTGTTATTCATATAGGATAATAATTCTAATGACTGGCTTATATTTTGATTTCTGTTAGTGTGAGGGAGTCTTATGAAGTCTATATATCACCTTCCTGATTGTCTTTGCATTTTGGGTTAGAGAGCTTTTCGTTATATTCAGTTATTAAATTCCCAGTCACCTTTTGCTTAAGTCATTAAGGTGTGTTAGAAAATAAATAAAAGTCAGCTAGAAGCTCTTAGACCTCTTGGATTTTCTGTTCACAAAATATAGGGGAAAAACATCAGGTTGACAACTTATTTTGTCCAGAATGGATATGAAAAGGAAATCTGGCTACTAACCACTGTCACCATCATTTAATGAAAGGGCATTTTAAAATCAGAGAAGAATAAAAGATGTAATTTAAAATAAGGGTCAGTCGTTTTCTTTTTTTTTGAGATGGAGTCTCGCTCTGTCACCCAGGCTGGAGTGCAGTGATGCAATCTTGACTCACTGCAACCTCTGCCTCCCAGGTGCAAACAATTCTTCTGCCTCAGCCTCCCCAGTAGCTGGGACTATAGGCTTACACTACCGTGCCTGGCTAATTTTTATATTTTTTTAGTAGAGACAGGGTTTCACCATGTTGGCCAGGATGGTCTTGATCTCCTGACCTCGTGATCCGCCCGCCTTGGCCTCCCAAAGTGCTGGGATTACAGGTGTGAGCCACCGTGCCTGGCCAGGGTCATTTTCAAGAAAGAGTAGGGTTCTATAGTATATGGGAATATATATGTGATACAATATGTAGTATATTATCTATGCACTAAGGAAATAATAAATAATGCCTCTTTTTTTCATGGACTTATGAAAACTTTGTTGCTGAACAGCATTTGGGAATAACTGGTATAAACATAATAACTGACTAGTCACTTTAATTTTTGTCATTTGATCGTCCCAGCAGCCCATAGTCACAAACTTAGATTTGGTATTAAAATTTACCCTTTTGGCCAGGTGCAGTGGCTAACACCTGTAATCCCAGGAGGCAGATCACATGAGGTCAGGAGTTTGAGACCAGCCTGGCCAACATGGTGAAACCTTGTTTCTATTAAAAGTACAAAAATTAGCTGGGTGTGGTGGCACATGCTTGTAAACCCACTACTTGGGAGGCTGAGGCAGAATTACTTGAACCTGGGAGGCAGAGGTTGCAGTGAGCTGAGATGGTTCCACTACACTCCAGTGTGGATGACACAGCAAGACTCTGTCTCAAAAAAAAACCAAACCAAAAACACGTACCCTCTTATTATACTGCCTTCCTGCTTTTGAATTTTCCCAATAAAGTAAAGTTCTGTTTTTAAATTTTATTTCCTTGTGCATACAACTTTGATTAAATGTCGTCTGTCAACCCCTTTGCTTCACCTCATTTTTAAGAAGGCATTGGGACAGTTTTATCAGTCCTTTTAGATTGTTAGGAATGGAAGAACGCACCTTTTGTGTTAAGTGAAGGCCCATTTCAAAAGCGGCTCAAGTTTCTTGGTATAAAAATGAACTACAGAATAAAAGACTTGCTTAGCAAAACTGAAATTTTCCCATTTTTATTAATAACCTCCTTGTTTCTATTCTAACTTATATTCTTACCAGTAGAGGTATGAATTCCAGGAGGCACCAAACCTTTAGTGTCTGATTTCTTTCCAGTTTCTGCACTCTTGAGTTAATGACCCAGGATGACTGGCTAGTGGGCTTGTTTCCACCTTCTAAAAGTGCTTTCATTTGGAATATTCTGTGCATCAACAAAGGATGTGTTTCTCATTGAAATTCTATTATAATTAAAATTGTAACTCTTGTTCATTGAAACTTCCCACAAAGCAGTGGAAATTCAGTAATCTTTTATAGAATTATTTGGCCTTCTTATTTGGAAAAAACTGACAATGGTTTTTTCATACGTACTGTGCTTGAAAGGAACTCGTAATGTGGTTCTGTAGAAAAACAGAGCTTTCCTACTGGAGTGGGGTGGGGAAGAAAGATATTTTTGCGTTCTTTTCATCATTAAGGTAGCCCTGATTTAGATAATATATTGATTTTCCTCTAGGCAGGAAAGGCATACCCTGAAGAGGCTTCAGTAAACATCCAGGGATTAGCGAGAGGATTTGGGAAGTCTAGAAATGGGTTGTGCTCACTTCCAAAGGAGGTTGCAGGTTTCCCTAGGGCTAAGCTACATATAAAAAAAACTCAGCAGCAGCTCTTCTCCAGACCAGACTAGACCACTGACTGCTTCTAGGGCAAGGAACTCATCAGTAACTTATAATTTCCTTAACCCTTCTTACCGCTTTTCTTAGTTGATTTCTTGAGGCTAACTAAACTGGGACTGTCCTTTCTCTTTGGTAAGTCTGTTTTATTCAGATGGGCAGATAGTGTTATTTTTGAGTGATGGTTCTAAAACAGTGACAGTCCAGGCTTATTACTTATAGTCATGGCAAATTAAAAAGTGAAAGTAAATGAAGTCCTAATTTTTTTTCTCCCCTCTTCAAATAGAAAAGAACGTCCTATATCATTAGGAATTTTCCCATTACCTGCTGGAGATGGATTGCTTACACCTGACACTCAGAAAGGAGGAGAGACCCCTGGATCTGAGCAATGGAAATTTCAGGAATTAAGTCAACCACGTTCTCATACCAGCCTGAAGGTAAGCTTTATGCTGTTGAAATCGTCAGTTTACATTTCATAAACTTTCTTATCCTAATTGAAGTGCTAGATGACCAGAGTATAGTAAAATATAATCGTTTGTATACATTCAGTTTGTAAAATTTATTTTTTTAATTGGAAATGAGCTCTTCCCAAAGAGTGTGATTTTTACTATTTTATTTCAAATTATATAGGAAAACAAGTGAAGCATTATATCATCTTGATTAGCATACTAATAACAAATTAATTTCTATTTGATTTAGGCTAGGGTGACTAGTGAACCTAATTATATTAGAATTGAAAATCACTATTACCAGAAAGCGTTGGTTCACTGTTAGAGGCTTTCCAATACAGTAGGGTTTCACTTACAGAAAAACGAAACAAATACACTGTTCCTTCCTTAAAACCACGTCATAAAGCAATCTGCAAAAATGAATTATGTTTATCTAAAAAGGCTTGGTGTAAATTAATTATAGATTATGTTCTTGACTGAGAACTTTAATCAAATATGTGATAAATGTAAACAATAATGTACACTAAGAGTGGATATGAACTAATAACTAACTTTTAAGAATATTTGAAGTTATAGTCTATATCTTTTAAAATGAAGTATTCATAAAGATATTGATTATAAAACATCCTTTGTTACCTTATCTGCTACGGTAAATCTACTCTTATGAGACAACACCTACAATAAATAGAAATGAATTACATGTATCTTATTTCCTTTTCCTGCTTTATTTTTCCTCATAATGCTTATCATGGTCTAAGTATGTAAAGATAGTTCTTAACAATGATTCTAAAATACTGTCATTTACAGTATTTATTTGCCTCTAGACTCTTCACTAAGAGCATAAATTCCATGAGGTTTATTTGCTGCTATATCCCCAGCACTAGGAAAAGTACCTAGCATATTGTAGGTACTCAGAACATGTTTTGTTGAATGAATGATTTGTTTTAGATGTTAGAAAGAATCTTTGGGGACAATATAAGTGGTAGAGGCATTTAGAATTATTCTATTGACTTTTGAAATGTGCTCAAAACAGTAAGCAGTTGATAAATATTTGATAGCTTTTCTCCCACTGAAAAGTATTTTTAACAGTAAGGGTTACCTTACATTTTCCCCTTCTTGATCAATTTGTTAGAAGCTAATACTGCTTAGTATTAGCCCACAGTGATGTTACTGGGCATATCTCTCTCTCTCTCTCTTTCTCTCTCTTTTTTTTTTTTTTTGAAATGGAGTCTTGCTCTGTCACTCAGGCTGGAGTGCATGGCATGATCTTGGCTTACTGCAACCTCCTCCTCCCGGTTCAAACAATTCTCCTGCCTCAGCCTCCTGAGTAGCTGGGATTACAGGCACCACTGCCATGCCTGGCTAATTTTTGTATTTTTAATAGAGATGAGATTTCACCATGTTGGCCAGGCTGGTCTTGAACACCTGACCTAAGGTGATCCACTCGCCTCAGCCTCCCAAAGTGCTGGGATTACAGGTGTGAGCCATCACACCCAGCTGTAATTCTTTCTTTTACTCCTGTACCACAGTGGCTCTTTTAGCCTGCCAGTAGGTTTAATAGATTTTCCAAAACACTCATGTCTCAGTCGCCTACTTGCCATGTCTGCTTTCCCAAAACAAAATTAAGTAGGAGGGATACTTTTAGTACCATGGCAACTATATTTTAATTACTACTCAAAAGTGCACCTTAAGAGATTACTATAATTCTCTTCATTTTTTAATCCACTGATGTGCTGTGCCATAACTTTAGTGACAAGTTATAAACCAATTAACAAATTATTTCTATAGACTTAAGGAATTTCTTGTGTCCTCCCTAGAAATACTAAGGGAAGTACTCCAGAGAGTTTTTAAAACTAAAACGCTATCTGTTTCTACTTGATTTGGACCTGTAGGCACTAAATGAAGATAAAGACTCAATGGATAAGGATTTCCAGGAATGGGGTAGTACTTACAAAATGACAAAAGTCTAGTTTGTAAAGTATGTTACTAGTTATGATGTACAGTATTTTATTACTCACCTAAACCCTTGTCGTTCACTAGGTAACTTTCTACTTTACCAGGGCTGGAAGTCAGAGATCTAGGATTCACTTGTGGGCTATGCCACAGGCATGTCACATGCCCTATCATCTTGATTTCCATGTATAATGGGAATTGGACTATATTCTAATTTAAAATATCATTTCCCCTGAGATTGGGGATGACCTAGCCATCTTATTTTTTTTATTTTTATTTTTTTTGAGATGGAGTCTCGCTCTTCGCCAAGGCTGGAGTGCAGTGGTGCGATCTCGGCTCACTGCAACCACCGTCTCCTGGGTTCAAGCGATTCTCCTGTCTCAGCCTCCCTAGTAGCTGGGATTACAGGTGCCCACCATTATGCCCTGCTAATTTTTGTATTTTTAGTAGAGACAGAGTTTCACCATATTGGTCAGGCTGGTCTTGAACTCCTGACCTCGTTGTCTGCCCGCCTAGGCCTCCCAAAGTGCTGGGATTACAGGCGTGAGCCACCGAGCCTGGCCGACCTAGCCATCTTTTAGGGCATGCTTTGACTTCATTATGAAAAAATGGAGGTGTAAATTATAATTAACATTAGTTTTAGTACCACAATCTTTCTGTGAAGTAAGGTTAAGGTGAAAATATCCTGTGAGAAAACCACAGGACAGAGAATGACAGAAACTTTGTGGCAGAAGAACGGCAGATAAGGGGATTTGCCAGTGATTGTAAAGTTATGGCCCTTCTTTGTTGGTGTATTACCAGTTTCTCATTGTGGGAGACCTGTGGTGAGTGAGGTTGTAGATAATCCAATGGATTTTCTAGGAATGAGGCACCTGGAAAAATGTTCAAGATCTTAAAAAGAAATGTTTGTACATATTCTTGATTTATCACAATCTCATAGAGATCAACAAATATGTAAACAAATACATGAAAAAATAGAACTTTAAGTATTGTTAAAGCAAGGTAAGCTAAAGAATAATTACTAGGAAGGGGTACTTATTTTAGGGTGTGAGAGAAAGCCTCTGGAAGATGGCTTGCATCCTGACATGGGGACATGCAGGTGCATGGAAAGGTCTGGAGGAGTACATGTTGAAGATGAGATGGCAAATGTGAAGGCCCTGACATGGGAAAACACTTCAGCATGTTTAAATGGCAATTTTCTCTTCATTCCACTCAGACTTTCAGTCCTACCTGCTACACCAACATGCCTTCTGTCAAAGGTGCTGAAAGAATCCATCTTTCCAAATCTAATGGAAAATTCTCAGTCCTCATCTTACCTTTTAGCAGCATTTATATATTTGAATATGTTCAGCTTCTTGAAATACTTCCTTCAGTTTGCTTCCAGGATTCCCCCTGGCAAACACACACTGGTTTTCTTCACCATTCCTTCTCTTTTGCTGGTTTCTCTTCTGCTTTTGGATCTCTAAATGTTGGGGTACCCCAGGGCTTAAACCTTAGCCCTTCTCTTAATCTGGGTAGATCAAATTCCATGTCTTTAAATGCCATCTATGCATCAGTGTTCACAAATTTGAATCTCCAACCCATATCTCTTCCCTGGACTCTAGACCTCTGCACCTAATTGCTTTTCTTTATAGTTTCCCCATATATATATGCTTTACCTTGCCTAGATTTCCACCAGTAGAAATACTATCATTCAAGGCCAGTCCAAATATCACAATTTACATGTAGTCTCACTAACACCCAAAGGACTTAACACCCTATTGATTGTCTTCAAATCGAGTTTAGAGATCAGTTGAAGACAGAAAGCAGGGGAGTTTTGTATTGTTTCGTTAACAGGAATTTTTTACTCGGGAACATCTAGTGAAATTGATAAAAAGAAACTCCATATATTAAATGATTAAAGCTGTTCCGATAAAAAGTGTATTATAAAAGTGCTACAGGCTGGATGTGGTGGCTCATGCCTATAGCCTGAGTACTTTGGGAGGGCAAGGCAGGAAGATCGCCTGAGTCCAGGAGTTCAAAACCGGCCTAGGCAACTTAGTGGGACTCCGTCTCTTTTCCTTTTTTTTAAAAAAAGTTTTATTATCTCTCTATATATTCATTATTTATATATATTTTTATTTTTATTTTATTTTTGAGATGAAGTTTAGCTTTGTTGCCCATGCTGCAGTGCAGTTGTGCACTCTCGGCTCACTGCAACCTCCGCCACCTGGGTTCAAGAGATTCTACTGCCTCAGCCTCCCAAGTAGCTGGGATTATAGATGTGCACCGTCATGCCTGGCTAATTTTTATATTTTTAGTAGAGATGGGGTTTTGCCATGTTGGCCAGGCTGGTCTTGAACTCCTAAACTCAAGTGATCTGCCCGCCTCAGCCTCCCAAAATGCTGGGATTACAGGCATGAGCCACTGCACCCGGCCTGTTTTTCATATATTAAAAAAATTTTTTTCCTTCAGTGTCAAGTGACTTCATCTCTACGAACTATTTAAAAATTAGATGTGCATGGTGGTGTGCGCCTTTAGTCCCAGCTACACAGTAGGCACAGGCAGGAGGATCACTTGAGCCTGGGAGGCTGAGGCTATTGTGAGCCATGATCATGCCATTGCACTCCAGCCTAGGTGACAGAGTAAGTTCTTGTCCCAAGAAAAATAATAATAATAATAGGCTAAAGCTGAGAATGGACAAAATGTTAAGGTGAGACAGTTAATCTTACTGAATTCACGAAGAAGCTGTAAATAAAGAAGGAATTGGAGAGAGCAAAAGGCCAAATATAACCAAGACAATCCTGAAGAACGCTAAGTACAAGAACTTGACCTACCAGATATTAAGATTTACTATAAAGCTTTATTAAGATGCTATAGTATTGCTTCATCTTCCCTTCTTCTTTCCTTTCCACACAATTAGATTCTGAAGCCATCAGGCAGGACAGAGGAAGATAAGGCATTCCATGGTGGTTAGGAGCAGGGGTGGGATTGTTGTCATAACCCAAGCAAGGTTAGGAGGGTAATCCATGTGGGGTAGCCTGGTGTACAGAGTCAGGGCCCCAGCAGCATTAAGGACATCCCTGCAGGATGGCAGTCAGGCTTGGGGGCACAAGATCCTAAACAGGATGATGAGGGCCTCCCCAAGGAGAGGTGCCAGGCATAGGTGTCAGCCTGAGCAGGAGAGGAAGGCAGCATCTGTGTGTGGTAGGGGAAGACAGGGCTGGAGTGGACATGGGAAAAGAAGGACGTTAGTGGAGGGCTGTAGTGGCAGAGAGACCATAAGAGACGTGAGCCCTGGAAGTCAAGGGACAAGGGAGTTTTAGAATGGAAGAAGATGTCAGCAGGATCAGCTGGTATGAAGAAGTCAAGTAGAATGAGGACTGAATTTGTAAATGTATAGGTGTAGATTTGAGCAGTTTAAGTTGTAGGGCCAGTAACAGGTGTAACTAAATCATAAAAAGAGGAAATAACATATATAGACTACTCAAAATGGTGATTGTGGTGTGAGGAAAGAAAAAAAATAACTCGAGGTGGAAATTGGCAGAGTGAAAGGAAAAGTAGAACGGGAGAAACTGGGTTGTTTGTATGCTTACAAGAAGGGTTCAGTAGAGAGAAAAATTAAAGAAAAGGGAATGAAGAAAGATAATTGGTATATCTGAATCCTAGAAGAAAGGCAGGGGGAAGAGATCGCATATCTCAACTGCAATTCAGATCTCCTTCATTGCTGGGACAGCTTCATTTTTCCTAGTCTTTTGCTGTTACAAATAATGCTGTGGTAAATAACCAACTAAGGCCTAGAAAGCAGCATGAAAATTATATGGCTGGCATAGGGCATGCACACACACATCTGCATGCGTATACATATGTACCTTAGAAAAGTATTTTTTTTTCTTTGAAGAGCATCCTTGGTTGTTGATTATTAGTAGAATGTGACATTTAGATCTGACAAAAAGCAATTTTAACGAAACCAATTGGATAGACACCTACTTGTGAAAATTTTAGAGTTCTCATAAAGTCACATGACTTGTGATACTTTAAACTGCTGTGAGAAGCTCTTGTTAGCAGACTTTGGTATGTAAAGCCAGTCAATGTGTGCTGCATTCTTCAAGGGATGTGCTTAGCATGCAGAACAGGAAATGTCTAAACAGAGCCAGCATTTTTGTTGAGAGAATTTTCCATCCTCCTCCATTTGTGGTTAAGTTCTGAAATTGTTCCTATTCCTTTAGTTTCTACAAGCTTTAATATTTATAGTAGTTGAATTGTATCTATTGTTATTTAAAATTTCTATTATAAAATGCATGTGTAATTTAAAAAGTTAGTTATGTTTTAAAAAACTTTTTTGAAGTAATCTTAGACTTACAGAAAAGTTGCAAAACTAGTACAGAGTTCCATATACCCTTCACCCAGCATCCCCTGAAGTTAACTAAACATAATACAGTCATCAAAGCTATGAAATTAACATTGGTACAATACTGTTAGGTAAATCTGTATTTGAGTTTTACCAGTTTTTCCACGAATACCCTTTTTCCCTTCCAGAATCCAGCCCAGGATCCCACATTGCTTTTTTTCAAAAAAAATTTTATTGGCCAGGCGTGGTGGCTCACACCTGTAATTCCAGCACTTTGGGAAGCCAAGGCAGATTGATCAAGAGGTCAGGAGTTCGAGACCAGTCTGGCCAACATGGCGAAACCGTGTCTGTACTAAAAATACAAAAATTAGCTGGGCATGGTGGTGGGTGCCTGTAATCCCAGCTACTCAGCAAGCTGAGGTGGGAGAATTGCTTGAACCTGGGAGACAGAGGTTGTGGTGAGCTAAGATTGCACCATTGCACTCCAGTCTGGGCAACAAGAGCAAAACTCTATCTCAAAAAAAAAAAAAAATGTTATTGCAGACAGGGTCTCACTGTGTTGCCCAGGTTGTTCTCAAACTCCTGGCCTCAAGTGGTCTCCTTGTCTCCCCGCATGTCAAAGTGCAGGGGTTATAGGCATGAGCCACCACATCTGGCTTTCACATTGCTCCAATCTTCCCAGTGTGTGGCAATTCCTCAGTCTTGTCTTGTCTTGTCTTTCCTGACCTTGAGACTTTTGAAGAGTACTGGTTATTTTGTAGAATGTCTCTCCATTTGGGTTTCTCTGATTTCTCATTATTAGATTGAGGTTATGTATTTTCAGCAAGAATACAACAGAATCTAATATCTTGGTGTGGATATACTTTGAGACTATGGAGATACCCTGTTTCTGCTCAAACTTTCATTCACTGATTTTAGCGTTCATCAGTGAATTTTTCCTACAACAATTATTAGTAAAATATTGCTAATGGTTATTTTCTGTTTTCTTTATTCTAAATTTATTAATTGAAATTCTTCTATCAGGGAGAGTTGTGTCTCCCCACCTTTCCGCCATTCCAGTTTGAATTCAAGGGATATATATTTTATTCTGTGGCCTATACAAACCTATCATTTCTTTGGTTTCTCAAATTGTTCAGCTTTGGACATTGAGAGCTCTTTTAGGTTGGCTCCTGTGTTCTTTTGACTTACCCCATCTTTTCGAGTGCTTTCTTCCTTATTGGCACCATAAAATGCTCCGAGCTGTTGTATTTCCCCTGCCCTACTCCTAAAAATTTGACTACTTCTCAAAGGAGCTCTGGCACATTTTTTGGGAGAAGGGTATTTAGGAACTATGATCTAGACACTTTGTTTGTTTATTTCTGGTTTGGGTTTTTCCATTAGTTTATACCTCCTTTATGGAATTTTGTGTATGTACTAGGGTAAAATAAGAGTTGTTTTTTTTTTAAAGATCATTGTTATATTTCATTGTTTTTGCTTGCGTTTATGACAGTGGATAAGAAACTTGTTCTAAAACTCAGTTTTTGCTTATAAGCTTTTTCCCTCACATAGATCTTTATTTGGTAACTTTTAAGAACCACTCATAGATGACTGTTAAGGTTTGGAAGGAATAAAGGGTAAAGATTTTATTGTGTTGTATGTTGACCAACATGCGTATGTATGTTGAGAATAGAAACTGGTAAAAATGTAAATAAGCAGCACTTTCAAGATAAATGATGGTGTTTAAAGTTTAAATGTGACTTCATTTGAGGTAATTGGTACATAGGTATTTTTTAATACCTATGTTTACTGTTTAAACAAACTTTTAGAATATGAGAAGTTGTTTAAAATATTTTCTACTGAAAAATTACCTTTTTCTTTTCTTTTTTTTTGGTTGAGATGGAGTCTCACTCTTGTCACCAGGCTGGAGTGCAGTGATGCAATCTCAGCTCACTGCAGCCTCTGCCTCCCGGGTTCAAGCAATTCTCCTGCGTCAGCCTCCCGAGTAGCTGGGATTACAGGCATGCGCCACCACGCGCAGCTACTTTTTGTATTTTTTAGTTGAAATGGGGTTTCACCATGTTAGCCAGGATGGTCTCGATCTCTTGACCTCGTGATCCGCCCGCCTTGGCCTCCCCAAAGTGCTGGGATTACAGGTGTGAGCCACCGCACCCAGGCTATAATTTCCTTTTTTTTTTTTTGAGATGGAGTTTCACTCTTGTTGCTCAGGCTGGAGTGCATTGGTGCAGTCTTGGCTCACTGCAACCTCTGTCTTCCAGGTTCAAGTGATTCTACTGCCTCAGCCTCCCAAGTAGCTGGGATTACAGTTGCCTGCCACCACGCCCAGCTAATTTAGTATTTTTAGTAGAGACGGGGTTTCTCCATGTTGGTTAGGCTGGTCTTGAACTCCCAACCTCAGGTGATCCGCCCACCTGGGCCTGCCAAAGTGCTGGGATTACAGGCGTGAGCCATCGCACCCGGCCTGTAATGTCTTTTAAAAAGTTATTTAACTACTCGGGAGGGTGAGGTGAGAAGACTGATTGAAGCCAGGAGTTCCAGGTTGCAGTGCACTATAATGATGCCTGTGAATAGCCATGACACACCACCCTGGGGAATACAGCAAGATCCTGTGTCTAAAAAAATTATATTACTTCAGTTTCACAATTTTTAGTAATACTGAAGAATATAGAGTAGATATGGGAAGTTTCTTCAACCCTAAATTTCATTCTCTCCCCCCTCCCCGCCCCATCTTTGTAAATAGTTGATGTGTCCTTGGTCCTTTTCTTTACAGGTGCACATAGATACTGCTTTTTTAAGATACGTGGGTTTATAAGTATTTCCCTGCTGCTTGCTTTTTTTTTTTTTTCATTTAGTAACATGTCTTGACAATCTTTCTACTTTTATATAGAGAGTGCTATCCAAGTTTTTACCGAGTTTTAGATGAAGAGAATGATTAAAGATGATGATTATCCAGAATCAAATATCATATAAATAAACATTAAGTGCTTTTATCACCAAAAATGTGTGAGGCACTAGATAAGTTTATTGGCTTGACTGTGGTGATTCTTTCACAGTGTGTATTAAAAAATCCCCTTAACTATATATGTATTTGTCAGTTATACCTCAGTAAAGCTAAGGGTAAAAAACCACATCTATTAAAGAAGAGGCAGTGTGGTTCCTACAAGTGAATCATGCCTTGCTAATCTGTGTATTTTTAAGGGCATAACTGAGAGCTAGTAGCCTTTCAAAAAGACTTTAATGAATTTCCAGACCAAGAATATTTAAAACTGTTGCTTTGTATTTAAGAGATACACATCTGTTTCATAGAGGAAAAGTGTATAGATAGAAATAGAGAATATGAATAAATAGATTTTTATGAAAAAGAATTTGGGACTGTGCACGTGGCTCACGCCTGTAGTCTCAGCACTTTGGGAGGCCAGGGAGGGTGAATTGCTTGAGCCCAGGAGTTTGAGACTGGCCTGGGCAACATGGGAAGACCAAGTCTCTACTAAAAACATAAAAATGTATCCAGGCATGGTGGGGTATACCTGTAATCCTAGTTACTTGGGAGGCTGAGGTGGAAGAATCACCCAACCCTTGCAAAGTTGAGGCTGCAATGAGTCATGATTGCGTCACTTGACTCCAGCCTGGGTGATAGGAGTGAGACCCTGTCTCAAAAAAAAAAAAAAAAAAAAGAAGTATTTAGATTTTAATGATCCTTCGATCATTAGTGTTATCTAACTGATTCAGTAATGATAGAAGAGAAAGGAGGTGTGATAAACATTTCTAAGTATGCTGCACTAGAATATTAGTATGTTAAATAGTTGAAGGGTTGGGAATAAATCTCAGGAAGATTTCATAAAGTGATGTAAGCAGAAAAAAATGTTAAATAATGAGCTGCATGTCGATAAATAATAGACACTGATCCAAGTGGTGGCGTCTGAACCATGATATTACTTAAACTACGGTCTTAAGGTCTGCTTAAGTCAAAACAAAACAAAGGCTGCAAACATTCATTTTAAACACAGTAGATAATAGTTGAATCTTATATCCTGGGAGATAGTGCAAGCCAAAGATACAGCTATGTTAGAACCTAGTAAACACATGATTTTTTTCTCTTTTATAATCTTCCTTTTTCCTAGGTCAGCAATAGTCCCGAACCTCTGAAGGCTGTAGAACAGGAGGTGAGAATGGTGCTTCTTAACATTTTGCAAAAAAATACACTAAAGTGATTAACTATCGATTACTTCCTCAACTGCTATTCTTAAGACATTAAATGCTCAGTTTTGAAGACTATTGATGTAATTCACTGAAATATAAAAGAAAATTATTTCTATTACAGTGGTTGTCAGGGCTTTACTATAATCTGTAATTTATTCCTTCCCCAAAGCAAGCATTTTTAAATAAAGAAAATATAAGTAAATCCTGTGAAATTTGGCCTCTTTCCATTTATCCAGCTCAATGTAATGAATGGTATACTTTCCAGAAATATCTGCCTCAGGACATAATATATGTAACTTGTATGTGTCCTGGATATGGCCTAGTGTGACATTTTACTATGGGCTGCATCTTTAGTTTAATAGAGTTCATCTCCAGTCAGGGCACCATTCAGCTTTATTCAGCAAACATCTATTAAGAGCCTACTACAGACTGGGTGCAGTGGCTCACGCCTGAAATCCTAACACTTTGGGAGGCCGAGGCAGGCAGATCACTTGGTCAGGAGTTTGAGACTAGCCTGGCCAATATGGTGAAACCTCGTCTCTAATAAAAATACAAAAATTAGCTGAGCATGGTGGCAGATGCTGGTAATCGCAGCTACTCCGGAGGCTGAGGCCGGAGAATTGCCTGAACCTGGGAGGTAGAGGCTGGAGTTAGCCAAGATGGTACCACTGCCGCCAGCCTGGGCAACAGAACAAGACTCTGTCTCAAAAAAAAAAAAAAAAAACCTGCTACATGTCAGGCTTGATATGCTGGGCACCGAGAACAACAAGATATCTGTGACTTTCTGCTGTGTGCTAGGTCAGGGGTTGACCTGGGCCCATGGAAGCTCTCTAGCATCAGCAGTGGAACAATATCCTCTTCCTTCAAAATATACTCGGTGTTAGGACATTCATACCTTTCCTTTAATAATTGAATTCTCTTGAAGCTACAATTCTGTTTACACTTAGATGTGTTTTACAAACTAAATGTGAGTATCTAGAGTTATGGTTTTTAGTGTTCTCTTTGGGTCACAGACTCTTAGGAATCAAATTATTTGAAACTCTCCAGAAGAATGCATGTACATATGCCACATAGCTGTAAATCAAAAGAGTTTTAAGAACCAGTGCTTTAGAGACTTACTTTTACTTGGGGAGAAAGAAATGTAAGTATAAAATTATAAGGTGATTTGTGTTAATAGTGAGAGATTCTATGTGGGGCTAGTTACTTGTTTGTAATTTTGTCTTTATTTTAATTTGGCTTAAAATCTTCAAATCTGAGTTGCTTGCCTTCGTTTAGCTTATTTCAGAAGTTAGGCAGGCTACTCAGGAAAACACTACATTGGCATGTAGTGTCTGTAAGTTGTCCTTAATGGAATAGTTTATTTTCTCTAGTTGTAAACATAGTTTGCAGTGAGTTAGAAAATAATTGTGCTGCAATGCCAGATAATACATGACATATATTCTTTTTTTTTTTTTTTTTTTTTGAGACGGAGTTTCACTCTTGTTACCCAGGCTGGAGTGCAATGGCGCGATCTCGGCTCACCGCAGCCTCCGCCTCCTGGGTTAAGGCAATTCTCCTGCCTCAGCCTCCTGAGTAGCTGGGATTACAGGCACACACCACCATGTCCAGCTAATTTTTTGTATTTTTAGTAGAGACGGGGTTTCACCATGTTGAGCAGGATGGTCTCGATCTCTTGACCTCGTGATCCACCCGCCTCGGCCTCCCAAAGTGCTGGGATTACAGGCTTGAGCCACCGCGCCCGGCTCTACATGACATATATTCTATATAGCACTGAGCACATGACACATTTGATAAATGGAACAACTGAAAATATTTTGAAGAGCTTATAGACTTTTAGCATGGTATTTAAAACCCATAAGAAAATGACTCAAAGACCGGATTGCTTTTACTACAGTATATCAAGTGAAACTAAAAGTAATGACATTTATTTTGTGTGTGTGGTAAAAACACACAAAAATTACCATCTTATAAGCTTTGATATGGTCTCCACAGGGAGAAAAAAAAATACTATCTTAACCGTTTTTAAGTATACAGTTCAGTAGTGTAAGTATACAGTTCAGTAGTGTTATGTATATTCATATTGTAAAACAGACTGCCAGAATTTTTCATCTTGCAAATCTAAAACTAACTCATTAAATAATAACTTCCTTTCCAACTCCTCCAGCCCCTGGAAACTACCATTTTACTTTCTGTTTCTGTGAATTTGGCATCACATATTAATACCTCACATAAATAGAATCATGTAGTATTTGTCTTTTTGAGACTGGCTTATTTTATTTACCATAATGTCCTCAAGGTTTATTCATGTTATAGCGTGTGACAGAATTCCCTTCCTTTTTAAGGCTGAGTAGTATTTAATTGTATGTATATACCGCATTTTGCTTGTTGATGGACATTTGTGTTGGTTTCACCTTAGGGCTGTTATGAATAATGCTTTTGTGAATACATACCCAGAAGTGAGATTGTTGGATGATACAGTAGTTCTATTTTTAATGTTTTTAGGAACTTGTGTACTGTTTTCCAGAGTGGTTGCATCATTTTGCAATCCTACCAGCAATGCACAAGTGTCGATATATTCACATCCTCTTTTTCTTGATAGTGGTCATCCTAATGGGGGCCAGGTGATAGCTCATTGTGGTTTTGATTTGCATTTTTTCAGTGATTAGTGATGTTGATTACCATTTTATATGCTTCTTGGCCATTTGTGTATTATCTTGGAATTGCATCTCTTTTTTTTTTTTCAAAGCACAACTTAAATATGCACAGGCATACCATTCTTTTATATGCAGTTCCAAATCTTTTACTTGCTTTATGTGAACATTCTGTAGTGACATGTACACCTGCAATGTGGCAGTTCCTTAAAGGCTCGAAAGGGGAAAATGGGGCTATAAAATAAATATGTTAGAAAGAGACAACTGTGGAAGTCTCTGTGTTTGACACTACTCATGCCATTGAAAAACATATCTTAATGATGTCAGACAATAGGATTTGATAGGCTAGGGGCCATTTGCAGTCAAGACCATTAGCCAAAACAGCACAGCCTGGCACGTGACCTAATATAAAATAGGAATTTGCAGTCTCAAGAAGCCACAGATTGAATGTGAAATAACAACATGCAACTCCCCTGGAACTTTATGTTGAATGATTCATAATAAATGCTTTTCAATTGGGACCTCATAAGAATTTTCCCTTGTTGGCGTATATAGTCATGTGTCGTTTAATGACAGAGATACATTCTGAGAAATGTGTAGGTAGGTGATTTTGCTGTAGGAATATCACAGAGTGAATTTACATAAACCTAGATGGCATAGCTTACTACACACCCAAACTACATAGTATGGCCTATTGCTCTTAGGCTGCAACCTCTACAGCATGTACCAAATACTACAGGCAGTTGTAGCACAATGGTATTTGTACATAGAAAAGATATGGCAAAAATACAATATCAAAGGTTTAAATGGTTTACCTCTATAGAGCACCTGCCATGGATGGAGGGAGCTTGCAGGACTGCAAATTGCCCTTGGTGAGTCTGAGAGAGCAGTGAGTGAATATGAAGGCCTAGAGCATTACTGGACATTGCTGTAGACTTTATAAAATGCTGTTCACTTAAACTACCCTGCATTTATTTATTTATTTTTCTTTCTTCAATAATAAATTAGCCTTAGCTTACGATAACTCTTTTACTTTATAAACTTTAACATTATTTTTACCTTTTTGACTTTTGTAATAATGGTTAGCTTAAAAGACAAACACATTGTATAGCTATATGAAAATATTTTCTTTATATCCTTATTCTATAAGCTTTTGTCTATTTTTAAATATATATATATTTTTGCTTTTTAAATTTTTTTGTTAAAAACCAAGACACACACATATTAGCCTTGGCCTACACAGGGTCAGGTTCATCAGTGTCAGTATCTTCTACCTCCACATCTTGTCCCACTGGAAAGTTTTTAGGGGCAATGACACACATGAACCTGTCATCTCCTATGATGACAGTGTCTTCTTCTGGGGTACTTCCTGAAAGACCTACTTGAGGCTGTTTTATAGTTAACTTTATTTTTTTTTTAGGTAGAAGGAGGCGTATACTCTAACAATGAAAAGTATAGTAAATACATAAACTAGTAACATAGTTGTTTATCATTATCAAGTATTATATACTGTATAGAATTGTATGTACTGTCCTTTTATACACCCAGCAGTGCAGTTGTTTTGGTAACACCCTAGTGCATTGCACTAGGATATTATGACAGTTGCAACATCACTGGGCAACAGGAATTTTTCAGCTCCGTTTTAATCTTATGGGATCACCACCATGTATACTGTATGTTGTCTGTTATTGGCCAAAACGTCATTATGGGGATGTGGCACGTGATTGTATTATCTTATGAGCATACATTTGACCAAAAGTAGTATATTTTAATTTTTAATAGGCTGATTTTTTTTTGTTTGTTTTTTTTGAGACGGTCTTGCTCTGTTGCCCAGGCTGGAGTGCAGTGGTGTGATCTCAGCTCACTGCAACCTCCTCCCCCTTCTGGATTCAAGTGATCCTTGTGCCTCAACCGCCCAAGTAGCTGGGACTACAGGCATATGCCACCATGCCCAGCTAATTTTTGTATTTTTAGTAGAGACAAGGTTTCACCATGTTGACCAGTGTGGTGTCAAACTCCTGACCTCAGGTGATCCACCCAACTTGGCCTCCCAAAGGGCTGTGATTACACACATGAGCCGCTGCACTTTGTCTCATTGTATCTTTAATTGGAAGCAGTTAGTGAGGGATAGTACAAGAATATTGTGCCTCTGGCCAAATGCTGTGGCCGATTTCCCATCGAAGTGCTTTTTTGCTAATCTTAGTAGCTTTATGTCCTCACTGCCTGGGATACCAAGGAGAAAGACCTCTTATGAAAATGGTTTTGAGGCTGGGCACAGTGGCTCATGCCTGTAATCCCAGCACTTTGGGAGGCCGAAGTGGGTGGATCACCTGAGGTTGGCAGTTTGAGACCAGCCTGACCAACATGGAGAAACCCCATCTGTACTAAAAATACAAAGTTAGCCAGGCATGGTGGTGCATGCCTATAATACCAGCTACTCCGGAGGCTGAGGCAGGAGAATCACTTGAACCTGGGAGGCAGAGGTTGTGGTGAGCCAAGATTGCACCATTGCACTCCAGCCTGGGCAACGAGAGCAAAGCTTCATCAAAAGAAAAAAAAAAAAAAAAACCTGGTTTCCCTAATCTCATGCTGTATCCCTGCAATCTAGTTGTCAGAAGTACAGCCCACACAATGAGCTATTTTAAACAGTGTAAACTATTTTTATGTGGTAAGTATAAGAGGGAAGTAAGTTACAGATAAGCAAATCTCATGTTATTTGGATAGCCTAGGATAAATTTAAAACATCATTTTCTTTTAAGTAGATCCTGATTCACCACTTCCTTGTAGCCTAAAACCTTGGGATTGCTGAGGTATCACAGTCCCTTTCCTGTTTTAGGTTCAGCTCTCTCCTGGTTATTTTCTTTCTTTTTTTTTTTCTTTTCTCCCAATGATATCTAGACTATCTTCTGGTTGTTTTATTTCATGCTGTCAGATCCACAAATGAATTTAGGAAAGTGGGCTTTTGCCACACTTTGTATGTTGTGAACTTTTAAATTACTAAATACAATTTTCTCTAAGGTGAAAATAATCTGGCTTTTGGAGGGAGTGAGGGGCCTGGAATAATAAGGAGGAAGAAGAAATAATGTCTCTATGTTTAAGAGGTAAATGACAATTCCGGGATTGACCTAAAATTATTTATTTGCAATATAGTTTCAAAGGCATATCACTTTCTCATATAGATGAACTCAATATTCTCTAGGGCTTTCTGAATCCACAGTCTTAATGGGTTTTAACTGCTTTCATCAGCACTGTTTATCAGAAATATAGACTGTTTATTTTATATTTTTTAATGTGTATTACTTTCGAAACCTTTAAGAATGGGAATTCATGGCTAGTCTGAAAGTAGTGAGTTATCTCGGTTGTTCTCAGTTAGTTACAGATCGAACTCCTTGTTCTACTCTTTCCCCCCTTCTCACTACTGCACTTGACTAGTCTTAAAAGAGAAAACAAAAAAAAAGAATGGGAATTCTTGTAACATGGGCACAATCTCAGCTCACCTCTGCCTCCTGGGTTCAAGCGATTCTCAGGCCTTAACCTTCCCTAGTAGCTGGGACTACAGGCATGTACCACCATGCTGGGCTAATTTTTGGCATTTTTAGTAGAGACAAGGTTTCACCAGGTTGCCCAGACAGGACAAAAAAAAAAAAAAAAAAAAAAAGTTTATTTCTTAACTCATTTTTAAAGTAGTTTGGAATAAATTACTCTTAAAATTTCTTCTAAATTACTTTTATTTGTAGGTTGACCTTTCTGATGTTAGCAAAGGTGGATCTAAAGCTACCATTTCAGCATCAACAGCTAATTCAGATGTGGCAACAATTCCTACTAATACTCCCTTAAGGGAATTATATATAGTATATATAATTTATAATATTATAAATATATGAATAAAATATAATTATAATTATACAAATAGTTACTGTTATAATAATAGCCAATATTTTAAATACTTAGTATGTGTGAAACACATTGCTAAGCCATAATGTAGAATAATTTGTAATCTTATGAAGTAGACATCATTATGTCTATTTTATAGATGATAAAGGTATAGAAGGAATATGTAACTTACCCAAGGTCATGCATTTAGTGAATGATAAATTCACTTAATTTACCCTAATCATTATTATTATTATTATTACTACTGGTGGCGGTGGTGACAGTAAACTTTTTGTCAGGTTCTCTTTTTTTAAAACCTGGGTGCTCCAAAAGATCTTCATTCTTGATAGCCACTGGACAATTGCTTTTAATTACTTTGAAGCTGCAAACCCCTTTGAATATCTGATAAAAGCTATAGATTCTTTTCCCAGAAAAACACATTGTACACAAATTTTTGCATACAGTTTCAGTCTGCACATACGTCTTGAAACCTATCTGTAGATCCTATAATAGTAATCAAATTTCAATGAGTATGTAACTCACCTGGATTGCTTGTTACCTATTCTCAGTGCCTAAAGTTGGGTACATTAAGTCTGGAGTTGGATGTAGACTCTGTCTTCACCTCCTTAATCCCTGCTCTCTCTCTCTCTCTCTTTTTTTTTTTTTTTTTTTTTAAAGAGACAAGGTCTTGCTGGGCTCAAGGGATCCTCCCGCCTCAGCTGTAATTACAGGCATGTGCGTGGCTGGAATCTGCCCTTTGAGCAAGCACCTTAAGTACTTCAAAGAATTTAGATGCAGGATGTTTTAATACCACACTTTACAAAGAAACCCTGAGATTAAGAATTTGGTTATTCTCCTGCTGTTTTAGAGCAGCTATTACAGAGAATGATGTGGACATTAATGCATAGTTTTATTGGTAATAATTCTTTTATTTTCAAATTTTCTGTTTAGAAAAATCTCATCTGAAAAAATGTGATTTACTTAAATATTTTCCAATTATTTGCAGAGGGACTAGAGAGATAATTTATTGATAATCAGTGGCTCTTTATTGCCTTTATTTAAAAAAAAAAAAAAGAACTTTCTCTAGTAGGTTTATTTCTTACCCCATTTAATGTGGCTTAGAGTAAATATGTCATTTAAAATTTTATTCTAAATTATTTTTGTTTGTAGGATGAGCTTTCTGATGTTAGCCAAGGCGGATCTAAAGCTACCACTCCAGCATCAACAGCTAATTCAGATGTGGCAACAATTCCTCCCGATACTCCATTAAAGGAAGAAAATGAAGAATTTGTGAAGATTACAGATACACCAAATAAGTCAGAGATAAGCAAACACATTGAAGTACAGGTAGCCCAAGAAACTAGAAATGTATCTACTGGTGAGTGACCCTAGTTCTTTACTTATTAGGAAAGTATTCAGTAAACCCAGATAATGTGGGTATGAGAAAATATGTCTTTGCAGGTGTTGCCTGCTTTGTATTTATAAAATAGGCAGATATAGTTGGCCCTCTGTATCTGTGGTTCTGCATCTGTTGATTCAACCAGCTGTAGATTGAAAATATTTGAAGAAAAAAAAAAAAAAAAGAAAAAGCTCTACCTGTACTAAACATGCATATACTTTTTTCTTATTATTGTCCCTTAAACAGTACAGTATGACAATTATTTACATATCATTTATGTTGTATTAGGTATTATAAGTAATCTACAGATGATTTAAAGTAATGGGAGGATATTAATAGGTTATATGCAAATACAATGCCATTTTATGTAAGGAACTTGAGTATCCATGGATTTTGGTATTTTGGTGGGTTCTGGAACCAGTCCCCCATGGATACCAAGAGAAGACTGTACTTAATTGTATTCAGTTCCAAATAAGCTTAAAAGAGGTAATGCTTAATAGTCTTGGAGAGAAACTATTGGTGCCAGGAGTTGCGGGCCAGGTCTGAGAGCCTAAAAGACAGGAGGACAGTTCATTTCTGTCCCCTATCTTAGTTTAGTCTTTATCTTTAGTTTCTTTAAATTCCATCTTTTAAATAGGAATGAAAGCAGGACCTTAGATACATTGCACTTTGTTCCACGAAACACAAAGGCAAACTTTCTTTGGTTGCTTATTAGTTTTTGATATGAACTGTTAACTGAACATATGACATGTTGTCTAATGCTGTGTTTCCTAAAACCCAGTCTTGTACATTTTTGAAAAATGTTCAAATGATACCTTTACAACCTTAAAAACAACAGGATATTTATATTGGGGTGATATGTAATATATGTATTGCTTATTTCATCATGTCCTTTTTAAAGGCTCTGCTGAAAATGAAGAGAAGTCAGAAGTTCAAGCGATCATTGAATCTACTCCTGAGTTGGATATGGATAAAGATCTCAGTGGATATAAAGGTTCAAGGTAAAATAAATGTCAGATGAAGACATCTTCCCTCCCCCAAACTCCGATAAACACTGTCCTCCGGTCTCTGACTGAATAAAATGGATTCAGATGTTTTGTTGAAGAAATGTTGGTATTAGATTCTAATTCCTGTTCTTGAAACTGGACACTGTACATGGTTTACATTTTTTTGTGAAATGTTACCTTTGCAGCATCACAGATGAGGTGCATAAGTAGGAAGGATGGTGTCTTAGTCTATTTTGTACTGCTATAACAAAATACCAGAGTGGGTTGGTTATTTATTTATTTATTTATTTGAGACAGAGTCTTGCTCTGTTGCTCAGACTAGAGTGCTGTGGTATGATCTCAGCTCACTGCAACCTCCACCTCCCAGGTTCAAGTGATTGTCCTGCCTCAGCCTCCCGAGTAGCTGGGATTACAGGCACCCGCCACCACGCCCAGCTAATCTTTTTTTTGTATTTTTTAGTAGAGATGGGATTTCACCATATTAGCCATGCTGGTCTCAAACTCCTGACCTCGTTAGCCACCCGCCTCAGCCTCCCAAATTGCTGGGATTACAGGCATGAGCCATTGTGCCTAGCCAATTTATAAAGAACAGAAATTAATTTTCTCACAGTTCTGGAGGCTAGGAAGGCCAAGATCAAGGTGCTGGCAGGGTGAGTTGTCTGGTGAGGGCTGCTGTTTGCTCTCAAGTTGGTGCCTTGTTGCTGCATCCTCTGGAGGGGAGGAACTCTATGCCCTTGCATAGCAGGACAAGTGAGCCCTGAACACTGGATAAAGCTTCATTATTTTATAAGGATCCCAGTCCTATTAACCTGGGAGAAGCCCTTATGGCCTAATCACCTCTTGAAGGTCCTATCTTAATATTATCACATTGGCAACAACTGAATTTTATAGGGTACACATTCAAACCATAGCAGATAGGGGGAAAAAGATAGCCAAGACATATCCCATAGTTTCTGTAACTTGAGGAAACCAAGAAGCAGGAGTGAAGGGAAGTAACAGAGTGGACTTGGCTGGGGGCTGGCTGCAGTGCTACTTTGAGGGCATGAAACAGACCTTTGGTTATAGAGCATGCTTATTGTAGGGCCAGTGTCAGGAGACTCCAACCTGCCTGACACTTCAGCCTAGCCCTCTCCTGACTGGGGCTTGTGACTCTCAAGATTACATCACCTAGCTACTAACTTGGGACTGAGGCCCCTCCCCCAACACATACCTTGGGTTTGTGCGTGTTTTCTGCAGGGTGTGTTCAGAAGGCAATTTCTTTTTTATGTGTACATATGCTAAATAAACGTAATTTAAAAAACAAAACAAAAAAGTTTGGACAAACTTTTGTACCTTTCCCCCAGATCAGGAAGGGAGAATGTACTTCTATCTTGAGAATTATAATTTCATTATTGGAAGAATTTAGTCTCATTTTACATGGGAAGGCTGTTTAGTGGTAGGAAGAAAATGGTTAGACATCATCCCTTTTTTTTGTTTCTTGTTTTTTTGTTTTTGAGATGGAGCCTCGCTCTGTCACCCAGGCTGGAGTGCAGTGGTGCTATCTTGGCTCATTGCAATCTTGTCCTCCTGGGTTCAAGCGATTCTCCCACCTCAGCCTCCCAAGTAGCTGGGACTACAGGTGTGCGCCACCCCACCAGGCTACTTTTTATATTTTTAGTAGAGATGGGGTTTTACCACATTGGCCAGGCTGGTCTCAAACTCCTGAGCACAAGTTACCTGCCCCCCTCCACTTCCCAAAGTACTGGGAGATTAGATATCATCCTAATCAGAATTATCCAGAATACATTGATGCTCAGGAATATCAGATAGGAGCTACTGCCTTTATTTTCATTTCTCCAATAAAGTTTATCTTTTAATTAACGACTATGAGAATGCATGCCATTTATTTATCCATGTTAAGCATTGTGCAGTATGCTGTAGCGGTTAAAAGTATAGACCCTAGTGTAAGACTGCATGGGTTCAAATCCTGTTTTGGATTTGAATCTTAAGCATGTTTTCTCATCTAGAAAACAGCATTATGTTAATACCTCAGATGGTTGTGAGGATTAAATGAGTCATTGTATGATAAGTCATTGCGAAATGCCCCATTCAATAAATGTTAAAATAATATTATTGTTTTCATCATGATTTTATATAATTTGATCCTGATTATAACCTTATGAGGTAGATGTTTTTATCCTTATTTTGTAAATAAAGAGACTTAGAACTTGTTCAAGTAGTTTGTCCCAGATTACCAAGCGAACAAGAGGTGGACCTGGGATTCAAATCCAGAACCCTCTGTCTGTCTGTCTGTCTGTCTGTCTGTCTGTCTCTCTCTCTCTCTCTCTCTCTTTCTCAGACAGGTTCTCATTCTGTCACCACTCTTTTTCCTGGATCCTACATCACCCTGCTTCTTGATTTATGCCTTTGTTTCCACAGAGCGTATCCTCACTAGCTTTCTTGGTAAAGGGTGCATGACTCTATCACTTCTTAGCTCTCTCTCATGCTGTCTGTCTTCAGATATCTAAAATAACATGCGTGTGCTACTCCTCCTTCATTCCTCCCTTTTTCAGCTGAGATTCTGTGAGAAAATGTAGTCTTAATGCCCTAAGCATCCCTTGTGTATAATGAATTAGCTGTGCTCTTATGCATCTAGAATAGGACTCTAGGTATATACTTTCCTTGGGAGAATGGAGAAAATAGTCACTTAAATCCTTTTCTGTATTCTGTAGATCAAGTAAGGAACCCTGGTTGAAAAAGGCTGTGGTGCTAGCTGTTGGCTTTCTGTAGTAGAAGATGAGGATATAAAGCCTAAACCACCATCCTTTTATCCTCCTAATATTATTATACTTCAGATTCTGCTAATATTATTTATATCATTATGACTATAAAATTAATCTACAGTTCTACTTAGTCACAGATTATAGTATAATTACGTTTCATTTCTTTCTTTTTTTTTTTTTTTAAGACGGAGTCTCACTCTGTCTCCCAGGGTGGAGTGCAGTGGCACGATCTCAGCTCACTGCAACCTCCGCCCCTCAGTGATTCTCAAGTCTTTCAAGTTCAAGTGATTCTCCTACCTCAGCCTCCTGAGTAGCTGGGATTACATGCGCCCATCACCATGCCCGGCTAATTTTGTATTTTTGGTAGAGACAGGGTTTCACCATGTTGGTCAGGCTGATCTCGAACTCTTGACCTCGTGATCTGCCCACCTCAGCCTCCCAAAGTGCTGGGATTACAGGCATGAGCTACTGTGCCTGGCCCATTTCATTTCTTTTACAACTTTCTGTTCTTCTGAAATTAATAAAGCTTTTGGTTATTTTATTTCTTTTCCTTATGTTTCTATGGACCTGTCACTAAATCATTGGCAGACACTATGCAATTCATAAATGTAAAAGTTGCCAATATGACCAAACACAAAACCTGTCTGTTTCCTAGTGCTCACTCTCCTGCAGCCTTCTATTCCCATTCTTTAATTGAGATTGCTGTCAGTTTGCTCTGGTTCTGGAATATGCCCTCACTTTCATCCCTGGAATTCTTTTCGCCTTTTTCCTCTGTTGTATCTTTTTTTTCCCTGGATCCCACATCATCCTGTTTCTAACTTATGCCTTTGCTTTGATAGAATGTTAACCTTCCTAGGTTTCTGGGCAAAAGGTACATGACAAGTAAATTTTTTTTTTAATCACTGTGAGCTCAAATGTGACAAATTTTATAAGAAGACATACTTGATAGTTTGGCTGGATAAAGAACTACAGGTTGGGAGATTTTTTCCTTTGGAATTGCAAAGACATTGCTTCATTTTCGTGTTGAGTTCAGGGTGTTGGTATTTGACTTCTTATTTTTATATACTCTCTGAAATCTTTTAAGACTGTCATTTTCTTTTTTAAAAAATTAATGATGCTGTGCTTGGTGTGAGGGTCTTTTTGTATTTTCTTAGATCGGAAGATCTTTTTTTTTTTTGAGACGGAGTTTCACTCTTGTTACCCAGGCTGGAGTGCAATGGCGCGATCTCGGCTCACCGCAACCTCCGCCTCCTGGGTTCAGGCAATTCTCCTGCCTCAGCCTCCTGAGTAGCTGGGATTACAGGCATGCACCACCATGCCCAGCTGATTTTTTGTATTTTTAGTAGAGACGGGGTTTCACCATGTTGACCAGGATGGTCTCGATCTCTTGACCTCGTGATCCACCCGCCTCGGCCTCCCAAAGTGCTGGGATTACAGGCTTGAGCCACCGCGCCCCTTTTTGTATCTTCTTACATGAAATAAATCTTGTCATCTGAAAATTCCTATCTTTCAGTTCTGAGAAATTCTCTTTCTTCTTATTTTTGTTACTTCTGTTCTCATTCTGGAATACCTGTTAGGTATGTATTGAACATTCTGGAGTGACTGTCATAATTTCTTTTCTTCCTGCTTCCTATCTTTTTTATTTTGTACTAATTGTTGGCAGATTTTTTTTAAACCCTCATTGGTTTTTTTTCTAAGTTCTTTTTCTTGGTTGGTACTTTTTATACCATCTTGCTGTTTTGCTAATGCAACATTTCTTCTGAAGAAATTGAGTTATTTGGTTTTTTGTCATTGCTGCTGCCTGCATTGTCTCTTTTTGTTCTTAGTGTCTCTGTCACATCCTCTTTGTTTTAGGCACTTTCTTTTATAATAGAGGTCTTCTTTAGACTTCTAGGACTCCGTGGCTGTTTTACTCATACTTAAGTAAATAATGCTGATTCTCCACTTTCCTGCCTATAACATTTAAACTTGGCTTCCATTGTTCAGGGAGCCGTGCCAAGAGAAGGGAGGTCTCAGTGTTCTGGAGGATTGTATCTAGGTCCTGTACTGTCCTTGTACAGTTTTTTTTTATCCTGTCCTTCTGTTTCATGTTCCTCCCTGCATGCTTTCCCTGCGGTTGCTGGTACCTTCAAGTCCGAGGCCTTTCAGGCGTTCTGGCAGCATATTGATCTCCTCCCTAAACCCCAGTGGCTTATGTTTCAGCTTTCTCGGGTCTGTTGAATCACTTTCTACTGTTTGCCCATCTGTTTTCCATCTTACAGAATTTTATTCACATTTTATCTGCTATAGTTTCCTTGTCTATTCTCTTTGTCCTTTTGGGTGTATAATTTCTTAGCTTTCATTTTAGTTGAGTTTCTGAGTTACTAGGTGATACTATGTTCACTATACCATATTTAACTAGAAATGATCTACAGAGTTTTTTCTATTAATATAGTATTCAGGCACAAACATATATACTTCCGCATTCCCCTATACACCCTAGCAAAATAGGGCATATAGTATATACACAGTTTTGCAACTTGATTTAAAAAAAAACCTTTGTACAATGAGTTTCTTTGGTTTATAAAGCTCTATTTATGTTTTTAATCTTAAAGCTAAAATTTTTAACTTTATATGTGTATAACTTACCTCATCTGTCCCCCATTAATGGTCATTTAGGTCTTTTCAATTTTTGCCACTATGACAAATGCTTCTCTAACCATCTTTTACATACATAATTGCCTTCTTGTCACGTAGGTGATCTATGGAAAGCACTTAGATCAGCACCTGGTATAGAGCAGAGGAGCTGCCATTATTGCTTGTGTTTTCTGGGGTCACACAACAAAAACATTCTGTAATTTCTTCACCAGCTATCTCTTTGGAGCTTAGTGAGAACTTCTTAGGAAGCCTTTGAGAAATCTTTTTTAAGTTATATTTTCTAGTAAATGTAAATTATAGGTAAGAAATTCCTATGTAGTTTAGCGTATTGTATTCATTTTAACACTGTCAAAAAAGTCTTTGTCATTTGTTGATTTGGTTTTGTTGTTCTTGTTACATAGCACTCCCACCAAAGGCATAGAGAACAAAGCTTTTGATCGCAATACAGAATCTCTCTTTGAAGAACTGTCTTCAGCTGGCTCAGGCCTAATAGGAGATGTGGATGAAGGAGCAGATTTACTAGGTATGATAGCTCATCTGAAGAAGTATCATACTGTTTTAAAAATTGATTTTTAAAATGATTTAATTGAAAAGTCTTTTAAAATGACCCCAACTGCTCAGCGGTACAGGGTTATTGCCCTTTTAGATAATTATTGGGAACATATGCCTGTGATCATGAAAGTTTTAAATGAAAGCACCTTTGCTTATGGGTATGCTTAAGACTGAATTGCATTTAAATTTATATTTTGAATTCGTACAACACAATTTATCGAACTCCTGCTATATTCCAAAACAGATAACTACCCATACAAACATGGTGGGGTGTGTATGTGTGTGTGTGTATGGATTGATGGCTAGTTATTTTCTGACTTACATTAATTTCATTACATTCTGTTGACTTTAAGAAATTATAACACTTGACTTTTCTAAGTTTTCACAGAGTATATTATGTTTCAGCTCTGTGGAAAATATAATCATTTTAAAGTTTGTGTTCTAGAAGAATACATGGTTTGAAAAGAATATTGCATTTGGTTCTTACACTATTTATCTGGTGACGTTTGCCAAGTGGCTTAACCTCTTTGGAATTTAATTTCTTTGTGTGTAAAATGAAGGAGCTGGACTGTTGTTCAGGAATCTGGCAAACTGTAGCTTACGAGCCAAATCCAGCTGACCTCCTGTGTGTATGTGTAAATAAAGTTTTGTTGGAATACAGCCACCACCATTTACTTATTGTCTATGATTGCCTTTGCCTACCAACAGCAGAGTTGAGTAGGCAACTGTAACCTAAAGCCTAAAATATTTACTGTCTGGCCCTTTATAGAAAAAGTTTGCCAACCCCTGCCCTAGATGATCTCTAAAGTTCCTTTCAGTGCAAGATTCTGGCTCATATGAATTAGTTTTGGTATACCTTCCTTGTAACTTAAGACCCAATAGAAATTAAAAACTGTGTAGAATTAAAAATATATACTTTTTGAGATACTAAGCTACAAAAAAATTTGTGTCTCTTGGTATAATTACAGACTACACTGTTCTCAAAAGGTTTTGTAAATTGTTAGGACTTTGCAGTGGAGTGACATTGCTTGCATTATTTTATGTTAAATTTATTGATTGCCAGGTATGTCCTTGACATTATGAAGTATTTTTAGAGGAAAACACAAGGTCTATCTAAATGTCTATTTAGGCCGGGCACAGGGGCTCATGCCTGTAATCCCAGCACTTTGGGAAGCCAAGCCAAGTGGATCACTTGAACTCAGGAGTTGGAGACCAGCCTAGGCAACATAGCAAAAAATACCAAAATTAGCCAGGCATGGTGGAGTATGCCTGTAGTTCCAGCTACTTGGGAGGCTGAGCTGTGAGGATGGCTTGAACCCAGAAGGCAGAGGTTACAGTGAGCCTAGATTGCACCACTGCATTCCAGCCTGAGTGATAGAGCCAGACCCTGTCTCATAAAAATAAATAAGTATCTAGTAAGAGAGATTGAGACCAGGTGTGGTGGCTTACACCTGTAATCCCAGCACTTTGGAAGGCTGAGGCAGGCAGATCATGAGGTCAGGAGTTTGAGACCAGTCCGACCAACATGGTGAAATCCCATCTCTACTAAAAATACAAAAATTAGCGGGACATGGTGGTATGGGCCTGTAATTCCATCTACTCAGGAGGCTGAGGCTGGAGAATCGCTTGAACCTGGGAGGTGAAGGTTGCGGTGAGCTGACATTGGGCCATTGCACTGCAGCCTGGACAACAGAGCGAGACTCAATCTCAAAAAAAAAAAAAAAAAGAGAGAGAGAGAGAGATTGAAAGTATATAAGTACATGTAGTTAGACAGAAAGGGATTGTCACCATTAAAGTTTAAGTAAAACTTTGGAAGAAATTGAATGAATTGCATTTCTCAAGGAGGGCTAAGAAAGTTTAATTCTTAAGGAATACTCTATTTTTTATATTTAATATTACATTTTCATTTTAGTTAACACCAAATTATACCTGAAAAGTTTCTTTTATGACATAATTGTCTTAAGAAACTAACTCCCTGGCAAAATTGAGGGGCAGATGAAAAAATGTTAGAAGAATTTAAAAATTTATATTCATTACAGTAAAATTCACCAGAATCAATATACATCATCCCACAAAATTCATTTATGCCCTCTGTTTATATTAAGAATGAAGTACATTTGAATATAATTTGTACACTGTGTTAACTCATAATGCAGTAGTGAGTAATATAACTTTTAAGGTTGGTGGCCCCAAAGTTTTCTTTTAAAGTATTTAGAAGCCACATAGTACTTAGAAATAACTATGGTCTTTTAAATCGATTAAAAATATCCTATCGGGCGTGGTGGCTCACACCTGTAAACCCAGCACTTTGGGAGGCCGAGGCGGGTGAATCACGAGTTCAGGAGTTTGAAACCAGCCTGGCCAACATGGTGAAACCTCATCTCTACTAAAACTACAAAAATTAGGTGGGTGTCTGTAATCCCAGCTTCTCGGGAAGGTGAGGCAGGAGAATTGCTTGAACACGGGAGGTGGAGGTTGCAGTGAACCAAGATTATGACATTGCATTTAGCAAATTTTAATCATTATATATGGACTCAGTACTTAGATTACCCTTTTTTTTGAGGCAAGGTCTCACTACATTGTGTAGGCTGTCCTGGAACTCCTAGGCTCAAGGAACCCTTTTGCCTATAGCCTCTCAAGTAGCTGGGACTACAGGCATGCACCATCACGCCAGCACAGCCTTTTTCTGATTTTAATAGTTTAAAAGAAATAATCTCAACAATTTTTCCTTTATCCTGATTGGTATCTCATCCCTCAGCTTTCTTATTTAAAACTCTCTTTGCTGGGTTTCTGTGATAGCAACTTGCCTGTGTCCTTTCCTGTCTCTGACTCTACCTTTTCAGTCATCTTAGCAGGATCTGCTTCCTTTGCTTATCTTTCAGGTATCAGTGTTCCTGTTCTAGGCCTGATACTTTGTTTGAGAAATCATATTTGTTCTTGTTTCTCAGTTTTCATGTCCCAAGTTTTAATCCGCATCCCAGATCTTTTTCTAAAGCCCTAGACTATTATTTCCTAACTGCATACTAGACTCCTAAGCTAAGATGACTTGTAGGGCTTTACGTTTAACATGCGTCAAGCTCAGTTTGTCATCTTTATTTTTCTGTCCCCCAAGGCTGCTCTTGGGCCAACAGCCACTGTCTCAGTTAATGAATAGCTCCCCATCCTGCACCTCTCACTTTTCCCTCACAGCCAATCACCAAGGTTTGTTTGTTCCCTCTCCTAAATGTGTGTGTGTAAAAATGTACATATGTATATATATTTTTTCTTGCCTTAAGTGATAAATCCTCCAGGAAATCTGCTTTGATCCCCTAATTAAAGCTTAGTTGTCCTTGACATGTATTCCCATGGCACTGCATTTTATTATACAGCTCTTCATACTTACTGTCATTTTTTAGGTACCTGTCTCCCTGGACAGACTATAAGCTCAGTGTGGCTGAGACAACCGTGTCTTTGCTCGCTCTTGCATCTTTGGCACTTAGCAACTAAGTGAATGGGCTTGCTAAGTAGTTCTGATGGGGTTTGTTTCACGTCAAAATCTGTGATTCTTCTCCTTTTGAGATTAAAAATTCTTTACAGGGGAATTTGTAAGAGAGCAATGTACCTTTGTGAAAATACAGATATATAACTACATAAAATTATGCATCTTCTCAAGGGATTACCATATAATTCTGAAACCCATCTATGGACCTAGCTTGATTATCAGTGTTAAAACCCAAATGAAACTTCTATGATTTAAAAAACTGCCAGACAGGTTTTTTTTTTGCTTGTTTTTTAATAAGTAAAATTTCCAAATGTATTAGACCTAAGTTTGTGCTTCATTTAAGTCTTGAATAGATGTTACTGGAAGGCAAGTCTTGAGAAAAAGAAAAGACAAAAAAAGAGTCTTGAATAGAAATGAGGCCACTTTATATTTTTCTAATAAAGAGTTTTTATTGATCATTTCAAAATGAAATTTTAGATAATCCTACTGGTTACATATTTAGTTTATAAACCACATTTTACGATAACTCTTAGTTGGGAATGTGTACATTTAATGTGAACTTTATTTATTTATTTATTTTTTGGCCATCTTGGAAAGGCTTTATTTCTACTTCATCATGGTCTCATACAGACTCAGAGGCACCATCATGTGTTCCCATTTGGTATCCTTGTGACTTTTTGTAGTGTTTTCCCTTAAGAGTAAATTCTGTACGTTGCCAGTTAATCTTTTAACAGTAATTTAAAATCTTGTTGCTATTGTATCATTGATGCAAGAAGACTAACAATAAAAGTACAGTACAAGGAAATTCACAACATATTACAGTGTAACAGACTGAGTCACATTTTGGCGAGGACACAGTAGCAGTATATACATGCACCTGAAGACGTGCAAGCCATGTAAGGTAATATATGGATCATACAGCGAATTTTCTAAACCCACTGAGGACTTTGTATCTTTTCACAAATGTCCTGCATACCCTCCAGTTTACAGAATATCTGTCTTGTCTACTGGCTTCCTGGCTAATGTAAACTTTAGAAACTATATTATAGGGTTTGTTTTTCCTGTAGTACACATTTTGATTTTTTTCCTTTTTATAAATATTTAGACTTCATTGTGTTTAGTTAATGATTTCTCTACATCTTGTCAATTTCTTTGTTTCCTCTCTCATTTTAAAATAAATGAGTTATCTAATTGAGATTCTCATTCATTTTTCTCTTGGGCTGCTTACCTAGGGGAATATTCTGGTGTGTATGTTTTTGAATATTTTAATATTACTGCCTTTAAGCTAGGTGTTCTTGGCTGCTGTTCTCATCTAATGCTTTCTCATCATTTTTTTCTGCACAGCTGTTTTTTTGCCTTTCATATATTTTCAGCTTTCACGCTTACCTAAGTGCTTGAGAGTTTATAGCAAACATAGTTATCATATAAACTTTTTCAACCAGTCTAGACTCTTATTTCTTCTGTCTGTGTAGCTTTATTAAAAAGTTAACATTCCAGCCATTGTATCTACGAAGGAAAAAAAAGGTAGTATTTAAAGCAAATATGTTGCCAAAGATCATTTTGGAGTTAGAATTTGGAAACTTTTTTGTGATTTTTATTTTGTTTGGTTTGGTTTCAGTGTGTGGATAATACATAGCTAGATGATTAAGTAAGCTACTATTTCTGATATTTAATTCTTCCTAGTGTAAGTACCCTGATCTTTGAGAAAATTAGAATATAGACAAAAGTATGAGTCCATGTGCACAGAATTTGTAGCATTCCTAGGTTGGCTGTATTTGTTTTAAGTAATATTTAAATCATTTGGAAAATTGCCTTTTTTTAAAATAAAGGGACATGTTAACTCCTTTGTCTTACGTGGTTTTCTTTAGAAAGATTTCTTTTCTGTTTACTTGGGTTATGAATATTACTTCTTCCATCGTATGTGATTTTCCAATATTATTAGC
Source organism: Sapajus apella (assembly GCF_009761245.1). Taxonomy (NCBI): domain Eukaryota; kingdom Metazoa; phylum Chordata; class Mammalia; order Primates; family Cebidae; genus Sapajus; species Sapajus apella. The sequence goes on along the minus strand of NW_022436952.1, from coordinate 9,117,437 downwards.
TTGCAATTCCTTGAGATGAGTGAGTGGTGGGTTTCTTTGTTTTGTTTTGCTTTGATTTTCTGTTTTTTGAGTGATATTCCCTAGTGTGTTATTTCATTTTTTCAGTTTCTTGTGAGAAGCAAATTAATAACTTTCTTCTCCGTAAAGACCACTCCATTGGATCTTGGATTAGATGCTCTACATGCCTATCTTACACTAGTCATTAAAATGGCAAACATGATCAAAGACAGCCACTCAAATGATAACTGAATATTATTATTTCATAGGTGGCACTTTGAAGGAAAGTTTGTATTATTGATTGAAGATTTTCAATCTAACTATATTCAATTTTTTTGTGAGAAATAATTGGTAAATCATTTTTTAGGTATACCAGAGAGCATCCTCATGAACGAAGGAAATCATCTTTATTTCTGTCTTTTGCACATCATTATGCATTAAATCATAACATTGTGATTCCAGATGTTTTTCGTATCATGTATAAAACTTTATAGATTAATAATCTGTTTTCATGCTGTTTCTTATGTAAAACATTTCTTGTTCTTTGTTTTTGCTTTACATGGAATGCATGGGCTTTAAGACCATAATTTCTTTGGTAAGGTTTCACCTGCCTTGGGGTTCTGTCTTTCTTTGGCCTTGTTTCTGCCTGTTCTCTATTAATAAGGTCTAAGTTTTAGGCAAAAGCCTACAAGATCAGCTGTGATTTAGAAACAATTTCAATTCATATTAATGCTTTTGTTTTTTCCCCTAAGTAATGTTGGAATGTTAGAATATTTGGTAGAAAAGTCTTGATCCTTTTGAAATATTATCTGAGAAATGAAATAATAGACTAACATATTAAAAATTGGCCACAGTTTCTAGCAAGCCAACCAGATTTAAAAAAGAAATTGGCCAACAAAATCTTCAGCCTTGTTTGTAATGAATAATTATTTATAATTTTATAATCTATTAAAGTAGATACATCAATTGAAATTATAGACAAAATAAGATTAATAAAGGACAGATAAAATTTCTAAGATAAAATTTGTGACTATAGCTTATATTTTAAATGTATATAATTATTTATGCATTTATTTTTAAAGTATTTATCTTTTTTCTTTTGATAGGAATGGGTCGGGAAGTTGAGAATCTCATATTGGAAAATACACAACTGTTGGAAACCAAGTAAGTATATGTGCAATTTTAGCAACAGAAGATAAAGAATTTTCTTCTTGTCCAAGTCAATGACACTTCATCATTTTAACATAATACTAATGGAATCTCCCTGTCCCATCTCATTCCCTTCCTCTAAGTGTACACACACAGATGTGCACACACGCACACACACGCACACACATGTAATGTTGGGACCTACATTGCCCTGAATCTTCCTGTCCCATCTTGTTCCCCTCCTGAGTGTACACACACACACACACTCCCCCCCCGCCCCCCACCTGCATTGCCCTGATGGATATATTTCCTTGCTTTGTTTTTTTTGTAGAAACATTTTCATCTTCTTTTCACTCTATAAGTATCCATGCCTTTTTCTTAATCTTCTGGATCTGTCCTTGTTTTACACTTTTTTTGCTCCCTCCCTGACATTTGTGTATTTTCTTATCTCTTCTCTTGGGGTTTCTTTTATTTCCACACAGATGTTTTGATCTATACTCAGCCTTCCTCTTCAGAGCTGTCTTTGATTGCTGTACATTCTTGCGTACAATTTGTGGAGTCGTGAGCCCTCAGGCACATTTAGAGGACAGAACCCCAGTCATGTGGAAAAGCAAACTGGGTTCCTTTGTCAGTTTGCTGTGTCAGAGCAACTTTGAAACATCTGTGTATATCCAAGACAGAATGCGGTTATAATAAGGTCCTATGCACACTATACTCAAAGAAATCAGATCTCAGATTTTTTTCTTCAGCTTAGACTGTCTTGACTTTCCAATTTTGACTGTTTTCTCATTATTTATTAAAAGTAACATCAGTGAATAATTTTACTTTATTGATTGGGTAATATATTCTCAGGAGTTATAACAATAGTAACCTTATAAATGCTATTTTTAAAATTTAATCTTCCCAGTGTTTAGTAATTGATGGTCTGTCTTGTTTTATTCATTTGATAAATGAGAAGAGTAAAACCTTAGACTGTTTCTTTGTGTTCTTTTTGCATTTATCTACAAGCAATATCAGGTAGAATGTCTTGAAGTATTAAATTATTCATCTTTATGGTTGTACAGTTATTTTAGTCTACAAAGGAATAGCTGAAAAATGGAAAGAATATTTACTTGTAATGATGCTCTTGAAATGCGTGTTTCTTAGAAACGCTTTGAACATAGTGAAGAATGATTTGATAGCAAAAGTGGATGAACTGACCTGTGAGAAAGATGTGCTGCAAGGGGAATTGGAGGCTGTGAAACAAGCCAAACTGAAGCTAGAGGAAAAGAACAAAGAATTGGAGGAAGAGCTTAGGAAGTAAGTTTTAACCATGTTGTTCTAAACCAAACTCTTGGCCAGTTATGCCCCAAAGGGTTACACATGTAACCCTGAGACTGAGACCTTCTCTCCACTCAAGGCTGGAAGGCCAAGAACTGCCTGGGAGAGGGCGAAGCACCCCAGCCCATTGTCTGTGAGCAGGCCCTGCCCGTTACTAGCCTGTCATCTAAATATTGTCATTTTTTATGTCTATGATGATGTAAAAAGAGTTAGAGACTGTTCAAACATCTTTGTTGTGACAATAAGGAAAGTTTTGTATCACACTTCCTTTAATAGCTGTTTATTTTTGAAAACAATGCTATGATATGCTGACACTCCACCAAATGAAGGTGGCTAAATACCGTGTTTGGGAAAAGAAAAATAATCCTTTAGCAGTAGTTAAAATTGTTGATCTACTCTCTTTTTTTTGAAAAGATGAGCTCAATTCAAATAACACGTTTGGTTTTTTTTCCCCACTAGAGCTCGGGCGGAAGCTGAAGATGCAAGGCAAAAAGCAAAAGATGACGATGATGTAGGTTTACAGTTTTGGACTTCTTTTCTTACCTTACTGTGTTTGGTATTTCAGGAAGATCTTTCTAAGTAAGCTTTGGATATAATACTATAAAGATTTTTAACAGTCAGGACATATGTTTATGGTCATGAATAGGATAGCTCATGCTTCTACATGGTATCCAGATGGCTGAACTTTCTAGCTCCATGCGTTGTGCTCATTTTCCCTCCGTGGCTCTGTGCTCTTACCTGTATTTGCATGTTCAAGTTTAAGGACCAACGAGGACATTTTGGGGTTTTTGGTTGTTGTTGCTGTTTTGTTTCAAATTTTGATTTAAAAATATGAAAGCTTAATAATAAAAATTATTTAATAGTATTAAATAAAAAGATGAAGTGTAGAATTTTAGTACTAGCCAATTAGTTCATATTGTTGTGAACATACGTAAGTACAAAATAATAAATATGAGCTTCTTGCTAATATCTTTAGCATACTCCTAATCTTTTTTTTTTTTGGAGATGGAGTCTCAGTCTGTCGTCCAGGCTGGAGTGCAGTGGCACGATCTTAGCTCACTATAACCCTCACCTCCCGGGTTCCAGCCATTCTTGTGCCTCAGCCTCCTGAGGAGCTGGGACTACAAGTCTAATTTGGTTAATTTTTTGTATTTTTGGTAGAGACGGGGTTTTGCCATGTTGGCCAGGCTGGTCTGTAACTCCTGGCTTCAGGTAATCCAACCCCTGTCAGCTTCCTACAGTACTGGGATTATAGGTGTGAGCCACGAAGTCCAGCCTCATAATCATTCTTGTAACAGATGTTTGTAGGTCAAAGGTCAGACTTAAGATACATGGTTGTTTTGGACAGAATGATCATTTGGTGCCCCTTTAATCTCTGTTTTTTAATATCTTATTTAATGATACACACAAAAACATGTAAGATATGCAGGTTGTGAATCATAATAGATTAACATTGTGAACTTACCACCTAATCTGATAATTAGAACATTATTCAACATTGAACTATTCTGTGTTCCTCCCCTGCAGAGAAAACTACTATTCTTTTTTTTTTTTTTTAACTACTATTCTATATTTATCATTTGTTTAACTTAAAAAAAGTAATTTTATCATACTACATATGTTTATATGGCTTAGTTTTTACTGTTTTTGTATTTCATACTATATTTAGTCTTGGCAACGTGCTGCTTTTCCTCAGTGGCATGTTTTTGAGATTCATCTGTGTTGTAGTATAGTGCTGTAGTTATCTTTCATGTTCACTACTTTATGATACCTCATTGAATGAATAGTCTACAATTTATGTACATATTTTCCTGTGAAGGAATATTTAGTTTGTCTCAGCTTTTTACAATGCTGTTGTTACAAACATTACAGTACAAGTCTCCAGGTGGGCAGGAGCAGTAGCGACAATTGTTACAGAGCCTGAATTAAAATAATGTTGGAGCAACATTTTTAGGTGAAACTTACAATAGCATATTAAATCTATGTAGATAACAATTTTGGTTTTAGTTTAAAATCTGCACTATATTTTAATTTATTTTACTAGTAGTACTATTTTTTTTAGAGATGAAGTCTCACTCTGTCACCGAGGCTAGAGTACAGTGACACTCATAGCTCACTACAGCCTTGAACTCCTGGGCTCAGGTGATTCTCCTACCTCAGCCTCCCAAGTAGCTGGGACTGCACATGCATGCCACCCTACCTGGCTATTAATTGAATTTTATTTTTTGTAGAGCCAGGGTCTCACTATGCTGTCTAGGCTGGTCTTGAACTCTTGGCCTCAAGCAGTTATGGGCATGTTGGTGTGTACCTGTAGTCCAAGCTACTCAGGAGACTTGAGTTGGGAGGATTGCTTGAGTCTAGAAGTTGGAAGCTGCAGTTAGCTATGATTTCACCACTGCCCTCCAGAGTGGGCAACAGAATTAAGACCCTGTCTCAAAAACTGTATTTTAAAAAGTCATTTAAAAAATAAATCTTCCTGTTGATTTTGTTATATAAGGGCATTTTTCTTTAAATGATCTATTAGATTATAAATTAAGGAATGTTTTAAAATGTAAAGATTTTGCATAACTCTGAGTTGAACACCAAGACATATATAAGCTCATTTTCTTGTCATTATAGAGCGATATTCCCACAGCCCAGAGGAAACGGTTTACTAGGGTAGAAATGGCACGTGTTCTCATGGAGCGAAACCAGTATAAAGAGAGATTGATGGAGCTTCAGGAAGCTGTTCGATGGACAGAGATGATTCGGTTTGTATAAGAACTTCATTATTTTCCTGCTATTATTTTGTAGGTTCAAATATTCCTTCATTTGGAACTGAAGTCCTGCCCTGTGAGATCTAACCCCTTTCTCTGTTTACTGGGAGAGACTTTCTAAAGTAACACTCAGAATTAGTAACAGAATGTGATCAAAGGAGGTGCTTTTTGGGCTAGCAAGGGATCTTGAAGGATGTTACCATGACCTCTAAAAGGCAATTATTATTACTTAGGAATGATGGGCATTTTTCGAGTATAGAAATCGATACTACTTTCCTGGTAATGTCAGGAAAAGATCAAAATTTCATATGCAACACAGAAAAATAAATTATTTTGACTCAGGGTCTTTCTGTGAAATACTCTTGCTTGATTTCTTTCCCGCTTTTCTAACTGTTTGTGCAAAGCACACCTTTCCATTGGTATCTTTCAGTCAGTTGGATCTTAAATCTCCCCTAATGCTGCCATCTAATGGTCATAGTCTCAGTAATAGTGTTTCTTAAAGTTAGAAAGAGCCCCTGAACAGTTTGTAATGAGTTTGTAATGAGGGGGTAGATTTGCCCCCTAATTTACCCATATTTTTGAGCTTGGATTGTCTTATCAGATTTACCAATAATAGTATACATTGACATATTGTTTTTAAGTTTATGAACACATTCTCTAATTGCCAACTTTTACTTCCTTTTGATTACATCATTTATTTCACAGTTTATATACCCTTTACCAATGTCATAGTGAAATGAAGTGTTTTGTGTAACATATTATTTTACAATCGGCTATAATTGTGATTGCTTATAACTGCCCGTAAGGAGGATGAGTATTCCAATCTATATTTATTGGACAAGGAAACTAACCCACTAAGAAGTGTGTTCTTAACTGCAGTGTTTAGTGGATATCAAATAAATAATAAGTAAATATTGAAAAAACTGAAAGTGGACTTCACTTTTCTATTTATTTATTTATTGAGATGGAGTCTTGCTCTGTTGCCCAGGCTGGAGTGCAGTGGCGTGATCTCAGCTCACTGCAACCTCCACCCACTGAGTTCAAGCAATTCTCCTGCCTCAGTTTCTCTAGTAGCTGGTTTTACAGGTGTGCGCTACCATGCCCAGCTAATTTTTGTATTTTTAGTAGAGTCAGGGTTTCATCATGTTGGCCAGGCTGGCCATGAACTCCTGACCTGAAGTGAGCTGCCCACCTCGGCCTCCCAAAGTGCTGGGATTACAGACATGAGCCACTGTGCCTGGCCAGACTTCACTTTTCATTGCTGTTTTTAACTCTAGCAGCCAAGTGGTAGTCAACAAGTTGAAGGAAATAGTAGCATACTTTTAGCTTCTTCACTGAATTAAAGAATGTTTTAAATTTAGTTCTTAACAAAAAAGTAGTGAAAGGGGAGCTCTAATTATGATGTCAGAATCCCTACCACCTTATTAATCAAATTGGAATATCTTATTTTCTGAAATTGTGTTGAATTACCTGTCAATCCAGTTTATCCTCTTCTCTGCTGAGGTCATCTTTTCAGTGACGGAAAAGTTTTAGTCTTGTGAAAAATGGTCCCTCACAATACTAAAGTTTCAAGCTATTTTGTGACAGCTGTGAGTACAGACGATAGAGACTTTTCTGTAAAGGTGGGAATTTACAAGGCAATATTTTAATAAAAAGGAAACGGTATCTTTTCAATAAAAATTTTTAAATATTATTCAGGCATGTTGGTTATTTGTCTAACAGTTATTACAATCCTCTCTTGGTAAATTAAGCTCTTTGAGGGAGGGATGTTATTTTATTTCTCTTCGTAGAATTACTTTTAGCAGATTGACTGACACATGGTAGATCAAGGTAACTACAGTGTTTATTGAATTTAATTGTTGACTCTCCTCTGTGTATCCCATGAACTTCTTGGATCTCTCGTTCTTCAGAAAGAAAGGTAGGATACCTCACTGATAACATATTTTTCTTTTCTTTTTGAATGTAGGGCATCACGAGAAAATCCAGCCATGCAGGAAAAAAAAAGATCAAGCATTTGGCAGTTGTAAGTATTGAAAAACAAAGATTTAGACAGAGCACTTTGAAACAAGATAATTACAATCAAAATTTATTTCCAAGAATGATTTTATGTCAATTTTCTTTCCTTCATTTTTTTTTAAACTACAGGTAAGGGTTAAGTAGCAAAACTGAACTTTTTTTTTATTTTAATATATAGTGTGCCAACTCGGTAAGGCTGTTCTCAGGGACAAAAAATATGGTATCGTAAGCTGCATCATGTTGGTTATGCATTTGTTGCAATCCTCTGCCAAATTAAAATAATGGGGAATTATTCATAGACTTGATAATGACCTGGATCCCCATTAAGTAAGTTTCTGATTGGCTGGTTTTGTGATTGTAAGAAACTTGACAAAGTGAAGATAAGAAATTGAGTGCTTGTCGGGTTTGAGTAGTATTGTGTATGTATTGGGCTTGAAGTATGTTTGTGCCAGAAGTACTATGTGTTTACTGTGATTAAAACTTACCCTTTTTTGGTGAATCTGCTGTTTAATGGAAGTGTCAATTTTTTAAAAAGATGACCTGAAAGTAGTTATTTAAATTGAGCTTAATCAGAAAATGTATAAGATGTGTGTTAACATGATAATATGTGTTCTAGTACTTGATTATAATAAGCTATTTTTAGAACTGGCATACTAAGCTTCTGTTCACATCACAAAGCCATAACCTTGCTGTTTAACAATCATTCTTACCTTGCACCAAGAAGGAGCTAGCAAAAAAACTAATTTATATTATTTATTCAGTAGGAAACGTTTCCTCTACTTAAGAGCTTCTTGTTTTCATTATGGAAATTGCTAGTTAAGGAACAGGTACTGCAATTCTAAGCAATAGTTTCTCTTCCCTGAATGTCTGAGTTTGGCCATGAGTTACTGCTAAGGCTGCATCGTGTGACTACAAAAACTTTTTTTTTTTGCCAATTTCTAACTCATTGCTTTGTAAAAGTGCTCTGAAATTTTCTCAGCATAAAAGTTCGTGGAAAGTCAAGGATGTTCCTCACACTACATGTGACACACAGACACGTTTTCTTCTTTTAGTTTCAGCCGACTTTTCAGCTCCTCAAGTAATACAACTAAGAAGCCTGAACCACCTGTTAATCTGAAGTACAATGCACCCACCTCTCATGTTACTCCTTCTGTCAAGAAAAGAAGCAGCACCTTATCTCAGCTCCCTGGGGATAAGTCCAAAGCCTTTGATTTCCTTAGTGAAGAGTAAGTATTTTCCAGATTAATGGTTATGCTCTAAATAAGTTAATAGTTCAGAATATTCTTGGCCTCTTATTAGCTATAAGGATTCAGATAAATCTATAAAAAATCATTTCTGTAACTTGGCTGCCTTCAAGTAAATTACTTGTAGTTAACGGTTTTTATGAAAATTGCATTTCAGTTTTTATAAAAGAAGAATTTTTTTAAATGCCTCATTTTGGCTGGTATGATAACATTGATAGATACCTATTAATAGACATGTTAAAGGCGTTTAGAGATAAATGAGACTTTATCCTAAATGTTTGAACATTTCTGTTGGTGACAAAGGACCTGGTTTTTTATCCTGACTTTACTACTCATTAGGTACAAACAGTTGGGCAAATTAACCTATCAGCCCCCAGTTTCTTTGTCTGTAAAATTAATTTGATAACCTATCTCAAAAGTGTTTGGATCCAATTATACAATTATCTGTAAAGTATCTGACATATAGGTAGATTTGTTAACCGTGGTGTATATACATAGTAAGTCATCTTACGAAAATTTTAATGGCCAAAAGAATGGCAAATTATTTTCAGAATGGCAAACTATTTTCAGAATCCTTTTAATGATATTTTACCTTATAACTCCAAAGTTTACCAAGTCAGTTTGCATTTTTATCTTCTGAAACAAGTTAATGAGATCTGAAATCTAACCTATATTAGTCTTCCTAAGCAGATATTGATTTACTTAATTTTTAAATCACTTCTAACACTTTTTCTAGCATTAGGATATTCTCAGTAAATATTTGTTGAATGAACAACAACAACAAAAAGCCAAAAATACTTAAGAATTTTCCCCTTTCATATGGCCAGCATCTGAAACCAGCTAGAAATTTGGTGGCTGATTATTCAATTTAATATAACAAAGCTGCTTGCTAACCTTTTAAATTAAAGCTTGGGCACTGAATTCACTGCACAAACTTAAAAAGACCAGCTTTAGTATAACCCCTTTTTTTTTTTTTGGAAACGAAGTTTGCTCGTGTCACTCAGGCTGGAGTGCAATGGCTCGATCTTGGCTCACTGCCAACCTCCACCACCCAGATTCAAGCAATTCTCCTGCTTCAGCCTCCTGAATAGCTGGGATTACAAGTGTGTGCCACCATGCTGAGCTAATTTTTCTATTTTTAGTAGAGACTGAGTTTCACCGTGTTGGCCAGGCTGGTCTCAAACTCCTGACCTCAGGTGATCCACCCACCTCTGTCTGCCAAAGTGCTGGGATTACAGACATGAGTCACCATACCCAGCCTAGTATAACACTTTTTAAGGAGCTGTGATAGTTGGAATAAACTAATTTGAAATCATCCTTTTTGTTTTTGCTGTTTTAGTGACAGAGGAGAGAGAAAACTGTTGTTGTATTCACTTAATTAAAAAGGGAAATCTTTTTTCCTTTTAGAACTGAAGCTAGTTTAGCCTCACGCAGAGAACAAAAAAGAGAGCAGTATCGTCAGGTAAAAGCACATGTTCAGAAGGAAGATGGTAGAGTGCAGGCATTTGGCTGGAGTCTGCCTCAGAAGTACAAGCAGGTAATATGTATGTGTGGTAAGAGGATCCAGCAGGAAATAACAGGGTGAGATGAGTGTGCCTGGGCATGAAGGATTCACCATACACATCCCCGTTCTGCTCATCTCAGCCTCCTGGACTGGGCACACATTTAAGCTTGGAGGGTGGTGGTTTTCAGGCCGTTTTCTAGAGCTGTTGAACTCAAATGAAATGTTCTGAGTCTGTTAGGAGAGGAGGAGTCAATAAAGGGTGGCTAAGTGCATGGAGTTTGAGGTATCCACTCTGCTCTAACCAGAGCAATTCTGGTTTAATATTTGAAGATTTCATTTTTTAAAAAACCAGCATCATTGTTTAAAAAATCGTTGACATGGAACTTTTCAAACTGTTCATTTAAAATTAAGTTCAAGTCTTCTAGCTGTCTACTCCATAATTCCTACCCCCAAAGGACTCACATGTTTGTGTACAAACATGTATGCGTGTGTATATGGGCACATATGTGTTAATTAGAGCTGCTTTTTGAGCTCCCATTGTATCCTGTTTATCGAATTGCTTAACTTGATTTTTCTGGTTTTTGAATGAGAACAGCAAAATTGGCTGATGCAGTTGCTCATGTCTGTACTCCTAACACTTTGGGAGGCCAAGGTGGGAGAATGGCTTGAGCTCAGGGAATTCAAGACCAGCCTGTGCAACATAGCATGACCTTGCCTCCACAAAAAAATATAAAAAATTAGCTGGGTGTGGTGGCACTTTCCTGTCATCCCAGCTACCTGGGAGGCTGAGGTGGGAGTGGACCGCTTAAGCCCAGCAGGTTGAGAGGCTGCAGTGAGCCGTGATCGAGCCACTGTACTCCAGCCTGGGCAGTAAAGCACTCCAGTCTGGGCAGTAAAGCAACCCTGTCCCTCCGCAACCCCCCCCTCCCGGCCCCAAAAAAAGGGAAGAAAGAAAGAAGCAAAATCAACTTGAACTTGATTTCAAGGAATAAATAACATCAGTGCTTGCCCATGTTTCAGTGGATTTGTAAGAAAGTCACTTTTGATGAGGTTTACTAATGTGCCTTTTTCACTCCTCCCTCCACCGTTATTAGGTAACCAATGGTCAAGGTGAAAATAAGATGAAAAATTTACCTGTGCCTGTCTATCTCAGACCTCTAGATGAAAAAGATACATCAATGAAGGTAAGTTCATTGTGAAGTTAAAGGAGATATTTCCTAAACTCTGGGTAGTTTTTCTTTTTTTTTTCCTAAAACCAAAAAAGTATAAGTGTTACTTCTATGGTGGTATTGTTCATTTTATAATTTTAGATGGTATTAAAGACCTGTATTTACAATATCAGTTATTTTAAGAAAAGATGAAAAATTCTAAACACATCTAGACTTAATATTCTTTTCTTTTTCACCTGAGAAGCTGTGGTGTGCTGTTGGAGTCAATTTATCTGGTGGGAAGACCAGAGATGGTGGTTCTGTTGTTGGAGCAAGTGTATTTTACAAGGATGTTGCTGGTTTGGATACAGAAGGCAGTGAACAGCGAAGTGCCTCTCAGAGTAGTTTAGATAAGTTAGATCAGGAACTGAAGGTAAGTGTATGTACTAACTAACATTTGACCTGGTTTATGAGACTATTTGTTTAATGCTTTCATCCAAAATTCACCTCTGGGTCCAGTTTCTAACTGGGATTATTACGCCCTGGCTTACTGTCCCTCAGCACTCTTTTAAAATCAATTTTATTGAGGTATAATTTACATGCAATAAAGTGTGCACATGACATGGATATAGGTCAGAGTTGTGACAAATCTATACACCTGTGTAATCACTTCAGTGATCAAGACAATAGAAGAGTTTATCATTGTTCTGCTTTACCTGTTAGTTTTTTTTGTTGCTGTTTAGAGACAGAGTCTCACTCTGTCACACAGGCTGGAGTGCAGTGGCATGATCATGGCTTACTGCAGTCTTAACCTCCTGGGCTCAAGTGATCCGTCCACCTTAGCCACCCGAGTAGCTGGGACTACACACCCACACCACCACACCTGGCTAATTCTTTTATTTTTTCTAGAGATGAGGGTTTCACTTTGTTGACCAGGCTAGTCTGAAACTCCTGGCCTCAAGGAATCCTCCCACCTCAGCCTCCCAAAGTGCTGGGATTACAGACGGAAGCCACTGTGCCTGCCTAACTGCTAGTTTTTCATCTGCTAATTAATATTGATAGGTGGTTGTTTTAGTCAGTATTCACACTGCTGATAAAGACATACCCAAGAGTGGGAAGGAAAAAGAGGTTTAATTGGATTTACAATTCCACATGGCTGAGGAGGCCTCAGAATCATGGCAGGAGGTGAAAGGCACTTCCTATGTGATGGCAGCAAGAGAAAATGAAGAAGCAGCAAAAGCAAAAAACCCCTGATAAACTCATGAGATCTCATGAGACTTATTCACGATCACAAGAATATCATGGGAAAGACCAGCTCCCGTGATTCAATTACCACCGCCTGGGTCCTTGTCACAACACATGGGAATTCTCAGAGATACAATTCAAGTTGAGATTTGGGTGGGGACACAGCCAAACCATATCAGTGGTTGTATTTTTACCCTTTCAAATAATCTGAAAATAAATTTGAAATAGTATTGCCTTTTACTGTAACAGCACCACCTTATGAATATTTGCACATACATATCATTTTAAACATTTTTCATCCTTGTCTATACAGGAACAGCAGAAGGAGTTAAAAAATCAAGAAGAATTATCCAGTTTAGTCTGGATCTGTACCAGCACTCATTCAGCTACAAAAGTTCTTATTATTGATGCTGTTCAACCTGGCAACATCCTAGACAGTTTCACTGTTTGCAACTCTCATGTTCTGTGCATTGCAAGTGTGCCGGGTAAGAGTGAGTCATGAGTTTCTCTGCCCTCCCCTCCATTCACAACATCTACCTGCTGGGCACTGATGTGATAGCTGAAGATGTAGTTCTGTACCTTGCTGTCATAAAGCCTGTGTTCCAGTTGGGGAAGATTAAAAAACAAACTGGAAATCATTGAATAAAGGAGGTATTTTTAGGTAGTGAAAAATACTGTGAATAAAATAAAACAATGGTAATATGAGAAGATAACTGGGAGCCAGAGGACTATTTGGATTAATTAATAAGGAAAGGCCTTCTAAAGTTTTGGATTAAACATTATGTGATGTTAAAACATTAGTTTAAAGAGGTATATCTGATATATCCATACACTGGAATATTATTAAGCCACAAAAAGGAATGAAGTTCTTTTTTATGTTTTATTTTTTTTTGTTGTGGTAAGAACGCTTAATATGAGATCTACCCCCCCCCCCCCCCCGCCCCCACCCTTTTTCTTTTAGACAGAGTCTCACTCTGTTGCCCAGGCTGGAGTACAGTGGTGTAGTCAGAGCTCATTGCAGGCATGACCTCCTGGGCTCAGGTGATTCTCCCAGCTCAGCCTCCTGAGTAGCTGGGACCACAGGCGCATACCACCACACCTGACTAAGTTTTTTATACTTTTTGTAGACAGATTTTCATCATGTTGCCCAGGCTGGTCTTGAAGTCCTGGGCTCAAATGATCTGCCTGCCTTGGCCTTCCAAAGTACTGGGATGCCCAGTCCTCTTAATAAATTTTTAAGAGTACAGTATGTTATACTATAGGTAGAAGTTCTCACACATGCTGTAACACAGAAGAACCTTGGAAATGCTATGCCAAAAGAAATAAGCCAGACACGAAAGGATGAATATTGTATGATTCCACTTACATAAGATACCTAGAATAGACAAATTCATAGAGACAGAAACTTGTTAGAGGTTACTAGAGGCTGGAGTGAGGGAGATAAAAATGGGGAGTTATTGTTTAATGGGTAGAGTTTCTGTGTGAGATGATGGAAAGCTTTAGAAATAGGCCAGGCATGAAGGTTCATACTCATAATCCCAGCACTTTCAGAGGCTAAGGTGGGACGATTGCTTGAGCCCAGAAGTTCAAGTCCAATCTGGGCAATATAGCGAGACCTCGTCTCCACAAAACATCAACAAATGAGGCAGGAGGATAGCTGAGGCTGAGAGGCCGAGGCTGCAATGGCTGTGATTGCACCACTATACTCTGACCTGGGCAACGGGAGTAAGACCCTGTCTTTAAAAAAAAGAAAAAAAAAAAAGGCTGGCATGGTGGCTCACGCCTGTAGTCCCAACACTTTGGAAGGCCAAGGCGAGTGGATCACCTGAGGTCAGGATTTCGAGACCAGTCTGGTCAACCTGATAAAACCCCATCTCTACTAAAAATTAGCTGGGCATGGTGGCAGGCCCCTGTAATTCCAGCTACTTGGGAGGCTGAGGCAGGAGAATTGTTTGAACTTGGGAGAAGGAGGTTGCATTGAGCAGAGACTGTGCCATTGTACTCCAACCTGGGCAAGAAGAGTAAAAGGCAAATTCTGTCCAAAAAAAAAAAAAAAATAGTGGTGATGGCTATACAATATTGTAAATATTAATGCCAATGAATTACACACTTTTAAATGGTTAAAGTGTAAATTTCATTTTTATATATATATTTTCTGCAACAAAAGTTTTTAGTGTGATATAAATAAAACGATTTTCTGAATTAAATGAGATTTATTTTTGTATTATAAATATTTTACATTATATTATAAATGCCTAGTTTTTAAATGTTTTACTAATATCTAAGTCACTGTATATACTTGGAGTATTTAATTTTTAACAGTAATAGAAGCTTATACTTCAAGTAGTAATCTTGATGATTTAATAGAATTTCTTGTTGGCTGACGCAGATATAATTAGTTTGTTTTTAACCTTCTGTGGCTGCTGAGGAGCTTATTAAGAACAGAAGTTGGGTGGGCGCGGTGGCTCATGCCTGAAATCCCAGCACTTTGGGAGGCTGAGGTGGGTCGATCACCTGAGGCCAGGAGTTCAAGACCAAGGTTGGTCAACATAGTGAAACCTGTTTCTACTAAAAATACAAAAATTAGCCGGGTGTGGTGGCTCACACGGGTAGTCCCAGCTACTCAGTAGGCTGAGGCAGGAGAATCACTTAAACCCAGGAGGCGGAGGTTGCAGTGAGCTGAGATTGCACTACTGTACTCCAGCCTGGGTGACAGAGTGAGACTTTGTCTCAAAAAAAAAAAAAAAGAACAGAAGTTTCATTTCTGACATTTTCATGGTTATTTGGACTTGTGTTAATAGAAGTATTATCTTAATTTTTTAAGTTACCTTCCCATATTGTGAAGATTTGATTACATATATTTAAGGCTACCTGTATTCAAGTAGTTTTACATCTCACCTGCGTACTCTCATTTCAAACCTGTAATTGTTTTAGTGAAGAAAATGTTATTTATAGAAGTTTACTTTGCTGTTACAAGAAGATTTATTTTTCAGGTGCACGAGAAACAGACTACCCTGCAGGAGAAGATCTTTCAGAATCTGGTCAGGTAGACAAAGCATCTTTATGTGGAAGCATGACAAGCAACAGCTCAGCAGAGACAGACAGTCTGTTAGGAGGCATCACGGTGGTTGGTTGTTCTGCAGAAGGTGTGACAGGAGCTGCCACTTCCCCTAGTACCAATGGTGCTTCTCCAGTGATGGAAAAACCACCAGGTATATCCTTTCTCTTTACCTGACATCTCTATAGAGTCCAAGGCTACCCTCAGATGCCTCTTTGTGGACTTAATTTAGATCTTAAAGTAATAAGAATGAAAGAACTTGAAAGAAGATGCTGTAACGACTATTACATGGAATCAAGAATTCTCAATTTCATGATACAGTGTGAAGGAGTGGGTAGATGGAGTGGAATTCTATAACAGGGGCTTGTGTTGGGAAATAATTGGAGGAGAAAAGACCAGACTCGGAATAGTTAGTGTTTTATTTACTTTGTAGAAATGGAAGCAGAAAATAGTGAGGTTGATGAAAATGTTCCAACAGCAGAAGAAGCAACTGAAGCTACAGAAGGCAATGCGGGGTCAGCCGAAGACACCGTGGACATCTCCCAAACTGGCGTCTACACAGAGCATGTCTTTACAGATCCTTTGGGAGTTCAGATCCCAGAAGACCTCTCCCCAGTGTATCAGTCAAGGTATAATAATCAGTCAACAACTTAGGAAGCTGGGTGAAGGGCACAAATAAAAGGAACCAAAATAATCTCAAACAGCCAAAATATTTCCACTAATTAGCGTCATTGTGGTGGACTAAAAGACACGTATTCTTGTGATATCTTCATGTATTCCCTCCCCATCATTTTTGGTGGATATTTGCCCCCATTTATTCTATACACCTTCCAACTTAAAAAAAAAATCTTTTCTATAAAAGTATAATGATGCATCACTCAACAATGGGGATATGTTCTGAGAAATGCCTCATTAGGTGATTTTATCATTGTATGAACATCATAGTGCATTTACATGAATCTAGATGATATGGCCTGTTACACACCTAGGCGATATGGAATAGCCCGTTGCTCCTAGGCTAGAAACCTGTATAGCATGTTACTGTACTGAATATTGTAGATAATTGGAACAAAATGGTAAGTATTTGTATATGTAAACATACACAAGGTGTTATAAAAATATAGCACTAGTATCTTGTGGAACCACCACCATATATGCTGTCCATCATTTTCTAAAATGTTTTTACCAGATGTATGACTATATATTAGTCAAAAATCTTCCTGTTCATTTTCTCCCCTGGACTGATTTTTTTTTTAATACTTGCTATCTTCTTTTGGTAACTCTTTGTCATTTTAATCCCGTTCCTACTCTCATTTTCACTCGAGTTATCAGCAGAATTGGCCATTGTTTGAGTTTCCCACATGGGCGTGAATGACCTTTTTGAATTTAGTTTTCATGCAAATATTTTATTAAAAAACAGTTCAGCTGGTTCCAGTGGCTCATGCCTATAATCCCAGCACTTTGGGAGGCCAAGGCAGAAGGATTGCTTGAGCCCAAGAGTTCAAGACCAGCCTGGGCAACATAGTGAGACCCTCATCTCTACAAAAAACTTAAAGATTAGCTGGGTGTGGTAGTGTGCACCTGTGGTCTCAGCTATGGTGGGAGGACTGCTTGAGCCCTGGGAGTTGGAGGCTATACTGAGTCATGATCTCACCACTGCACTGCAGCCTGGGAAACAGAGCAAGACCCCCATGTCAGAAAAGAAACAAGCAAACGAAAGAAAACAATTTGTTTTAGGCTCTTCTTTAAAGGATTGGTTAATCTAGACCCATTTAGTGAATTATTTCATTTTCTTTCCTACCTTTTCTAGATCCTCTCTAGGCGAGAGTCTCTTTAGATCTTTTTTAAAGTTTAATATTCTTATTCTTAGTGTATAAAGTAAGCAAGATTAATTAATAACCCATTTATGCCTAGTGGTCCGTTATTGGAATGCTAAGCTTGTGGGAGTTATATCCTACTGCTCAAGGTCATCACCAAGGTCTGATTTTTCACAAAAAAATCTTGCAACCTCTGGCATAAATGGGGTAATATTTAATTTTTTTTTTTGAGATGGAATCTCACTCTGTAGCCCAGGCTGGAGTGCAGTGGCACGACCTTGGCTCACTGCAACTTCCACCTCCCAGGTTCAAGTGATTTTCCTGCTTTAGCCTCCCAAGTAGCTGGGATTACAGGTGTGTGCCACCACGCCCAGCTAAATTTTGTATTTTTAGTAGAGACAAGGTTTCACCATGTTGGCCAGGCTGGTGTCAAGCTCCTGGTCTCAAGAAATCCACCCACCTCGGCCTCCCAAAGTGCTGGGATTATAGGCATGAGCCACTGTGCCCAGCCTGAAGTATTAATTTAAGAATAAGTCATTTTTGAATTTGATAGCCTGATTATGTATCTTTTACTAAATATGCCCTGGCAATTCAAAAGAAAGTTTTTGTGATAGAATATTAAACATATTCTAGCTTATTATTTCTGATAATTGTTTATATATCTCCTTCCTTTTCTTTTTTTTTTTTTTTTGAGACAGAGTCTTGCTTTGTCGCCAGGCTGGAGTGCAGTGGCACAATCTCAGCTCACTGCAACTTCCACCTTCCGGGTTCAAGCATTTCCTTGCCTCAGCCCCCCGAGTAGCTGGAACTACAGGCATACACCACCATGTGCAGCTGATTTTTGTATTTTAGTAGAGATAGGGTTTCACCATGTTGGCCAGGATGGTCTCGATCTCTTGACCTTGTGATTCTCCCGCGTCGGCCTCCCAACGTGCTGGGATTACAGGAGTGAGCCACCGCACCTGGCCTCTCCTTCCTTTTTATATGTGTGTATCCCTCCTTTCTCTCTCACCTGAGAAGAAACTATGATAAAATCCAAAATAAGAGACAGCCATAATAATAGTCTGAATAGTAACTGCTGTATTTAGTTACCATGCCTTAGTATCTTATCTGCTTCTTGGGCTTCCAAATTGTTATTTCTGGTACAATTGTTGAAATATGTGATACAAGCATTGACTTGGCTTTTCTGGAATTTTGGTGTTTGTTTTTTATTTTTAACTATAAGTTTAAGCCAGGTATGATAGTGTGTGTACCTCTGGTCCCAGTTCTTCAGGAGGCAGAGGTGGAAGAATCACTTGAGCCTGGGAGGTCAAGCCTGCAGTGAGCCCTTATTGTGCCTCTGCACTCCAGCCTGGGTGACAGAGGGCCACCCTATCTCTAAAAAGTAAATAAAATAAACAAACTAACTTAAGTATAGAAGTATTCAGTCCTTGAAAACTATAATTAAGTATACTCAGATTTCTCTCCTTTTGCCCCACCTTTCCAGCAATGACTCAGATGCATATAAAGATCCAATATCAGTACTACCAAATGAACAAGACCTGGTGAGAGAAGAAGCCCAGAAAATGAGTAGTCTTTTACCAACTATGTGGCTTGGAGCTCAGAATGGCTGGTAGGTGCCAACACTTTTAACGTTAAAATATGTTTATTGTTTTACTTTTGCTTTTGAAATCAGAAGAAAGTAAAATGTGGTAAACACAAATGCAAAAAGTATATATTAATGCAAAGCATTTTACACACACACAAAATTTGATGTTATGTTGCAACTACCACGTAAACTAGACTTGCACTGGTTCTGAATGGTAAGCCATATGTTTCTTTGTCACAGAATGTTCCCTTTATATAATATTCTTGGAAGAAGAGGTACATAAAATTTTTAAATTGGGGTGATCCAGAAATAGAAGACCCTGAACAACACAGAGACAGAGAATATTTATGTAGGCTAGAATGTGGGCAGGAAAACTGGGATTAAACCAACATGTTGGCTGCAGGAAGGCCCAATCCCAACTTTTAGTGGATATTTTATGAGGATAGGCAAAACAAATCACAATCTGAAAAGTCAGATGATGACAACTAATATTATATGGTTTGTTCACTTTCCAGTCATGGGGAGAGTTTTACGAAATTGTACATTTCCAAAGGTTAAGCAAGATGACTGTTGCAAGCATCTCTAATCCAAGATTTGAACCTTTTTGACCACTGGTATTATGCTCACAAGTAATGCTCATTGGAGCATTTTGGATTTTTGAATTAGAAATACTCAACTGTTGTGTATAATGTAAACATTCTAAAATCTGAAAAAAGTTAGAAATCCAGGCTGGGCGCAGTGACTCACGCATGTAATCCCAGCACTTTGGGAGGCTGAGGCGGGTAGATCATGAGGTCAAGAGATGGAGACCATCCTGGCCAACATGGTGAAACCCTGTCTTTACTAAAAAATACAAAAATTAGCTGGGTATGGTGGCGCGTGCCTGTGATCCCAGCTACTTGGGAGGCTGAGGCAGGAGAATTGCTTGAACCTGGGAGGCAGAGGTTGCAGTGAGTCAAGATCGCGCCACTGCACTCCAGCCTGGGCAACAGAGCGAGACTCGGTCTCAAGAAAAAAAAAAAAAACTTTAGAAATCCAAACGCCTCTGGTCCCAAGCATTTCACATAAGGGTTGCTCAACCTGCAGTGCATCTTTTCCGTATGAGTCCAATACTCTAAAGTGAAGAGTTGGGAAACTTAGTGTAACTGCTCCAGTAGAGCATTATGGGCACTGAAATTTGAATTTCAAATGAATCTCCCCTGTCACAGAATACCCCTGATTTTTCCCCCCAACCTTGAAAAATGTAAAAACTATTCTTAGCTTGCAGACTGGATTAAAACAGGTGGCAGACTGTAGGCCATAGTTTGCCACTTCTTGATGTAGGCCACTCTGTCATCCAAAAGTTATAGGTCAGTGTAGTAGACAGGTAAGGTAATTCACAAAAAGAGCTTTGCCCAAGGACTAAGTGTGTGAAACTGACTGTGCATTGCACTAGTTCCTGCTTTTCAGTCTTCATATGTTTTTCTTTGCTCAGTAGTCTATTTCTCTACCTTAGGCCTACTCTGTCACTTTTCTTTTCTGACCATTGTACAAAAGCAGCAGCACCTTTTCCTAAATTTTCTATGTTACTGTTCTTTCCTTCTGAATGAACTTTGCGATATTATTAGATATATGCAGTGTCTTGATGTTCTCTATGCCTTACCAGTGTTGACTTTGTTCTTGCAGTTTGTATGTCCATTCATCTGTAGCCCAGTGGAGGAAATGTCTCCATTCCATTAAACTTAAAGATTCGATTCTCAGTATTGTGTAAGTTTTATTTTCGAAATTCTTCTTGTTAAAACTTTGCATTTTAATATAAACTAGGTTTTAAGACTTTTAAAGCTAATACATATTTCATGACTAAATTAGTATCCATATTTGTTTGGTTTTTTAACGCTTTTTATGGAACTAAAGAAGTGAGAATGAAACTGTATAATAGAAAACCAAGTAGAAAGGAAAACTTGCTTGATTCAGTCCTCAGTTCTTTAGTACTGCAGGAAAGAACCAATACATATTAATTTATGTCTATTTTAGAATATTCTTTATGGTTTGTAAGTATGTTGACTGGGGCATTGATTTACTAGTTCTTTTCTGTGTGTTCACTATAAAATCAGACAGTTTGTCTTTGTGCCCACAGAGCTGACCCTGTTGGTTCCACACTGTGGTCTGTGGAGTTTGTATTGATTGTCTGTGATGAGAGGAGAAGCTTGGGCCAGAAAGTGAAACAACTGAGATATCACTTATGCTTTTGGTGTAGTTCAGCTGACATTTTTTCATAGCAGGACATGCACAATGAAGAAAGCGGTTTGTTCCTTTATGTTCTGATGTCAGCTCCTCATCTCATCACAGATAGGCCCTTTGTGAGGCCCTGAACTAGTTGAGTACCCTGTGGTCCCTTCTGTGTTCCTAAATGGAGAGTTCTGAACTCCCCTTTCCTGTTTACAGACACGTGAAGGGAATCGTGTTAGTAGCCCTGGCTGATGGGACCCTTGCAATCTTTCACAGAGGAGTGGGTGAGTGGGGATGTATATATAACAGGGATACTAATTTGTTGCTTTGCAAAGCATTTTTAAGTAGATTTGCTTATTATGTTTTAAAGAAGTGATAGTAGGATAAAAAATAAATACTAACAATATACAACATCAGTAAATATATTAGTGCCTGCATGGAGGTATACATTAACAGATACCTTAGAGAAAATGTATTTACCACAATGGGTAAGTAGTTTAGCATTTTATGGTACTTTTAAATAATGTGATAGGGAAACATTTGTTTTTCGTTCATATACTTATGCAATTAGGAGAAACTTGGTATTTTTTTTAATGTCCTATGTTTTAAAAATAATTTGTGTCCACTTAACATTTGGACTTTTTTAAAAGAATTTTGTAATTGGGTAAGGTTTAATCATTTTCATGTCACCTTATTTATATTTTCCCCCTTTAAAACCATTGTTTCATCTATAGAGGGTGATATCAGAAACCCTACTTGAGTGAATTAAATAGAGGGAATTTATGTATATATTCCTTCATAACTCCTTGGTACATGTGTCAACCAAAACTGATACATCATTTTCTACCCACTCGATTGGTATATCTGGGAAGTATTATGAAACATAGATACTGTACCGTGAATTTGGATTTTAGAAAGGCTTTTCCCAAAATCTCCCATCTTTCTGGGCTTGGGGAAACATTGTGTAGATGACAGTTAGTTGCTTTTGAGCAAGAGGGCTCTATTTTACCTTTTTTCAGCCCTTTATCTGTATTTAATCTTCGCAGTAAATTATTAAGAAAGTTCCATGTCATCCTCATTTTGTAGATGAGGAAACTGAAGCACAGAGCATTTTGGCCACTTTTTCATGGTCACTCAGCTAATAAGTAGAAAAGCCTAGAAAAAAATTAAACAGTGAATGTTTCGGTAAACTGAATTAAAATAATATTGACAGAATAAGACAAGTAAAATACATTTAGTTAGTGTCAGTATAAAGTCCTGCATTTGAGTTCAGAAGAACAAGATGGGGAGACAAGTATGAACAGTGAGAATGACCTAAAGGTTGACTATAGACTCGATATGAGTTTAATGTATTAAGCATCAAAGAAAAAAGTATTCAGGACAGGACTGGTGATAATCCTGCTCTACTAGGCTAGATAAAACAGCATCTTCAATGGACATCAACAAAACAGAGTTAGGTTGAAGGGTCTATAAACTGTGGTAGGTACAGAGCATATGCCGAAGATACTTGGTTTTGAAAGGAGAAGACATAGGGCTATAACGAAGAAGGTTGGATTGGATTTATTCTTTTGTTTCCACTCTGCAAGACTGCAGACTAATGGGCAATTACATACAAAGAGGCAGACTTAGCTAGGTATGGGTAATATTTTTCAACTAAAGCTGTCTGAAAATGGGATGGCTGCCTTATGAGGCAGTGTGCTCACAAAAGCTAAGAAAGCAAAGCAAGGTTCTGGTGACTGGTTCTCCTTCGTATTTCTATTATCACTGAAAATGTAGTATGCATAATTCCTAAAGTGTTAGCAATGAGTTACCCTCAACTTCTACCCAAGAAAATACATGAAAATGCAAGTGATTGAGAGACGTTATTCCCAAAATAACCTTAAGTCATTTCTAATTCTAAAAATATGATAAACAGATAACTTGTAACTGATTTATCACATCACTGCTTTTGTGAGCATGTTTTGAAGGGGGTACTGGGTGGCAGTTTGAAGCAGATGATCTTTGAGGGTCCCTTTCAACTTGGTAGCTTATGGAATAAAAGAACTCAGTCTGCAAATAAAAGATATACTTAGTACATGGTACTTTGGGTGCTTCCTCAATAAATTTAATTATACAACAAATAAAATGTTTCTTGTGTTGAAATTGAGTAGCAGGTGGTATGTGTTAACTATAATCTTTTATTTCTTTTAAAGACGGGCAGTGGGATTTATCAAACTATCACCTCTTAGACCTTGGACGGCCTCATCATTCCATCCGTTGCATGACTGTGGTACATGACAAAGTCTGGTGTGGCTATAGGAACAAAATCTATGTGGTGCAGCCAAAGGCCATGAAAATAGAGGCAAGTCAGCCTATGTTTTCTGTATTTATTGAATTTGTATTATCCAAAGACAGTTGGACTATAATTATTTTCAGCTTCTTTAGAAATTGTTTTCTTGTTCTGTGTGTTTTAAGGGCACTTGAGTAATGTATTTGAATATCTTAGCTTTCTGTGTTACTTCAACTCTCTTGCCGTTTTTGACTGTGAGGGGAGGAAGTGGCTTCTTTAAAAAGGAAAGAGGATTCATACATGAATGTTTACATGTGTGTCTGTGCATGTATCCAGAGATATATGTGTATTTTTGTTTGAATACATGATTCTTGATATGTTTAGTTATATGAGGATTGGTTGAGAAGAGGATTCCTCCCTGCCCTCCCCATGTGTATCCAGGCACATCCACATATGTGTCTCAGACAGAAATAACATTGCACTGGGAATTTGTTGTAAAAATGAAAATCTCCTAGTATTGTTTTCTTACAAGTTTTGTTTTGTTTTGGTTTGGTTTGGTTTTTTTTTTTTGCCACAATACATAAGTGCATTCTAATTGTTTAGGGATAAAAAAACTGATAAGAAAATTTGAAGGTGAAAGCTTCATCTTAAAATTTTCACCCTCCCCCAAATCACATTTCTTTCCCTAGAAGTCCCAAAGTTAACCACTTGGTATTTGTTTTTTATATCTGTTCTATCTGTCTGTCTATCTGCCTGTCCATCCATCCATCTATCCATTCATCTATTCATCCATCCATCCATCCATCCATCCACCCATCCATCCACCCATCCATCCACCCATACATAGGTCAAGTGTCCCTTATTCAAAATGCGGAAGACCAGAAGTGTTTCAGATTTTGGATTTTTTCAGATTTTGGAATATTTGCATATACATAGATAATAAAATATCTTGGGTATGGAACCCAGAGTCTAAATATAAAATTTATTTATATTTCACGTATACTTTATAACAGTCAAAAATATGATACACCATTAATGCAGTAAAAAAAAATAATGTATTCAGGGTGACTTATGGTGTCACATCAGCACTTAAAGACTTTCAGATTTTGAAGCATTTCAGATTTCAGATTTTTGGATTGGAAATGTTCAGCTTGTATCTCACACACATATACAGCAGTGTGGTTCCTTTTAGTTTAATTATATTTTGGCATTTTTGTTTGTTTGTTTTGAGACAGGGGGTCTCACTCTGTCGCCCAGGATAGAGTACAGGGGCGTGATCATAGCTCACTGCAGCCTCAAACTCCTGGGCTCTAGCAGTCCTCCTGCTTCAACCTCCCAAGTAGCTAATATCACAGGCACACACCATTACACCTGGCTGATTTTTTAAAAAGTTTTTTTGTAGAGACGGGGTTTTGCTATGTTGCCCAGACTGGCCTCAAACTCCTGGGCTCAAGCAGTCCTCCCCCTCAGCCTCCCAAATAGCTTGGAATATAGGCATGCACCACCATGCTTGATTAATTTTTGTGTTTATAGTAGAGCTGGGGTGTCACTGTGTTGCCCAGGCTGATCTCAAACTCGGGCTCAAGAGATCTCCCACCTCGGATTCCCAAAGTGCTGGGATTGCAGGTGTGAGCCATCAGCACCCAGCCTGATGAATTATAATTGTGATGTTATTTCAACACAGGGGCTCTGCAACAACGTAAAATCCAGAAATAAAATCTTCCTGTTAGGCCGGGTGCAGTGGCTCACTCTACTTTGGGAGGCCGAGGAGGGCAGATCACTTGAGGTCAGGAGTTTGAGATCAGCCTGACCAACATGGCGAAACCCCATCTCTACTAAAACATAAAAATTAGCCCATCATGGTAGTGTGTGCCTGTAATCCCAGCTACTTGGGAGGCTGAGGCAGGAGAATAACTTGAGCCTGGGAGGCATTGCAGTGAGCCGACATTGCGCAATTGCATTCCAATCTGGGTGACAAGAGCAAAGACTCTGTCTCAAAAAAAAAAAAAAAAAAAGAAAGAAAGCCTTTCTGTTGAACATTGTTACATAGTGTGGATATGTTAGTATTGCTTTTATAAGTTGATATCCTATATAGTTCTGAAATCCAGTATCTTGTTCTTAGTTCTTTATTTTGTTTTGCATTCTAGGATGAAAGCAATTGTGTATATGAAAGTAATCATGTTTAATATGTAATATTTGGGCTTCTCTTTTAATAGTCTGTTAACTTGTTGTGCAAATTAGCATAGTTTTAAATATGTACTCCTATGTAGCAAAATTAACTTTGTGATTGGACAATCTCTCCTAGAAATCTTTTGATGCTCATCCCAGGAAGGAGAGCCAAGTGCGACAGCTTGCATGGGTGGGGGATGGCGTGTGGGTCTCCATTCGCTTGGATTCTACTCTCCGTCTCTATCATGCACACACTTATCAACATCTACAGGATGTGGACATTGAGCCTTATGTAAGCAAAATGTTAGGTAAGCTTCCAACGCGTTTTATCTTTACCAATCAAAGAGGGTGTTTTGTTTTATTTTATGTTATTTGTCTATTTATTTATTGAAACGGGGTCTTGCTTTGTTGCCCAGCATAGAGTGCATGGCTACGCACAGGTGCAGTCATAGTGCACTCTAGCCTCGATCTCCTGGGCTCAAGCTATCCTCTCACCTCAGCCTCCGGAGTAGCTGGGACTGTAGGTAGGCACATGCCACCTCACTCAGCCCTTGTTTTTATTTTTAAATAGCCTAAAATCCTGGGTAGAACCAATGAATTAAGTTACCTCAGGAATAGTGAACTTTTATCATTGAAAGTGTCAGACAGATGTTTCAATCTACCTTGTTTTTTTTTTTTTTTTTTTGAGGCAGGGTCTCACCCTGTCACCTAGACTGGAATACAGTGGTGTTATCACAGCTCACTGCAGCCTTGACTTCCTGGGCTCAAGTGATCCTCCCACCTCAGCCTCCCTGTTAGCTGGAATACAGGCCCACATCATCATGCCCAGCTACCTTTTTTTTTTTTTTTTTTTTAAAGAAATGGGTTTTACTCTGTTGCTTAGGCTAGTCTTAAACTCCTGGGCTCAAGTGATTGGCCCACCTCAGCCTCCTAGAGTGCTGGTGTTACAGGGATGAGACAGTGCACCTGGCCCCTATTGTTCTTGATGGAAAGTTGGGATCATTTTGGACTCCTCCTCTCTTATTCTCCACATCTGATCTGCCATCAGGAACTGTCAAGTCTGCCTATGAAACTATATTTAATCAGTTACTTCTTTATCTCTACCACTATCCTTTTATCCCCAGGTAACCATAAGCCTCCTAACTGGGCTCCTTGTTGCCATTCCAGTCTGTTCTTTGCCTATAACCAAGGTGCAGATATTACCATGACACACTCTACTCTTGCCTTTAGGTGAGGTGACACGACTGGGAGACCTTACATGTTCTCAGACACTCTCCTTGCTCACACTGTGACAGCTCAACAAGTTCCTTCCCATTTCAGGGTCCTCACATGTGCTGCTGTATTGTCTACCTGGGAAGTTCTTCTTGGTCCCTTTTTAACTTACTTAGCTTTCAGGTCATAGCCTACCTGTCATATTCAAGAGAGACCTTCATTTAGGTCCTGTCATAGTTTTTCTTTATGGGCTTGTCATCATTGTGATCTCTCTCCTACAGACCCTAAATCCCATGAAGATCAGGGACCATCTTTGTCTTATTCCCTGCTCTATTTTTAGCACCTGACCCAGTGCTATAATGATTATTAGGAATGTCATAAAAGAATCCTTTCATGAAAAATGAACTGAATCAGTGGTTTTCAACCATTTAGAGTTACTGCCCTCAGAAAACCTTATTTCTAGCTATGTATACACATGCAAACACAAACTAATTTCAGGGATGTACTTTGACTGGAAGTTAAAAGTTCCCAGGATAGGCTGAATGGTGGTTAAGCCCCCTTCTAACACTGATTCTGTGATCATGCCCACAGTTCTTGTCAGTAGAACTTATGAGTGACTAGTGTATTTCTTAAATATATTTTCTGTTCAATAAATTTGCCTATCAAGTCACTGAAAATAAGATCAGTTGCAAAAGTTAACTTGAAATACAAAAATGCATTTATTCTTCCTAAATTGTTTTTATATAACACTTAAAATTTTTAAACTGCTTTAGAACCCAAGTATATAACTGAGGGGAAAAGTGTAGATTTTGTTTACAAAGATTTTAGTCTATGCAAAGAAAACTTAAGAGCAACCAGAACTTTTTCAGCTTATAAGAGCAAAGGACACTTGATTTCTCTGGGTTTGTTTGTTTTTAGAGACAAAGTCTTATTCTGTTGCACTGGCTGGAGTGTAGTGGTGCTATCATAGTTCACAGTAGCCTCAAACTCCTGGGCTCAAATGATCCTCCCACTTCAGCCTCCCACTTCAGCCTCCCACATAGCTGGGACTACAGGCATGTGCCACCATGCCTGGCTAATTTCTGTACTTTTTGTAGAGATGAGGTCTCATTATGTTGCTCAGGTAGTCTCAAACTCCTGAGATCAAGCAGTTGTCCCACCTTGACCTCTCAAAACGCTAGGATTTACAGGCGTGAGCCACCGTGCCCAGCCAGCTTCACTGTTTTTTGCTGGAGTTTTTTGTTGTATGTGTTGGTTTGATTTTACAGCTCCCTAAGTAAATCCGATGTCACAGTTCTGATGTGCCTTACTTCCTGTGTACTTTAATTCTAACTAATAGGTATGTTACCCACTTTTAAGCTTTTCTTTTTCCATTGACCCTGAATTGTCAGATAGACAATAAGCCCCAATAAGAGTTTACTTTGATATGAACTTTCAGGAAACATCCATTTAGCTCTAGTCACATTTCTTCTGTATTGTATCAATCCTGCTACTTGTTTTTTATTTTGTTTTGTTTTGTAATCCTGCTACTTCTAAGGAACTTGGAATGTAACACAGTGCCTACTCTAGTTTCTCAATAAAGTGTTCCCTCCTTTCTTTACAGGGACTGGAAAATTGGGCTTCTCTTTTGTGAGGATCACAGCTCTCATGGTGTCTTGTAATCGTTTGTGGGTGGGGACAGGAAACGGTGTCATTATCTCCATCCCATTGACAGAAAGTAAGTATATTTTTAGATAACTGCCATGGGACAAATAGGAGAATTATAGGAAATAGTTATGCCTGGAATTCAAATCTGTGTTAGCTCAGAAAATCAGTGATGGCAAAGATCTAGCTATTGTTAACTTCACTCAGTGAAACTTATAAACTCTAGGAAAATAAGTTTTCATGTATCAAGACCAATACTCATAATTAAAAGGTTTTCATTGTGAGAAGCTCTTTTTTACAATTAAGGAATCACAGTCCTATTTCATCTTTGAAATAAAAGTTGAAGTCCATTTTTCTTAAGCCTTATTATATATACCTTTATCCAGAAACACTACCTGGCATTCATCCTAGTTTTTCATATCTCCTAGCAGATAGTTTAGGATATTCCATTTGTCTTATTTGAGGTTTGAAAACAGTTGTGGAAGAAGTTTCTCAGGAGTTCAGCAAGGCTTTCCATCTATCTTCTATTTTAAAAAGAATGTGATTTATTGTTTTTATGAATAAAATATGCCTTGTGTGTTTCTCATATGATGTTCCATTACATCAATCATCCATTAAGTAAATGTTTTTGTGTTGCAAAATTCATGGCAGGGAATGGTTTAAAAGTGAATAATGTAAGACCATAAAATACATTAATAAATATACACCTCAGAATCACCTTACCTTTTTTCAGGCCAGAGGAGGGACAAAGACTAGAAGCTATTTTGGAAGCCTTTAAAAGAACCCAAGTTTTCAATCCCAGTTGTCTTTTCTGCAGTTACTTACAAGTCATATTTAGATTTCTCCTTATATCTGAAGAGATTGCAGGATCCCCTAGAGTTCATTTCAGTTCTTTATAAGAGTTTCATTTTAGCATAATAATTGGAACAGAATTTCTTTTTTAAAACACAAACACACACACACACACACACACACACACACACACACACACAGAGAGAGAGAGAGAGAGAGAGAGAGAGAAAGGAAAAGAGAAATAAAGGAGAAATTTTAGCATTAGGAAATGCTGCACATTGAGTTCTTAATATTTTGATTCAGATTCACTAACATTGCTTTATTATTTAAAAAAAAACCCAAAACCACCATCAATCAGATTTTCTTTTTTGAGCAGAGATTCTATAGAAGCTTTGGGAAGAACTTTTATGTGTTACTTGGTATTATGCCAAGTGGGATCTTGTTAATTTCATTAGGGGCTTTGAGCGCCAGGTTTACCAGGTAGAAGACACTGAGAGTGGTGGCTCACAGTAATTCTCTCCTCCCTGTCGTGCACCTCTCCATGTCCCCTTTCCTCCTTTCTCACTTTAGCCGTAATCCTCCACCAGGGACGTTTACTGGGGCTGAGGGGTAAGTGCAGATCCTGAACCAAGCTCTTCTTCCTGGCTTCTGATAGCCACTATAAGGCTGTTACCACTCCTCTAGAATATCCTCTTGAATGTTCCTAAATGTCATCCACTTGCAGTCACTGCATTGCAGCAGGTGTCTTTTTTTTTAATGTTTGTTACATGGCCACCAAACTGCTCAGCAGCTTAGTCTATTTATCATCTTTTGTTGCAGCTGAACTTTTTTTCAGACTTTACTTTCCTTCCAGTATAAACATGAAACATCTCTTAAGCTGTCATTAATTTACATTGTTTACTCTTGTTACTGATCATATTTCTTTCATTTACTTAACTTGCCTATGGAATGGGGATGTTTTGTGAGTCTGGTGTTTTACAATAATGCAGCACACCATCGGTCTGATATCAATAAAAACTACTTTATTGTAGTGACTGGATTCTTGTAAGCACAGCTTTTTACCAACCCCTTCAAGGGAAATATTCTTACTGCGAGGGAGAAAAATCAGAAGATAAACTATAAAGAAAGACTATTTGAAAATATACCCATTTACTTTAAACTGTGTAATGGTTAGCTTTCTAACATGGACATTAAAAACGAAACAGACACAACTAAGATTTAAATTTGTTTTCTTTTTTTAACTAAAATGCTTTTTTAAATGAATAGATGTATTTAAAAAATAAGCTTACTTATTGCTAGACTGGCAAAATCCCCTACACCATTTACTGAGGTAATTAAAAATAACTAGCATGCTGTATCTCTTTTTTTCCCAGCTTTGTCTTGAATTGGCATTGCCATCCTTGTTTTATCTCAACTGGCTGTAGCTTTTAGATAATATCATAAGGATTAACCAGTAACCTTTTACATTCATTACTGTTTTCTAGGGGAAAATATTTGGTATTTGGTTTTTCTGTTGCAGCAAATAAAACCTCAGGCTTACCGGGAAATCGTCCTGGAAGTGTAATCCGTGTATATGGTGATGAAAACAGCGATAAAGTGACTCCAGGGACTTTTATACCCTATTGTTCAATGGCACATGCACAGCTTTGCTTCCATGGGCACCGGGATGCTGTCAAATTCTTTGTGGCAGTCCCAGGTATGTTAGATTATTCTGTTGAGATGTTTCGTGTAATTGTCTCTCTTCTGTCATCTCTTGGTTCTACTACCTAATATTCTAAGTCTAAGTACTCGAATTGCAGGTAACTTCGAAGGAAGATCTGTAATGGAGGGTGGATAAAGTGCTATAAGGATAGTTGAATGAAGTTATCTTAGAATATTTCTCCCACCCTCAGAGACACATTTGTTGATTTTTCTTTAGGAGACTTGCTTATTTTTGAAAAGCAGTAGTAGTATTTTGTCCTCCTGGATTCCTAAAAATGGTCTTGATCTAATAAGGGAAATCACTAGAAAAAAACTTCTGTCATCAAGGCTGCGTGGAGGAAGAGATAGGGAATTCACTCTGGGACCTTTAGCAGCTTAAGAGTAAAAAGCAGTGGACTAGGGAATCTGGGGCCCAGGCCCTCTGTCTCTGCCACTAACCTTGAGCAAATCACTTAACCTCAGAGACCCATTTCCTCCCTCCTGCGTGGTTGTGATTAATATCTGCTCTGCCTACCTCATTTGTTATGAAAATTAATAAAAATGCCATTGGGAACTATAAAGCACCACCCAGACAAAAGGCAGTAGTGATGATGTCTAGTGAAAAATGAAAATTTATCCATTGACAATACTAAAATGATGTTCCTGACCATCTGTAAGCAGGACCCATGTTTTGAAATTTTTTTCCTGTAAGAGGCAAGTTTAGGAGCTAGACAAATTTCAAATCTGACTTTGCCCAACCAACTAACTGTGTGATGTAGAAACAGCAGTGTCTTAGTATATTAGGCAGGGGTCTCCAGAGAAACAGAACCAATAGGATGCATGTGTATGTGCGTGTGACAAGAGAGACATTGTAAGGAATTGGCTCACACAATTGTGGGGACTGGCAGGTCTGAAATCTGCAGGGCAGGCTGGCAGGCTGGAGACCCTGGGAAGAGTTGATGTTGCAGTTCAAATCTGGAGGCAACATCTCTCTTTCCTTGGGATCCCTCAGTCTTTTTCTCCTAGGGCTTTCAACTAGTTAGATGAGGCCCACCCATACTGTGGTATATCATCTGCTTTATTCTAAGTCTATTGATTTAAATGTTAATTACATCTAAAAAAGACTCAAAATGATATCTAGACTGATGTTTGACCAAATATCTGTGTACCAAACTAACACATCAAATTACTCATCATGCTTATTTTCCCAAGGGTGTTCCAAAGATTAAATGATTATATGTGCATGGGACAAGGGCTGGCATATGGTACCCTAACCAATTACTCAGTTATTAAACAACAATGATAATGAGCATTCTGAAACCTCATTTGTACATTTTATATATTTGTGTAGTCATTTCCTTCCTAGAAATGGGATTGTTGGTAACAGTGTTTCTCTTGCTTTAAAAAAAAATGAAAATATCAGAGTCTCCTTTAAATCTCCTTTGTATCCCTCGCTAATCCCACTCTCCTCTCCTTTTCCTCCTCACTGGTAACCACTCTCTTGAAGTTGATGCGTATCCTCTTGCCCATGTTTTTGTATTTTTACTATGTTTGAATGTATTTATAAACAATATATGATTTTTTTGTGGTTTTGGACTTTATACATGTTAAATGTGCTTCATATGTATGCTTCTATAATGTGCTTCTCATTTTTTGAGATTTATCAATATTCATACATAAAAATCTAGTTTATTTAACTCATATCTGAATAAAAATACTACATTTTATTCATTCTTCTGCTGATGGACCTCTAGGCTTCTTCCTTTTCTTTTTTCACTATTTAAAACAGTACTGCAGTGGACCTTCTTGTACGCATGTACAAGAATTTTCTGTTGGGTATAAATCTAAAAATGGAATTAGCAACATGGCTGTTGTGGGGCCAGTGGCCCTAAAGATTAAACCATTCTGGTTGGCCTTATCAGTAATACTACTGTGCTTTTGCTTCTGTGGCAAAACTAACTAGTCTACCAACAGAAGTCATCTCTGGCATGATTGCTTTCTTCCAAAGTATAATTGAGTAATGCATGAATGCACCCCTGTGGGGATCCATCAGACTTTCCTATCTGCTTTCAACATATATTAATTTTGTGACAGTGTGTAGCGTTAATGACTGTCCTGCTAGCTCCTGGAGGTGTAGTCTGTGTAGTTTGACCAAAGCCAGCAGATTCTGGCAAGGAAAAAAAAAACCCATAATTAAATCTTGCTAAGATGGATGGCTTAGAGATTGCTCATTTGTTCATGGTGTGAATAATATTTAAATGTTCCTCTCTTTCTACTATTTCACACTCAGGGATTCTACCTTAGAACTTAAGCTTCAGAACAAACAGCACATTTACTAGTAATTTTGTTTGCATAATCTAAGTTTAAAATAACCTGTACTTTCCTTAAATATGACAGAAAAGCCATAGATTTGAAATAAATTTAAATGTTAATTATGACTATGCAAACTCACAGGGCTTAAGTTGAAGACTTTTCTCAGTCTTTTTCACAAATAAGCACATTTCTTTTCAAGGGAGAGACCTTTTCCACTGTCTCTCAAATCAAAAGGTAGACTATACTAGTTTGAAACAGGTAGGCTGGGTGCAGTGGCTCACACTTGAGCCCAGGAGTTTGAGACTAGCCTGGGCAACATAGCAAGACTCCGTTAAAAAATTTTAAGAGGCTAGGCATGGTGGCTTAAACCTGTATTCCCAGCACATTGGGAGGTTGAGGTAGGTGGATCACTTAAGGTCAGGAGTTCGAGACTAGCCTGACCAACATGGTAAAACCCTGTCTCTACTAAAATACAAAAATTAGCCAGCTGTGGTGGCGGGTACCTGTAATCTCAGCTACTTGGGAGGCTGAGGCAAGAGAATTGCTTGAACCCCAGAAGCAGAGGTTGCAGTGAGCCGAGATCATGCCATTGCACTCTAGCCTGGGCAACAAAAGCGAAGCT
>NW_022436952.1:8967319-9083286 GCF_009761245.1 Sapajus apella | reverse complement strand
TGAAGCAGGCAGCTGAGACCCACCTTGCCATGCATATATCTCATATTGGATTTGGGGCCTATTCCTGCTTTGTTAACAAAATTGCTTTACTCAAATTTTCAATTTGGGCTTTTTTTTTTTTTTTTTTTTCTTCTTTTTAACAGTCTTGCTTTGTTATCAGGCTGGAGTGCAGTGGCACAATCTCGGCTCACTGCAACCTCTGCCTCCTGGATTCAAGCGATTCTCCTTCCTCAGCCTCCAGAGTACCTGGGACTACAGGCACACACCACCACACCTGGCTAATTTTGTTTTATTTTGTTTTGTTTTTGAGACAGAGTCTTGCTTTGTCATCCAGGCCAGGGTGCAGTGGTGTGATCTTGGCTCACTGCAACCTCCACCTCCCAGGTTCAAACAATTCTCCTGCCTCAGCCTCCTGAGTAGCTGAAATCACAGACATGCACCACCACACCTGGCTAATTTTTTTGTATTTTTAGTAGAGACAGGGTTTCACCATATTGGCCAGGCTGGTCTTGAACTCCTGACCGTGTGATCTGCCCACCTTGGCCTCCCAAAGTGCTGGATTACAGGTGTGAGCCACTGTACCCAGCCTTAATTTTTGTTTTTAGTAGAGACAGGGTTTTACCATGTTGGCCAGGATGGTCTCGATCTCTTGACCTCGTGATCTGCCCGCTTCAACCTCCCAAAGTGCTGGGATTACAGGCGTGAGCCCCTGTGCCTGGCCTTTTTATATTTATGTATTTATTTATTTATTTTTTAGAGACAAGGTCTTGTTCTGTCACTCAGGCTGGAGTACAGTTGCGCAATTACAGCTCACTTTAGCATTGAATTCCTGGGCTCAAGTGATCCTGCTTCCTCAGCCTCCCAAGAAGCCAGGACTACAGGTGCACACCACCATTTCTGGCTAACTTTTTTTGTAGAGTGGAGGCCTTACTGCATTGGCCAGACTGGTACCAATTTCCTGCCCTCAAGTAATTCTCCCACTTTGGCCTCTCAAAGGCATGAGCCACCATGCCCAGCCTCAAATTAGGTTCTTAAAACCTTCATATAAATGTTTTCTGATCCTGTAGAGCCTTCTAGCTTCCCCGGTATTTGGTTATTAGAATGTATTTATCTTTTTGTTTAACTCTAAAAATATATTTTTAAAAAAATCAGTCTCCTTTGCCTCCTTCTGTGATAATTAATAATTCACTTTTGTTTCTCTATATAAAACAGGTCAAGTCATCAGCCCACAGAGTAGTAGTAGTGGCACGGATCTAACAGGTGAAAAAGCAGGGCCATCTGCACAGGAGCCTGGTAGTCAGACGCCCTTGAAGTCTATGCTTGTCATCAGTGGAGGAGAGGGCTACATTGACTTCCGAATGGGTACGTCATTGGTTCTGGAGCTCAGTGCTGTGACTTGGATTTTCTCCCAAAGTAAATAAGAAAACATTCTGATAATGATTTCTAAGAGGTTGTTTGAGCTCTTTACGTAGGAAAGGATTTTGTGGGTTTTTTTTTTTCTTTCTTTCTTTTTCGTCCTCCCTCCCACCCTCCTCCCTTCTCCCTCCCTTCTCCCTCCCTCCCTCTCTCCCTTCCTTCCTTCCTTCATCTGTCTTTCCTTGATCGGTCCGTCCGTCTGTCCTTCCTTGCTTCCTTTTTTTAGATGGAGTCTTACTCTGTCACCCAGGCTGGAATGCAGTGGCATGATCTCAGCTAACTGCAACCTCTGCCTCCAGGTTCAAGTGATTCTCCTGCCTCAGCCTCCCAAGTAGCTGGAATTACAGACATGTGCCACCACACCTGGCTAGTTTTTGTATTTTTAGCAGAGACGAGGTTTCATCATGTTGGTCAGGCTAGTCGCAAACTCCTGACCTCAAATGATATGCCTGCCTCAGCCTCCCAGCTGGGATTACAAGGCATGAGCCACTGCACGCAGACCTTGGTATTTCTCTTTATAACAAAATGTATTTGTTTGAAAGGAACATTAGAAATAGCATGATGTGGTCACTGTGGAGTTTTATGTGAAAAGCGTAAGATTTAGGGTCATAAGGCCTCGCCAAGTCATTCAACCTCCTAGAGCCTCGGTTTTCTAAGTGGCAAAATGGAGAAAGAAAAATATTTCATAAAGTGTTGTTTGTGTCAAAACAACTTCATTTGTTCATTTTCTCACCTAACAAACATTAATTGCGCATCTACTGTGTGTACCTGTCAGTCTTAAACTGGAGATACAGAAACAAACCAGACAAAGCCTTCATCTAATAGATTATAGAACAGTGCAGAGATAGAGACATGTTAATAAATTAAAATGTTATTGATGCTGTGGTGGTAAGTAGTCAGTTATTTCCAAGGATGGGGAGAGAAGGAAGTCAAGAAATGATGCTCGAGGTGACTCAGCACTGTTTAATATTAGCCCAAAGGGTCAGGTTGGGGAATAAGGTAGGGAGGACCAGGGATTGGCACTCCAAGATAAGAGAAAGCTTGGGCATAGGTTTAAAAATATGAAAGGATATGGGGGATGGACTGGAGGTTCAAGACTAGCCATAGGAAATGAGTTGGGAAAAAGTAAACACCCAAGAAAGGTAGTAACAGTGGGAACAGATAAGAAGCATGACAGAAATGTGGGGAAAGAAGAAATGGGCCATAGAGCTCAGGACTGTCAACAGGAGAAGCAGGTCTGGAGGGACAGAAAGAGGAGTCCAATGCCGGACATGTTGATCTTGAAGAACATAGTGGTGATTTAGGTGGGACACTTCCACTGGGCTTCTGAATATACAGGTCCTCTATCTTAGTGGGGAGGGGATTGGGGGCTGTCAGCATGGAGTGGTACTAAAGGCCATGGAGGTTGGTGAGTTCACCCAAGGAGCTGAAAGGAAAGTTTCCAGTGGCAAAACCTGGTCTCTAATAAAAATACGAAAATTAGCTGAGCCTGGTGCTGCACACCTGTAATTTCAACTATTCAGGAGGCTGAGGCAGGAGAATCACTTGAACCCGGGAGGTGGAGGTTGCAGTGAGCCGAGATCACAGCACTGCACTCCAGCCTGGGCAACAGAGTTAGACTCCAGCTCAAAAAAATAGAAAGAAAGAAAAAGGAAAGGTTCCAGGATAGAACCCTGAATTCATATTCCAATTAAAGATCAGTAGAGCTTATGGAGGGATCTGAGAGGGAATGTCCAGACAGATACAAAGAAAACATGGAGAACTGGTGCTCGTGAAAGAGTAGTGCTTTGTAAATTGTCAGACACTGTACAAATACAAGTTTATTTGCTATAATTTTTTTTTGAGACAGAGTCTCACTCTGTCACCCAGGCTGGAGTGCAGTGACGTGATCTTGGCTTACTATAACCTCCATCTCCCGGGTTCCTCCTGCCTCAGCCTCCTGAGTAGGTGGGATTACAGGCATGTGGCACCACGCCTGGTTAATTTTTGTGTTTTCTTTTTCTTTGTTTGTTTTTAGGTGTTTGTTTTTTGAGACAGAGTCTCGCTCTGTCACCCAGGCTCTGGAGTGCAATGGCATGATCTTGGCTCACTGCAACCTCTGCCTCCCAGGTTCAAGCAGTTCTCCTGTCTCAGCCTCCCAAGTAGCTGGGACTACAGGCGTCCACCACCACGCTTGGCTAATTTTTGTATATATATATATTCTTTTAGTAGAGGCAAGGTTTCATCATATTGGTCAGGCTGGTCTCAAACTCCTGACCTCAGGTGATCCTACTGCCATGGCCTCCCAAAGTGCT
Source organism: Sapajus apella (assembly GCF_009761245.1). Taxonomy (NCBI): domain Eukaryota; kingdom Metazoa; phylum Chordata; class Mammalia; order Primates; family Cebidae; genus Sapajus; species Sapajus apella. The sequence goes on along the minus strand of NW_022436952.1, from coordinate 9,079,576 downwards.
GGGATTACAGGCATGAGCCACTGCACCTGGCCAATTTTTGTATTTTTAGTAGAGATGGGGTTTCACCATGTTGGCCAGGCTGGTCTCAAACTCCTGGCCTCAAACAATCTGCCTGCCCCCGCCTCCCAAAGTGCTGGGATTACAGGCGTGAGCCACTGCACCCAGCTTATTTGCTATAAATAAATGGATCCCTTGGACTCGCCTAAAATCTCAGTGCTTCACAAAGTCCCCAGACATAAGGCACTAGATAATTTGAGAGAATATGATAATGTTGTAAATCAGTAACAAATACTTTAGATATGAATTCTGTAAAGGAATTTAAAAAAATTGGGTCATTTAAATGACAATGTGACAAATGTGATTAGTGTCACTAGTGTCTGATGCAAAAAGTTTGTTGACTACTTTTAAGGGAGGAAGGCTGTTAATGTTATGTTTAGAAATTGATTCCAAGGATGTCAACAGGAATGGAGTCATTTCAAAGTGTTTTGAATAATGGGCTATTGGTGAATTCCCTTTCATGAGAGAAATTGTCAGGGACTCCACTTGGCTGGGGTAGTTTTTGTAACTTTGTCTTGGAGTGCAGAATGGCAGTTGGAATCGTACTAAAGAGTTTGTTAATAAAATCTCTATGTGGCTTTTCCATTTCCACTAAAAATTCCTTCCATTGTGAATCCTGAAAATAGAACAAAAATTGCCTAATCGGGTTTGGCAATATCTCTAGTTATTTCCAGCCTGAAAAATAGACTTGTCTTTAGCATAGGCTAATTTTAATAGTGAATATGCTGTTTTAAAAAAATCAAATTTGATCTTTTGTTGGGGTCCATTTCCCTTTTCATTTCCTGTAATATTTTAACAATGAGAAACTGATTCTAACAATCCCATTTTTTTTTTTAATGATTTAAACTTAAAACAGGCTGTAGAGACTCTAGCAGACAGGACAATTTTCTTACAAATAAAATCTTCAGAACAACTCAGAAAAGAAATGCCAACAGCCTTTTGTCTCAGCCAGTTGATTTGTTATCATTGTAATTTTTTAAAATTTAAGAGCCAAACTTAATTTTTTTCCCTTCTAACTACCTAGTTATGTTTCTGTTTAGAGATGGGATTTTTTTTTTTTTTTTTTTTTTTTGGGGAGACGGATTTTCGCTCTTGTTACCCAGGCTGGAGTGCAATGGCGCGATCTCGGCTCACCGCAACCTCTGCCTCCCGGGTTCAGGCAATTCTCCTGCCCCAGCCTCCTGAGTCGCTGGGATTACAGGCACACGCCACCATGCCCAGCTAATTTTTTGTATTTTTAGTAGAGACGGGGTTTCACCATGTTGACCAGGATGGTCTCGATCTCTTGACCTCGTGATCCACCCGCCTCGGCCTCCCACAGTGCTGGGATTACAGGCTTGAGCCACCGCGCCCGGCCAGAGATGGGATTTTGACCTGAGTGTTCTCCTCTCTCTAGTTTGACATTGCTGTGAAAGGCCATTACAGGGCTGGATAAGGGAAAGTTTGGCCTGCAGAGAAGAATGCAGATATTTAGGGTTTTTTCTCTTCTGCTGTTTCTAGTCAGCATTGTCAATATTTTCTTTTGTCCAGCTGAAATTCACATGGGGCACATGACAAAATTCTGTTAGATCAGTGGAATATCTTTAGGTCCTATGGTGTACATGTTTTTAGGATTCTGCTGAAGAATCCATCCCACTAGACAAGTTACCACTGGATTGTGCCAAAATAACCCCGGTCTGTGACAAATGTAATTGATGCAAGCTTGTATCGAGAAGAATGGTATGCCCTGCACTGGGTCTTGTGGAGAGGAGCGTGGTGTACCCCAAACTGGGCCTTGGAAGCCAGTGTCTTTGGTCAGGACACCACTGATCACATTCACTCAGCTACCATGCAGAAGAACCTGTATCTTGGCTCTTTGTTTCTTCTTTTCCATTATACGCTGTTAATTCATAACCTCTCCTAAGCTTGAAAATCATTGGAAGAAAAACCCAGTAGGTGATGAATCTGCCATCTTCAGTGCTGCAGGCTGATTATTTTAATTTCCATATGCTTGTATTGATTATCTCCAATTGGAAACTGTTACACCTATCATTTATAATAAGTGTGAGTTATTTGGGTTTAGTTAGTGTGCTCTGTACCTGTGCTCATGCATTTTATAACACTATTTAGTCTCAGTTCTTAGTTTGAAATAAGTGAGAGTCAACTCTTTATTTTGGATGAACACAGAATTGGACAGCTTTGCTTTCTTAGCTTCCCATAGCTGGTACCATCAGTATGCAGACATATTGGGATGGCTTTTCAACATAGTATAATAAACTCAATTTTATAAATACAGTGTGAAAAATGAATTAACCTTTTCTGAAGTCAAGCAGTAGCTTGGGTGAATATGGGTGAGGATTCTGATTCATAGTTTCTTTTACTGTTTACTCTCCAGTGGAAGATCATACAAGTTTTGGCATCTTGTTCATGGACTAACCACGAGCATTCTGTCTGACTCACATCGTTCTATATTTTCTGTGCTTAGCCTAACTTGAGTCTTCTTATCATTCACTAGGTGATGAAGGTGGAGAATCAGAACTTCTTGGAGAGGATCTTCCACTTGAACCTTCTGTCACCAAAGCAGAAAGGAGTCACTTGATAGTATGGCAAGTGATGTATGGCAGTGAGTGAGTCCATAGGAAACAGGTGGAGATGGGGAAGCCATCTCTTCTGCATGGTTTATTTTTCCTTTATTTAATGCTCTTTTTGTGAGATAAGTTTCACCACATAATGTGTGAGCATTTTTTCCTGTTAACTTTATATTACAAAACCTGTTCTACCATAACAATACAGAGGAACTAGCTGTTATACTGCACCAGTGTTATAGGTAACTTCAGTATATTATGAACCAATCAAAGAATGTTTACTTCCTGCAAACTGGTGAATTATAGAAAGCAATCCAGATGTGGTTTACTCTGCCACAGTCTAATGTCATTCATTTCATTTGATGGGGTCACTTTTTAGCTGTCACTAATAATGGAATTAATGGGAAACACTTGATAAATGAAACTGTACCCTTAAATACAATAGCTGAGTTTTCCCCAGTGTATTGTAAAATTGACACATACTAATATGAGATGGATTATCAGGATTTATCTAAATGTCCCAAGAGGGCTAAAAGCTAACTGTAAATTATTCTAACTTTCACTTTAAAATCTGACAAATCTTGTTTATATGGTATATAAAACTTTGTTTTCATCAGATTTTTGGGGGGTTTTATATTAAAGAAATTAAGACTACACTATTTAAATAAATGTTTCCTGTTTCTGACTTATTAGATCTCTAAAGTTTATGAGGCCTACTTCTCTGAATATTCTGATGGGTTTTTTTTTTTTTTGAGACCAGTCTCATTTTCATACTGACATGTCTGAAAGGTTTATTATTTATAAAGCTTAGAATGTACTCTGGGAAGCTTAGAAGATACTTCAGCACTGGGAGGATTTTTTAAAGGAAATGTGTTTTGTGTATTTCTTGTACTAGAGAATGGTGATGTTGATTGAATTTTTTCCATGTAAAAAATGTACCTGTTTGCCAAATGTTTCTAGATTGCTTTTACCTGTTGTAAAGTAAAACTGTAGTGGGGATGGAGTCTGGCCTACGTACGGAATGAGGGATTTAATTAGAAAAGTTACTTTCTTTTGTTCTGTATCAAACTGCAGAACAGCTGTATACTTGGTATTTTGTATGTGAATAACATTTTATCTTTTGTGCCCTTTTGAGCTTAAAGGGTTATCTTCAGAGGGGAAACCTATGAAGGGGAAGAAGACAGAGCTAAGATACCATAAAGTAAAGGTTGACATTACGTATTTTCATTCACTATGTCCATTAAAAAAAAAATAGATTATTTTGGGCGTGATGACTCACGCCTGTAATCTCAACACTTTGGGAGGCTGAGGTGGATGGATTGCTTGAGTCCAGGAATTCAAGACCAGCCTGGGAAACATGGTGAAACCCTGTCTCTACAAAAAAAAACCCACAAAATAAATTAGCCAATGTGGTAGTGCATGCCTGTAGTCTCAGCTGCATGGGAGGTTGAGTTGGGAGGATCACCTGGGCCCAGGAGGTGGAGGTTGCAGTGAGCCTTGATAATACCACTGCAGTCTAGCCTGGGTGACAGAGCAAGACCTTGTCCCAAAATAGACAAACAAGCAAAAAATAGATTAAAGTCCGGATTTAACTGATTTTCTTGCTTAATAAGTTTTTTAAAACCATGATGCTGCAATTTTTTTCCCTGTCAAGCTTCATGACAATATGTGATTTACCCCTTTTTATCTATTACCCTAAGCAAAGCTAAATACAATTTTTTTTTGTTTTTTTTGAGACGGAGTCTAGCTCTGTTGCCTAGGCTGGAGTGCAGTGGCAAGATCTCAGCTCACTGCAACCTCTGCCCCCTGGGTTCAAGCAGTTCTCCTGCCTCAGCCTCCCGAGTAGCTGGGACTACAGACGCGTGCCACCACACCCAACTAATTTTTGTAGAGACCAGGTTTCACCATGTTGGCCAGGCTGGTCTCAAACTCCTGACCTCAGATGATCCCCGCTCCTTGGCCTCCCAAAGTGTTAGGATTACAGGCGTGAGCCACTGCACTCAGTTGAAGCAAAGCTAACTGTAATTTTATGTACTGAATTAACAGTATAAACCTATAGGATAAAGGCCCCCTAATCATCAGAAAGACTACTGGAAAGGAAAGAAAGCAAATGGAGATGTCAAATTGTCTAAGCATTCTTAAGTGATTTTTCTGAACTTTTATACAAAGATGTTTGTAAAAAGTACACCAGTGGCTTTTACACATATACATGATTAGGCTAGATTGTGAAGTATATGTCATTTCATGAGTCAGAGGAGACGTTTGGATCCATTGGGCCCATGTGTGTCTATAAGCACATTGTGTACACAATAAAATTGTAGCCACTCATGTATTAAAAGAAAACTGTTTTGGTAAAAGCTGTATTAAAAGAATAATTTTTTTGCTTGAGCTACTTAGTCACTTTTTTTCAGGGCACCAAAACTTAGGCTAGTTTTTCATAGCTTGTTTGCTATGTTTTTATTTCATTTTAAATCTGAGCCATTTTTGGCAATATCTTTTAAAAAATCATTTTGAAACATTTATTGGAAATGTATAGATTCACAAGAAAGAGACACCAAAGTGTTTGGGAATTTGAATCCCAAGAAGTAAACATCCCAGAGTCAGATCCCATTTGCTGTTGTTCAGCCATGTTTGTATGACTGAATGTAATTTAGGAAATCAGGAGTTACAGATGAAAAATACAAACATGTAACAATGGTTGTAATTGCTTTTTTTGAACTTACTGGCTTTAACTTAAGTAATATAGGTGTGTAGTTATTTTATCTAAAGATGTCAGATTATCTGTGGCCCTGTTAATTAACTGCAGGGATCAGAGAGAGGACAAAAATGCCTGTATAATTTCTTTTAAAGGCTTGTCCTTATGTTTGTAATTTCGGTTAAATATTTTCTACAGATTGCTTCACTTCCCCTTTCCCCCAAAAGCAAGTTTATATTCTTGTAATGTTTACTTTGGTCAACATGGTAACTTTTGGAAGAAAATGCCAAAATGTAAGCTTCTCACAAGCAGCAAAGGGGTGTAACTGCCGTAGCCACCACATCCAGGGCAGAGAAGAGGCCTGTGTACTTCGGGTTGATCTCACCGTACAAAAAAAGCGGAAGAAATAAGGGATACTTGAGGGTTTCTCATTTTATCATACCTGGGTCATGTACAAGGTTGAACCATATGAAATTGCCAATGTTCAACCATTACTGATCTACAAAAATGACAGTATCATATGCCTCAACCTAATACTTACTATTAAATGCAGGTTAAAATCTCTGTGAGGCAAAGGGATAATATTCTCTAGGAACTCACTTTTGAGAGTATTTTTCTCTAACTCCTGTGGATCTAAATTTTAAAAATAAGAAGGAATCACTTAACAGCTGCAGCTTGTGGAGAGTGTAAAACATTTTGAGCACAATATCAGCACGTAAACTTTTCAGATTGTGTTTGCACAGAAAGGGTTAAAATCAATTCTTTCACTTACTGCATTGTTCATTTCTTATAAAGGTCTTCCTACATTTGAGACTAGACCCTTTAACATAGGCTGCCTTAGTAACAAAATAAAACAGATGTCTGATAATATTAACTGTCCTAAAGAACATGTGTCTTGCAAATGCCATGGAACAGAATATTTATTTCCTTGTGAGTATTATGACCATTACCAAAGGACTGAACCAGATTTAGGGCTCTTCTCAATTGATCATGTTCAGAAAGGGACTTATTTGTAACATGAGAAATGTAGAAGAGAAAATGAAATATGGAAATCATAAATGCTTTTCTAACAGGGTTATGCTATTCTGTAACACTAAATGTTTGTCTTTTCTCTTGAAAGGTTGTTTTATTAATTTTGTCATACACTTCTCAATATTTGAATATATCTTAACCATTTTATGTTCCAAATTCGTTTTTTGTCCGAGACATTCTATCAGAATTTTACTTGCCTCTATAATCTGAAAAATGGGTTCTATAATGTCCCACTTGCTGTCTCTTAGAGACTGAGCTTCATTTCTATGAGCAAAAAGCTCATTTCGCAATGTAGTTATTTCAGTATTTATTTCTATGATGGAATCCCTGGGGTTCGGAATGTAACTTTGTACATGAAATATATATAAATATGTATATGAAACATGTATGAGGCCTAGCGTGTTTTGTTTTGTTTTAAACCGTTCCTGGGGATCTGAACTTGGTTTTTATTTGCAAGTCTAATAATCTTCCCCATCACACATGTCATTTCTAAGAGTCAGGACTGTTGCCATTGGCACTGGCTAAAGGCGAGCCCTGGGGAGTACTCACACTGGTCAGCTTGGCTCATGTGTTCAGATGAGATGTGAGAACAGAGCTTGAGTCACAGCCCACACATGATACTAAGGCATATACTACTTGCCAGATCATTCAATAATAAGAGGCAGGTTGTAATGTAATTTTAATAATGCAGTGTGCTTATTTGTGATCCAGTTGCTCGGGTGACACTCTGGAAGGAAGAATGATTATAAAACTGTCATGCAAAAGCACAATGTGATTCCAGATTCAGTGCAGTAATGTTTAGCCTCATCCAGTGTGTTTTGTTTGTGCCTTCAAGAAACGGGAGGTTCTAACATGACAGTAAAAGTCGCGCCAGTTGGCATGTTAATAGGACTGTTCTCTAGATTAAGGCACTGTTCAGTGAGGTTGGATGCCCTAGAACATAATGTATAGCCCGGCTCATTCCTAGTCTTTTTTTTTTTTTTTTTTTTGTGGAGACAGAGTCTCGCTCTTTTGCTAGGCTGGAGTGCAATGGTGTGATCTTGGCTCACTGCAACCTCCTCCTCCCAGATTCAAGCAATTCTTGTGCCTCAGCCTCCAGATTAGCTGGGACTACAGGCGTGCCCCACCATGCCTGGCTAATTTTTGTATTTTTTAAAATATATATTTTATTGCATTTTAGGTTTTGGGGTACATGTGAAGAACATGGAAGATTGTTGCATAGGTACATAAAAATGTGGTTTGCTGCCTTCCTCCCCATAACCTATATCTGGCATTTCTCCCCATGTTATCCCTCCTCAACTCCCTACCCCCCACAGACCCTGGTGTGTGATGCTCCCCTCCCTCTGTCCATGTGTTCTCATTGTTCTAATTTTTGTATTTTTAGTAGAAGCGGGGTTTTGTCATGTTGGCCAGGACGGTCTCAAACTCCTGACCTTGTGATCCACCCGCCTCGGCCTCCCAAAGTGATCCACTGTGCCCAGCCCATTCCTAGTCTTTGTAGGACCTTCCCCTGCCTGCCTCTTAGTCCCTGGGGAACAGGGCAGGAGCATGAGCCTCATCACTGGAACTGTAGTCTGCAGTGTCCCTCTTGTGGAATAACTATCTTTCAGACTAGGGGAGAGGGACCGCTTAACCCCCAGGCTGTTCCTTAAGCAGCGCCCCCATCCTTAGATTCAGTGTAAGCATGAAAGCCTGGAGATCACAAGGGGCCTGGACTTCATCTGCAGCAGCAGCCAATTTATTAGGAAAGGTTTTATAGTTAGGGGACTTACCAGAATGCCTTAAATATTGGATAATTGATACTAGTTTGCTTTAAACTCATTTTCTTTAGAAAGACATAGTGGTATGATGTGAACGAAGGCTGTATAGCCCAGGCTGTGACCCTAGGCAAGTCACTTTAACATAGTATCCCACAGTCCCCTACACAGGGCTGTTGAATCGGACCCTCCTGTGGAGTCCGGGCCAGGCATCTGTAAAGTGCCTTAGGTAAGTGTGATGTGTAGCTGAGGTTGAAAGGTGCTCCTCTAATGTATTTGGACCTTAGTTTTCTCATGTGTTAAATGGCAGGGTGGCTTAGGTAATATAAAAAAATCCTAGCTCTGACCCTCCCTGGTTCTGTGGCCCTGTCTCTTGATTTGTCTGGCTGTTGTCTATACAGATAAAGACCACTCCTGCCTACAAGTCCATGATCGCCCAGTCCCTCATGAGGCCCAGATCAGCTGGTGGGTGGGATTGGATTAATGAGAGCTTCCAATTTATCAGAATGACACTGTATAAAAGATACCAGATTGTTTAGCTCCTTGCTTTTAACCACAGAACGTTCACTTCCACCCACAGAGAAAAAGGTGTTATGGGGCCGGGCGCAGTGGCTCACACCTGTAATTTCAGCACTTTGGGAGGCTGAGGCAGGCAGATCACTTGAGGCCAGGAGTTTGAGACCAGGCTGGGCAACTTGGCGAGACCCATCTCTACAAAAAAGTTTAAAAATTAGCTGAGTATGGTGGTGTGCACCTGTAGTCCCGGCTACTCAGGAGGCTGAGGTGGGAGGATCACCTGAGCCCGGGGGAGGTTGAGCCTGTCTCCAAAAAAAAAAAAAAGTTATGATTTGATTTGAGGCACCAAAGGAGACATGGACCAAATAAGCCCTGGCTCCGTGGGGACAGTGACTTGACTTAGAAGCTACAGGTGCAGCCTTGCCCATTGGTAAACAGGGCCACCTGAGGCAAGTGAAGGCTCAGGTGCCTGAGTGGGCGGTGCCAGCATTAACTGAACACTAGAGCTTCTGCAGGTGTGTGGGGCAGGGGCTGCCTCTCCAGTCAGGAGACGTGGGTTTGAATCCTGGGTCTGCTGTTTCCTAGTTTTGTGACCCTTCGCTCACAGTTTCCTTACTGTCAAAAGAGTAACACCAGGGTTACACCAGTGAAGCGTCACCAAACGAGGCCCTGCTAGTTTAGTCTTACCACCTGGCCCTGCTAGGTACTCAGTTGCCGACTTTTGAGGTTCCTAGACGCCAAGTAGCTGAAGATGACTGTGACGCTCTCAGGGAGACTGGGCTAGTCAAGGAAAGCAGATGCGGAAATGGTGACATGATCACTGTGGCTGCATATTAGAAGCCGTGGTTGAACAAATGATACAGGTATGGTATCTACATTGTAATGTGATAAAAAGAGAAAAATTATCTGCCTGCAAGGCCTGTTAAGTGCAGAATATTCTTACCTCTATTCTGTTTACCAGTGTTCCAAGCCTTGTCTGTCCTAACAGAACCGTGTTAGGAAGCAGGGGTCGCTTGGGCCTATTGGACCTTTTGGGGAATTCTGTTCTCTGTTGTCTCACCCCACCCCCCATTTTAAGGAAAAGGAGTATTCCATGAAAATTAAACACAACTCATTCTCTTTTGCATCTAAGAGTTAATTTCATTCTATGGAGGCACGTTGAGGGGCATATTGAAACATGAAAGAGTGGTAAATTTGACATTTTCAGATGCCATCACATTTATTCTCTGTTGCTCATAACACTTTATGGTAAAGGATGTAAGTGGGTAGAGCAGATGTAAAGGACCAAATAAGATATTAGCTTCATCAGATGTACAATGGTGTGGAACAGTGGCGAGGATGGTTGTATGCTTTTCTGCAGGATTAAAAAGCTTAGCATCACTCCTCCCAAGCAAAAATGCAAAATTCTGTCTCACATATCACACCAGAGGGGTCTTTGGAAGAAAGGGCTGTCGCCTTGAGGTTCCCAAAACATGGCTTTTATATGAAGTGGGATTAAAATTTTTGCAGGACATCTCAGGTGCAGAGATACCCAAAGACAGTGGAATGGTGTCTCAGAAACTTGATTTCCTCATAGGTCTTTTTTTTTTTTTTGAGACGGAGTTTTGCTTTTGTTGCCCAGGCTGGAATGCCATGGCACGATCTCGGCTCACTGCAACCTCTGCCTCCCAGGTTCAACCGATTCTCCTGCCTCAGCCTCCCAAGTAGCTGGGATTACAGGTGCCCACCACCATGCCTGGCTAATTTTTGTATTTTCAGTAGAGACGAGGTTTCACCATGTTGGCCAAGCTGGTTTCAAACACCTGACCTCAGGTGATCCACCCGCCTCAGCCTCCCAAAGTGCTGGGATTACAGGCGTGAGCCACCACCCCCAGCCAAATTTCCTCATCAGTCATAATGGTCTATTATTCACAGCATTGTCGGAAAGAACCAATGAGATCAAGTAAAGAACTATTACTCAACAGATATCTGTATCCTTCCCCCACGGAGGCCTCAATTTCTTTTCATGCTGTTCTTTCTCATCAGGCTGACTTTCCTCTGCCTTTGGCCAGCCCCAGACCAGCGACAGTTTGAGTTCCAAATCCAGGAGAGCATTTTCGGCTATTTGCCCGTTGTTGCATTTTGGCCGGGTATGCTTCTGAGCAAGCAGGCTTTTACTGTGTAGGCAGTCTACATTTCTATCTTGGAGAGTTTGCCTGGAGCTGTTCATAAGAAACTAGAAGCAGAAATGTGGCATGTGATTCTTAGAGACATCTCAAACATTTATTCTTCCTAAAGGAGCCTAGCTGGAGAGCAGAAACTGGGCAGATGCCTCTAGGCAGGCCTTGGCTGATTTAAAGACCCAGTCCTAGGCTTCACTCGACTGAAGGTTTATCAGACCTTCCCACCCATATTAATGCCATGTTTCTGGGACCCCACACTGACAGCTGTTTCTTCCCAAAGACTCCTCTGGGGTGTTAAGATGTGAGCTGGAAGTCAGCATCTCAAAAACCATATCATGATAAAGGACTATAGGTTTTGGGGCCAGGCTCAGTGGCTGGCTCATGCCTATAATCCCAGCACTTTGGGAGGCTGAGGCAGGAGGACTGCTTGAGCTCAGGAGTTCAAGACCAGCCTGGGCAACAAAGTGAGACCCTCATCTCCACAAAAAAAAAAAAAAAAAAAATTTGCTGGGCATAGTTGTCACACACCTGTAGTTTCAGCTACTCAGGAGGCTGAAGTGGGAGGATTGCTTAAGCCCAGGAGGTTAAGGCTGCAGTGAACCAAAATCACGCCACTGAACAGCCTGGGCAACAGAGCAAGATCCCATCTCTAAAAAAATAATAAGTAAAAAGGCCAGCACTTTGGGAGGCTGAGGCAGGAGGATTGCTTAAATCCAGTTTGAGACCTGCCTGGGCAACATAGCAAGACCTATTTTAAGAAGAAGAAAAAAAAACAACTGTAGATTCTAGTCCCTCCCTACCACTGCTCCATCAAAAGTCATTTCATCTCTTTGGGTCCCCAGTTGTCCTTGGTGACAAGCACGGACTTGGCTTGGATGCCCTGTAAGGCTATGGTGAAGGTTACGTCCTTTGAGGGTGGGCCGTCTCTTCCAATGCAGCTTGGATTGTGTGGACTAGCCGCCTTCATGCCCAGCCAGATCCCAATGTTCACAACATGCCCAGATCCTTGATGGAGGGAATCATGCAGCCTGTACCACTCGGTACCATGTTTGACGCACCAGTTTGTTCCGAGGCCTCAAGGAAGCACGTCCATGAATGAGAGGAATGTGTCTTAATTAGGAAGAGAGACACTGTTGCGTTCTCTGGGTCCTGGACTTCCTTTGGGTCTTTTTCTTCTTGAACCTTTTGGAAGCCTCCAAAAATCTACTTTAGGATGGCATTAGATCCTTCAGGGAGCTTCTCCCAAGGGCTCCTTTGGCAGCTAAAGTGAATGGCTGAGACGTGAAGTTGAATTAGGGAGGATCCTTGGCTTCCCACCACCACCCCCTCCTCTCAGAGCAGGAAAGGGGCTGGGGAGAGGAAAGCTGCCTTGCTGGGGAGAGGCCCAGCTCTGCTCCCTTTTGAACACACGGTGGCGCCATGTTGGTGTTAACCTTCCTCCCTTCCACTTGCCAGCACCCAGAGCCTGCCAGCCCCTCAGCCCTCCCCGGGCTGGTGACCCCAGCATGACAGCAAGCCAGACCAAGGAGGGTGCTGTACTAGGGAGGGTCAAGTTGTACAGCTGAGGGAAGCAGTTCACTTTACTAATAAGCCAGCTGAGACCAAGAGTGGCAGCAGAGGTTGGACTAGAATCTTGACTTCATTCAGTGCATTTTCCACTGGCTGCTCCAGATTCTCATACCCTGGGTGCTTCTCAACCCCTTTCCTTTGCCAGAGGCAGGAAAACAACTTCTCTCAGCCCCCACCTAGCCCAGGGACCTGAGGACCTAGAGCCTGGGACCGTTGCTGAGATGAACAGGGTTGATATGGATGAGAGAAACACTGGCCCCAAGGATGAAAGAAGGGGCTGGGCGCAGTGGCTCACACCTGTAATCCCAGCACTGTGGGACTCTGAGGCAGGAGGATCGCCTGAGGTCAGCAGTTCAAGACCAGCCTGGCCAACATGGTGAAACCCCATCTCTACTAAAAATACAAAAATTAGCCAGGTGTGGTCATGCATGTCTATAATCCCAGCTACTCTGGAAGGCTGAGGCAGGAGGATCACTTGAACCTGGAAGGTGGAGGTTGCAATGAGCCAAGATCACACCACCGCGCTCCAGCCTGGGTGACAGAGCAAGACTCCATCTCAAAAAAAAAAGAAAAAAAAAAAAAAAAAAAAAAAGATGAAAGAAGGGAATCTTTAAAAGCATTCATGCCACCAATTTCTAGTCTTTGAAGTTTCAGACGAATTTCTGTGGCTGCTGCTTCTGAACAAGGCTGAAGGAAATGTCACAGAATCAGCTTAGTGAGTTGCTTCAATGGAAACTTCATCCAAGGCTGATAATAAATAGCAGTTACGTAACTCAGCAGGTCACAGCACTAACTAAGCCCTTTATAGGCCATCAATCCACATTTATTTCCTGGATTTTATAACTGCTGCTGAAAGGGAGAAAAGGAGGGGCTCAGGATTAGGGAGAGAGAATCTGTGTGCCTGGACGAAACCTCCAAGCCTGTTCTCCAGCCTCCTCTCCCACACACCACCTCTGCAGCTAACTCTCAGGGGGACGTGCCGAGTTCCAGCATATCTAGACACTGTGGGTTCCACACTGGGAAACCAGACCCCTGTCCCAGCTGCCCTGAGTAGACATGAGTTTTAGGCTGTTCATTTTCTCTCTGTTCTGCTTTCTGTAAAGTGACAGTCGGGCTAGATGAGTTCTGGGATGCTTTTCTGCCCCATGATTCTAAACATTAGGGCATAAAAGTGGGTATCATGTTTGTTGCCCTCACTCCCACACCCCAATGTAAGCTGCAAGATGCTGTTGGATCTTCTTGATGGAGAAGGTGGAAGGGCATGATCCCAGCCACCTGATACATGGCACAGCGAGGGGGCGGGAGGGGTGAGGCTGCCCCAGCTGGGGTGGGGAGCTGGAATGCACAGAGTAAAGGGACGCTTGCCGCATTGGCCTTATGGCGGTCATGACATACACATGAGCCAGAGCCAGCATGGACTACAAGGCTTCTGTGGGCACAGGGGTGTGGGCACAGGCCTGGAGCAAGGGGCGCCTAATAGGAGTGCTCGCCATTCTCAAGCCTGGGGAGTTTGATGCCCAGGTTCAGGGCTGTTCCAGGATGCTCAGGTCTATATGAATGCCCAAAATTGCAGCCGGCAGGCTCCAGATGAAGCTTCTGTCTCTCACCCCCACTGGGGTCATGGAGACAGCTCCCCCAGCCTTCTCCAGATCCTACCAGCTGGGAACATCTAATGAGAAGCTCGTTGGGGAAGGGAAGGGCCTGGGGAAGAAATTCAGTGGGGAAGAGGATGTCAGAAGGCTTGTGGCATCGGGAAATGACAGGAAAGCCGGAGGGGAGTTGGTGCCAGCGGCTGGAGAAGTGACAGTTCTTGGGCGGAGCCTCTGGGGAGCAGGAACCTTTGGGTCCAGGGCCCCTTTCCTTCAGGGCCTGGCCCGGAACTTGCGTGATGGGATCGTGCGTTAGGGAGCCCAGGAGCCCCAGCCCACACTGCCCCTCTTGGGGTTTGGAGCCCTCGTAAGGGCTGAGTGGCAGAAAGCAAGGGTGGCCGCAGCCACTGAGCATCCCTGGGAAGGGACGGGGCTGTGTAGAAGGGTTACCCAGGGACAGGTGGGCAGTCACTGTGTCTCAGCCCGCTGGGATTGGCAGCAGAACTTATCTGTTGAAGAGAAGGTAGAGGTCAGGTGTCACATGGGAGGAAATTTCCAATAAAGACAAAAATGCTTCCCCGGAGAAGAGACCTGGAGACTGGGACTTAGCTCACACTTGCTCCACTGCACGCGGTCACTCTGGTGTCCTTTGGTCCCTCTTCCCCCTCCCTCAACGCTCGGCCCTTCCCCCGCTGCTGCTGCTTCCTCTGCAGGAACAGCTGCGTGTCTGGGCTTGTCAGGAGTCAGCTGCGTCTCCAGACACAGACAAGGAGCCCCAGCGCCACCCCCAGCCTGACGCCGGCACTGAGGTTTGGGAGGTGGTGGTCTCCTCCCTGTTAAACTGAGACCCAGAGATGGGGAGTGTGTTTGAATCCCGCAGACCCAACAAGTGAGTAGTGCCACAAAGGGGCCTCGGGGTCCCATCTCTCCAGGCGGTCTCAGATCAGTTCCCTCCGTCTGTGGTAGTCTGGTCAGCTATTCCGCTTGCACTGGATAAGCCAGGCAACGCGCAAGGGGTCCCGGGTGGTGACTCCAATTTGGGTGCACCAGCCAGTCCCAGAGGTGAAGGCAGTGACTCATTTGGGAATTATTTTTGTAGAGGAGACACTTGACCCCATGGCTGTCAAGGCTGAAGCGACCCAAGTGACCGCTGAGCTGAGTGGCAGGGAGGGCTGGTGGCCCTCGGATTCAGCTTCACACCACCTCCCAAGGTGTTCTCTGCCATGCCCCTGCCTCTGCACAGGGCTGCTCCTCAACCAATCCTCCTGCCTCCCTGGAGCTTGAAGGAGGTGCTTTCCCTCCCCCGTCCTCTCCCCTGTTGGAGCCTGAGGGGTGGCGTGGTGAGTGTCCAGAGGGCGATGGCGGCTGGCTCCTTCCAGGGCCCGTTTTTTCCTTTTTCTTTTTCTTGAGACAGGGTCTCCCCTCTGTCACCCAGGCTGGAGCACAGTGACACAGTCATAGTTCACTGCACCCTCAATCTCCCAGGCTCGAGCTATCCTCCCACATCAGCCCCCTAGGTAGCTGGGACTACAGGCACGCACCACCACACCCAGCGAGTTTTGTATTTTTTGCAGAATCAGTGTTTCGCCATGTTGCCCAGGCTGGTCTCGAACTCCTGAGCTCCAACGATCCTCCCACCTCAGCTTCCCAAAGTGCTGGGATTACAGGTGTGAGCCACCGTGCCAGGATTTTCCTTGTTGATAAATGAGCATGGGACTGTCCTAGAGAATCTCCGCCATGGGCTGGGTGGGGCAGGCACATCAAAATCATTTCAGAAAGTTCCCTCATGAAAACCAGAATCTCCCTACTCCACCTCTGCCCGCCAGCTGCCATGTCTCGCCGCCATGGAGGTGTGCCGGGCCCAGTCCTGGGTTCTTCATACATTGCCTCCCTTAATCCCCAAGGCGGCTATGGGGCACAGATTTCCTCATTTGACAGGACGCCTCAACCAACGGTTCTCAGCCTCACCAGTACTAACGTGTGAGGCTGGGAGACCCTTTGCTGTGTGGCCTGCCCTGTGCATTACAGGACACGTAGCAGCATCCTTGGCCTCTGCCCACTAAATGCCAGTAGTGCACCCAATGTCTCCAGACACATTCCTGGGGGGCAAAATCATCCCTATTTGAGAACCATTGGCATAGACAACAGGTACCGAAGACTCTAGCATAGGCCCCTGTTTCAACCTGGATCACCCGATCCTAAAGCCTGTCCACTTGCTTTTCTCTCTCTCTTTTTTTTTTAGACAGAGTCTTTCTCTGCTGCCCAGGCTGGAGTGCAGTGGCATGATCTTGGCTCACTGCAATCTCTGCTTCCTGGGGTCAAGCAATTCTCCTGCCTCAGCTTCCCAAGCAGCTGGAATTACAGGCTCGTGCCACCACACTCAGCTAATTTTTGTATTGTTAGTAGAGACAGGGTTTCACCATGTTGGCCAGGCTGGCCTTAAATTCCTAACCTCAGGTGATCCACCCGCCTTGGTGTCCCAAAGTGCTGGTATTACAGGCATGAGCCGCCGTGCCTAGCCCACTTGCTTTTCTTCCTATTGCCTCTTTGGGAGTAAAAGTCCCTTTTGAAATCTGGTAACAGCTATGACCCTCTTCCTGGAACAAGACTCCCACCTTTAATTTCAAGGAGTTTGTGGGTGCCAGATGCTTATTCATGGAGAGAATGTTAAGGACACCTGCCCAGCAGGAAGCAGACCCAGATGGGAAGAGGCCACATCAGCCTGCCCTCCTTCCTCCTGACCCCTGTGTGATCATGTGGGGACCGGGACACGGTGTGTCTGGGGAGAGAGAGGTGAGGGCGAGATTGCCAATGGCGGAGGCGGCTGCCCTTTTTGGACAGCTGCCATGTGGGCACGCCCCTGTGTGTCCTGAGGCGGGCAGCTGTGCCAGCCCACGTGCCAAGCCTCACTCATTACCTTGCAGATGGGTGGCCCTGACTCAGCCGGCTGGACACCAGCTGTGGTTGCCCCATCCCAGGACATACTTCCTGTGGCTGAGTGACCGCCACACTTACCCAAGCATCCCTGCCCTGAAAGCAGGGGCGCCGGCCCAGAGGACTCCAGAGCTGGCCTTTTGTTCTGGGTTCTAGAATGCCATGAAGGTAGAGGGGTGGAGTGGAGGAGCTTTCAGATTTCAGGAAACTTTCAAGTCTCTGTCTTTGTAGCATATTGTTAAATACACCTGAGCCTCAGTTTCCCTGCTTGTAAAATGGGAGCGTTGGACTGGGTGATTTCTAATCATTCACACCTATTGAGCATTTTCTACGTGAGAGTTCTTCATATCTATTCTATCATTTAATTCTTTTTTCTTTTTTTTTGAGATGGAGTCTGGCTCTGTTGCCCAGGCTAGAGTGCAGTGGCACAATCTTGGCTCTCTGCAACCTTCACCTCCCTGGTTCAAGCAATTCTGCCTCAGTCTCTGGAGTAGCTGGGATTACAGGCACAACTAATTTTTGTATTTTTAGTAGAGACGGGGTTTCACTATGTTGGCCAAGGATGGGGTTTCACCATGTACACTCTCATTTTACAAGCAGGGAAACTGAGGCCCAGGTAGCCTTACAACATGCTACAAAGCCAGGGACTTGGAAGTTCCTGAAATATTGAGGTTTCTCCACTCTGCTCCTCCACCATCGTGGCATTCTAGGACCCAGAACAAAAGGCCAGCTCTGGAGTCCTCTGACCTCAGGTGATCCACCCACCTGGGCCCCCCAAAGTGCTGGGATACAGGTGTGAGCCACCACACCCGGCCTATCATTTAATTCATGCAATGCCCTATGAGAGAGGGGCTGTGATTATTAGCCTCACAGTACAGAAGCTGAGACTCAGAGAGTTTAAGTGACTTGTCCAGGGTCTCAAGGCCAGTAAGTGGAGGAGTGGTGGGTCCCCTGCCCAGGTCTGACCCAGCAGCATTGTTGAGGATGCCAGTGATGCTAGTGAGAGGCTATGAGTGTCCAGGAGAGGGATGCAGGGGTGACCTGCGGAGGGAGGAGGGGCAGGACCAGGCACCCCGCCCAGTGTGGGGAGCGGCTGCAGATGACTCGGAGGTTTGGAGGGTGGCGGTGCTATTAATAGAAATGGGGAAGTCAGGAGGAGGAGCTGGTTTAGGGCTAGAAGATGATGAATTCCTTCTTAGGCATGTGGACATGGATTTGCTGACAGGCCCAGATCCAGCCACAGTTCAATTAGGAAAATCAGCACCCATGAAATGCCTCTAAACGCCAACAACAGCCTTACCAAAATCCGATCCCCAAACCACTCACACGGCGGGGCTTCCCAAGTCACCAGCCGTGAGCTGAGGCTGCGGTGAAGAGTCTGCGGCAGCCATGCCCAGGCTCAAGTTCAAGTCCCGCACTGACCACTGGGGGTCACCACTGGTGCACAGATCTGGTGCAGCCGCTCAGGGTCTGCCTTCAGCTGGGGCGGGGGCCGACCGAGGGGAAGGGGCGCAGCGGGTTTCAGAGGCCAGGCTCCCCCTCGACACGGAGTCAGAGGTCTCTTCCTCCTGTTACAGCGGTGGGAGGGAGAGAGGCTGACAACTGCTTCTCCCAGGCTGTCATCTGGCGACAGTTCTCAGGGCAGCCTGATTAACCTTGAGTCATGTTCTGTTGCGCGTAGGGCCGGGGAAGGGTGAGGGAGCAGAGCCCCCTTCGAGCCCCCTTCCCTGTGCCTGAGTTGAGAATGCAGCTCTAGAGGCCCGCCTGGGGGACACTGTGTCCAGGGCAACTGGGGCCTGCAACCTCGGGCGGTGGAGCTGGGAGCTGAGTCCCAGCTGTTCCAAACCTCCTGTCTCCCCTGACATCTGCGTCAGCAGCTCTGCCCTTTGACTTTTAATTCCCAGGAGAGGAGGGTGGAGGCAACCTTGGCCATCGGGACTCATTATTTGTGATTTGATTCAACCAGCAGTTTATTGGGGTTTGGCCTGGCTTCCTGCCCTCCTCTCAGCCTCCCACACCCCAGCTTTATGGCCCTGTTCTCCTTCGGAAGCTGAGAACAGACAGCAGGAGTGGCTCTGCCGCAGACACCCCGGTTCCTCTCAGGCTCCTGATCTCGAAGTGCCCTGTGGGAAGTTAAGCTTATAAAATGCTTTGAGTCCCCAGAGAGAGGTGTCCCCACGCTCATGCCCAGCCCAGGCCCTGGGCCCTCCTAGGCCAGGCTTCTGTTCTGCCTGGGCTTGTTAGGACATGTCTCCAGGTGGGCTGGGCTGGACCAGGCCAGGAGAGGGGTGCCAGCCTCCCAGCTGTCCCGGTTAGGAGGTGCAGGGCGTAGAAGGGATGGGAGTGGGGCAGGCACCGTGGAACATGCAAGGCTCTCCTGGCCCCAGGCCCCTGTCAGCGTCTACTGTCCCTCTATATTCGGCCACAGCGTTACTGCCATGTCCTCTCAGGGGACAGGCAGCCAGCCCGACTCATGATGTCTCCTCCAAAGGCCTGGACTATTTTGGAACCAGCCTTGGGGGTGCTGGGCGAGGGCAGAGGTGCGGTTTAAGGGGACATTTCCTCCTGGCTCCAGTCAGGGATGAGCAGATGGCGTGTGGCATGGGGAACTGGCCCCTGGGCCGTTCTCAGAATTCCCAGTACAGCTACGTGAATGTTCCTTCTGCTCAGGTTTCCTGGGGATATCCTAGGCTGGGGCTGCAGGGACCAAGAACCCAGCCCCTCCTCCCCCAGCCCGGAGAAGCTTTCAGCTGTTCCGATTCATCTCTCAATTAAAAACATCACCCCCCACCCCCCGCCACCCCAGGCTAGGTTTCACCAAGAGCCGTGTGCAAGCTAGCTCAGTGGGTCCCCAGCCTTTCGGATTTCTCAGATCACTAACATTAAAAAAAAAATAAATAAATCAGGATCTCACGTAGTCACTAGTTTTATTCATTTACAGTTTGCTTGTTTTTGAGACAGTCTTGCTCTGTCACCCAGGCTGGAGTGCAGTGACACCATCTCAGCTCACTGCAACCCCCGCCTCCTAGGTTCAAGCGATTCTTGTGCCTCAGCCTCTTGAGTAGCTGGAATTACAGGGGTGGCAGACCCGGCTAATTTTTGTATTTTTAGTAGAGATGGGGTCTCACCATGTTGGCCAGGCTGGTCTCGGACTGCTGGCCTTGAGCCATCTGCCTGCCTTGGCCTCCCAAAGTGCTGGGATTACAGGGGTGAGCCACCACACCAGCCAGTCACCAGTTTTTTTTATTTTGCTGAGTTGAGGTCATTAAAAGGAAATGTCCAAGGAAAGGTCCTTTCACATACACACATGCATGTGTGCACACACACACATGCATGCACACACACAGGCACACACGCACACACGCACACATGCACACATGCACGCGCGCACACACACGATTGAAAAGCTCAGATGACAGGACAGTCTTTTGGATTGGGTAAACCTAGCTTTAGAAAAATCTCACTGTAATCCTTATTTTTCTCATTTTGCCTTGGGCAGATGAGAACATGGCAATGGCTGGCACTGGGCACCTGTTGATGGTCTTGTGCTCTAGGACCTGCTGGCCCTTCCACTCCTCCGCCTGGGCCCAGTGCCAAGGGCAGCCAGCTCTGCTCCACGGACCCCTCCCTAGCACGTATCTCCCGATCTCTCATGCACCCGTCGCTGCCACTTCTGCTTCTATCTTCCTCTTCTCCGTGCCCCTCCCCCAATATTTGCAGGTGGGAGAAGGTGGGCACAAGCTTCACACAGCTCCCAGACTAAAGATGGCACTGCTAGCTGATCGCTGCAGCCCAGATTTCACCCACGGGAAAGTTACAAGTCGCCCACTCCTTGGAGGGGGTCTCTGCTGTGGAAGGTGCTGGTTGGACAGGGCCAGGAATCCCAGAGCGGCCGCCGCTCCCTGGCCGTGGGATCTGAGACAGGTTCCAGAACCTCCTTCCTTGTGCTTCAGCTTCTGGTTCTATAAAATGGGCATAGTAACTCCTCATCACAGGGCTGGTGCAGGGATGGTGTGAGTGACAGAATGTTTGTGAAAGTCCTGGCTGAACTATAAAGCTTAGGTAGGGGTAGTTATTATTTCTAAGGGAAACTAGTAAATGGCTGAAGAAAGAGCAGCCCAAAAGCTGACCTCAGCTCCTGGGTACAAAGACAGTGCTCACACCCACCCCCAGGTTTGTGATCTGGGGCCCCTCCAGCCCCACCGAGGAGAACCGGTGAGTCAGCGACACGGGGCTGGACCACAGCGTTCTGGAAGTAGGAACCAGGCCTGGTCTGTGCTGGAGATGGGACCTGCTGTGTGACTGGAGAGAGTCTGCCCTGTGATGTAAAGGCTTCTGCTGACTTGTAGTGGCCCTGCTATGTGGTTATTGCGGCCGATGGGCCCCCGAAATGGAGAGAAGTGTGTGGAGGGCCTCCCCAAGACGGGGCCACTTTTAGGTGGATTGTGGTTTGGGGATTCAAGGTGTTCGGAGGATGGGACTTTTTTTTTTTTTTTTGAGGTGGAGTCTCGCTCTGCCATTCAGGCTGGAGTGCAGTGGCACGATCTCCGCTCACTGCAATCTCCGCCTCCAGGTTCAAGCAATTCTCCTGCCTCAGCCTCCCGAGTAGCTGGGACTACAGGCGCAAGCTACCACACCCGGCTAATTTTTTGTATTTTTGTAGTAGAGACAGGGTTTCATCATGTTGCCCAGGCTGGTCATGAACTCCTGATCTCAGGCAATCCGCCTGCCTTGGCCTCCCAAAGTGCTGGATTACAGGCCGGAGGATCAGATTTTAAGGGCTATCCCTGTCCCCACAGTGTTCTGTGGGCAGCACGGGAAACACGCCCGCCCATGTTCCTAGTCCAGTCACCATTCACTCCAGCTGGGTGGCGGTCTCTCTGAGCCTCAATTTCCTCATCTGTCACATAGGGACAAGAGGCCTTATCTTCCAGGGCTGTTATTAGCTTATTGGGACCCCATGCAACAGCCCCTGCAGGGGTCTCAGTCCAAGGGAGCTCCCCTGCCGACCCTCCAGGAGGTCCTCCCCACCAAGGAAATCCGGGGGTTCTGCGGAAGCATGAGCCTGGCTGCCTCCCCACCCAGAGTGGATTCCCCACCCAGCCAGCCTCCGGCTCCCTGCCCTGCTCAGCAGTCAGTGGTCATGAAGTCATTGCCACCTTCCCCAGCCTGCACCCCCGCCATCCCTGCCCCCATGCTGACATCCCATTTGGCAAAGAGGTTGGAAAAGCCGCTGACTCTTGCAGACCCTGAGTTCATTGACTGGTCAGGGCACACGGGCCACAAGCTGACCATGTGGCCAGAGGGGGGTTTGCAGAGTGAGGGAGAAGACCCCCAGGCCTTTCTCCCCTTCCCCAAGCCTCCCCCAGGACCACTAAGACACTCCTGCAATATCCACCCACACCCCCACATATACATACCTAACCCTACACACTTGCTGATACACCTTACACCCCCATGTAAACACACAGCGAGCACACACTCCCATGCGCAGCTGCCTACCCACCAAGGCACCCCCAGCACTGCAGACTCCCACCCCCATGTGGGCACCCTCCCTCACACACTGGCGTCAGCTGTTGGGCACCACCAGCTACCCACAGCCACAGCTACTCCTGGTCCACCCTGGCCCAGCCTCTTGGGCTTCATCAGGTCCCCCAGATGTACCCGGCCTGAGCCAGGCTCTGGCGGGAGGGTCTCGCCTAGCGGGGCTCTCTAGACCGAAGCACAGGCAGCCCGAGATGAAACGGCTCATCTTAACCAGGCCCTTCACTGCTCATTCATTCAACATTTTTATTTGACTTATTTTTGAGACAAGGTCTTGCTCTGTCAACCCAGGCTGGAGTGCAGAGAGGACAAGGGATGGTCAGGGGCTGGTCGTGTCACACAGGCAAACTCCCACGTGCCCGCCAAGCACCTGAGATCATGGCAGAAAGGCAACAGCCCAGGCTCCCTCCGCCCTCTCTGCGCTCCTCAAACCTCCTGACTCAGTGGGTCCTCTCCCATGAGTTCTTCCAGGATGAGTCCCAAGACTGGGTGAGATTTTCACCCTCTGCCCTGGGTGCGCGGTCATTTGAAGCTAGGCAGGGGCACACTGCTATTGGGCCTAAATAAGGCTTCACAGGCCCAGGGTGTCAGTGTCTCACATGGCCTTGGCCTTGCTCAGCAAATACCCAGCCCGGGCTGCAGTCCCACAATGCACCATCAGCCTGGCCCTCTCCCTCTCTGCCTCAGTCTCCCTCCCCAGGACTCACACATCAAGGCCCTCAGCAACTGCCTAGACTGTGGCTCCACTGTGGAGGAGTGGTGTCATTCCAGGCTCCAGGGAATGACTTGCTCCCTTGGACTGTCAGCTCCAGGGTAAGCATTTTTGCCTGGAAAGGTGCCTGGCACCTAGCAGGTGCCTTAAAAAAGGTGTTGAATGGGCCAGGTGCAGTGGCTCATGCCTGTAATCCCAACACTCTGGGAGGCCAAGGCAGGAGGATTGCTTGACACCAGGAGTTTGAGACCAGCCTGGGCAACACAGCACTCCCTCATCTCTACAAAAAATTTTACAATTAGCTGGGCGTAGTAGCCTGTACCTGTAGTCCTAGCTACTCAGAGGCTGGGGCGGGAGGCTCGCTTGAGCCTGGAAGTCTGAGGCTGCAGTGAGCTGTGATCCCATCCCTGCACTCCAGCCTGGGTTGACAGAGCAAGACCCTGTCTCAAAAACAAATAAATAAAATTAAAATGTGTTGAAGGAATGGACCAACCGTCCGACCCCAGCCTCCTTTCACAAGGCTTCTCCAGACCAGAATCAGGAGTCTGGGAGCCGCCGGGAAAAACATCAGGCAGGAGCCGGGTCCGCTGTGGGACCTTGATGCAGCCACGTTCCCCTCTGGCCTTCAGCTGCCATCGAGGAACGAGGGCTGGCTGATGGAGGATGCAGTTTGCAGTCTGTCATTCTGGGACCACCTGTGCAGGTGCCGCCGCAACCAGGGCTGACTGGTCCCCGCTGGCTTAGGAGAGGGCACCCCTTTGGGCAGACCCGGGCTGGGGAGCCCTATATTGTAAATGAGGCTGCCACTCAGAATAGACCAGGACACTGGTAACCCGGGAAGCCGTCAAACACGAGTAGCTCCTGCTTCCTGGTCTCCCCCCGCCACCGCCCCCGCCCACCCGCACTCCACCGCCCGCAACTCACACGTGGCTGGGCCGCCGCAGGAGCACAGGGAGGCTCCGGGTCAACATCCTGCTTCCTGCAGGGCCTCCCGCGGGGCGGGCCGGGCCGGGGAGGGCGCACAGAGGGGTGTTTGTTCGCAGCGGCAGGGAGGAGATAGATGCTAATCGCCGCGGATCGCCGGCCCCAGCTTAAGGTCAGGAGGTAACGCGACCCGCGGTTATAAATAACCGCTCGGGGCGGCTGCGGAGGGCAGCGCGCTGGACCCGCGCCCCTCGCCGGCCGCCGGGCCCGGCTTGATTACCACCCTCCCCGGCCCGACCGCGGGCACCTGAACCCCAACAGCCGAGCGCGGCGACCTCTGGGGCTGGCGCGCAAGGTCAGACCAGGCCCAGGGCTTCCGCGCCCTCTGCGCGGGGGAGGAGGGGTCGGGGATCCTGGAGCATCGAGAGCCCCACTTTCCCCACCTCCAAGCCCCACTCCCACCCCCCACCAAGGGCAAGAAGATGGAGGGAGGCCGCCGGTCACAACCCGGGGACCCAGGCGGCCTGTGCCCCTGCACTCCCGCCTCCGCACCAAGCCTGGGGGTGGCCGATGGCAAGGGAGGCCTGGAGTAACCCAGCCAGTGAGGGCCAGCCTGCAGCTACACTGGGCCGCTACGGAGGCCTGGCCTGTGACGGTGGGACTTACCCCAGAGCTTAGTGGAAAGAAAATCCCTGAGTCTGGGGCTTCAGGAGTCTCAGAGCCTGGGGAGGGACTCTGGTAGCACCCACGAGGGGACACGTGGTTGTGCCCCAGGGAGGCCAGCCACCTGCTCTCCACCTGCCCTTGGACAGAAAGGGGAGGTGGATTTAACCAGCTCCAGGAGGCATGAGTTTTATTTTTAAGACTTTTTAAAAATTGAGGTTAAGCACACACACAGAACATTGCACAAATCAAAGCATACAACTGGGTGACTTTGCACACGCTTCACCTACCCATGCAATCAGCACCCAGATTAAAAAACAGCACCTCACTGGCACCCAGAAACCCCTCAAGATCCTTCCACCCACCATCCCCGAGCCCAGTCTCTCTCCTGACTCAGCCCACGGGCACTCAGGCCTGCGTCTGAACTGTGTATCCGTGGAGCTATAAAGTGGGTGCCGGTTTGTGTCTGGTTTCTTTTGCTCAGTATTATATTTGCGAGGTTTGTCTGTCCTGCCACGGGCAGTCGGGGTCTGTTCATCCCCACTGATGGTCGCTTGCCATTGTGTGACTCTGTTAAAATGTATTCACCCATGTTACTGCTGATGGACATTTGGGGAGGCTCCAGGTCCTAGCTATGGTGAATAGTGCCACTATGAACATTCCAGCTCCTGTGAATGCATTTCTGTTGGGTGAATACCTAGGGCAGGGATGGTGGGGCCCGGGTGTGTGTCTGCTCAGCTTTGGAAGATACAGGAAGTGTTACTTTTTAATCAACATTTCAGTAAGAATGATTTTTTCAAGGTAAGTTTTTACTTTCCATTCTATTAAAAAAAAAAAAAAAAAAGATAGGCAGTGACTCACGCCTGTAATCCCAGCACTTTGGGAGGCTGAGGCAGGCAGATCACTTGAAGCCAGGAGTTCAAGACCAGCCTGGCCAACATGGTGAAACCCTTTCTCTACAAAAATACAAAAACTAGCTGGGCATAGGTGAGCACCTGTAATCCCAGCTACTTGGGAGGCTGAGGCATGAGAATCCCTTGAACCTGGGTGTTGGAGGTTGCAGTAAGCTGAGATCACGCCACTGCACTCCAGGCTGGGGGTTAGAGCAAGATTCTGTCACAAAAAAATAAAATAAAATATAAATAGCCAGGTGTGGTGATGCACACCTGTGGTCTCAGCTACTTGGGAGGCTGAGGCAGGAGGATCACTTGAACCCGGGAGGTTGAGGCTGAAGTCAGCCATAATTGCACCACTGCACTCTGGCCTGGGTGACAAAGTGAGCCCCCTGTCTCAAAAGAAAACAAAAAGGACATAATTTATTTATGGAAAATATAGTTATGTATAGAACAAAAATCACCTACAGTTACTGTTTAGAGTGACCCATTCGACCATTGAACAGATCAGAGCCTAAGAGCCTCTTCTCTGTCAGACCCTGGACAAGAGAGATCCAGATTCCTCTAGAGCCTGGGGACAAGTGGCATCAGCAGTGGTGTCCCCGAGGGAAGGACCAGGGAGCCTCAGCACACTCCATGATCCTCATCAGCCACCCCTTACCCACTGCAGCTGCTCCCCACCCACAAACATCCAAGCTGAGACCAGAGGGATTCCCATGAAACCAGGACTCAAGGCAGAGGCTAAGGCCTCTGTCCAGCCAGGCTGCATGTGGGAACTCAAAATAGGAAGTCTGGATGGCAGTAACACAATGAATCGCAATCAAGCAAGAAGAGGGCTGAGAGAGGAGGAGCAGGTGCTGTGAGCATGAGGGGCTGGCAGCAGGTGTGTGGCTGAGTCAGACAGGAGCCTCAGCAGGAAGAGCTCACAGGGGAGCAGGAGTGTGGAGACGGGGTGGGGGTAGTCAACTCTGGACTCCCGCCCTAACCCTGAGGGCCGACGCCGGGGGCTAGGCCTGGGAGACCTTCTTTTTTAGCAAGATCATTCTGGATCTCTGTAGAAACTGCCCTGTGGTGGTGAGAGCAAACCCTGGAGACCTCTGGGGTCCCTGAGGTGATAAGCACCAAGATGGTGGGCCAGAGAAAGAACAGGTACTACAGAGATGTTTAAGAGTTGTCCTGGGCTGGGTGCGGTGGCTCACGCCTGTAATCCCAGCACTTTGGGAGGCTGAGGCGAGTGGATCACTTGAGGCCAGAAGTTCGAGACCAGCGTGGCCAATATGGCAAAACCTCGTCTCTACTAAAATACAAAAAAAATTAGCTGAGTATGGTGGTGGGCACCTGTAATCCCAGCTGTTTGGGAGGCTGAGGCAGGAAAATCGCTTGAACCTGGGAGATGGACATTGCAGTGAGCCGAGATCACACCATTGCACTCCAGCCTGCCAACAGAACAAGACTCTGCCTCAAAAACAAAAATGTTCCCGAAGGACCTGGGGTGTAGCCAGCTCTGGGGCAATGGGGGAAAAGGAGTCATCAGGAAGGTGTGAGGAACGGATTGGGGAAGTCATGGTGGAATTACAGATTTGGGAGAAAGGAGTCATTTGCTCTCCAAGGTTTTGGTGAATTTCCTTCCCATCTTTCTTTTTTTGAGATGGAGTCTTTCTCTGTTGCCCAGGCTGGAATGCAATGGTGCAATCTCAGCTCATTGCAACCTCCATCTCCTGGGTTCAAGTGATTCTCCTGCTTCAGCCTACTGAGTAGTTGGGATTACAGGTGCACGCCACCATGCTCAGCTAATTTTTTGTATTTTAAGTACAGACGGGGTTTCACCATGTTGGCCAGGCTGGTCTCAAACTCCTGGCCTCAAATGATCTCCCCACCTTGGCCTCCCAAAGTGCTGAGATTACAGGTGTGAATCACTGAGCCCGGTCTCCTTCCCGTCTTCCGTGTGATAGGTTCCACTTTGGTCTAAGAACTTCTGAGAGCCAAATTGGTTGGGCCTGAGTAGGACAGCCAGGCCCAACCAATTTCCCTGAGCCAGCCCTAAGGAACCGGAGGCGGTGAGGCATGGCCATGCATTTATTCAACAGGTGTCCATGGAGCCCCCCACCTGCTGGGGCTTGTCCCAGGTGCTGGGATGCGCTGGTGGACAGAACAAAAGCCTGGTCCTCAGGGAGCTTCTACTTCGGTGGGGAGGCGTTAATACATATATAAGCCTGGCCAACATGGTGAAACCCCATCTCTACTAAAAATACAAAAATCAGCTGGGCACGATGGTGCACACCTGTAATCCCAGTACTCTGGAGGCTGAGGCACGAGAGAATCGCTTGAACCTGGGAGGTGGAGGGTGCAGTGAGCTGAGATAAAGTGGTAGGTCTTAGAAAAGGTAAGCTGGGGAAGGGCACAGTGGCAGTGGTGGGGAGGGTCCTATTTCAGATTGGGTGGGCAGGGTGGCCTCTCTGAGGAGGGGAGGTCAGAGCTGACGTGAAGGAGCAAGGCGCCTGCTGGGCAGAGTGGGCCGAGCGGAGGTCCTGGCACGTGCAGAGGCCTGAGGCAGCTGCGATCCTGCTGGGGCTGCTGGAGGAGCGGCAGGGAGGCTGCTGCGGGAGAACTGGAGGGAGGACTGCAGACAGGAGGAGACTCCGCGGCCTGAGAGGAGGACTTTCACTCTGGGAACGGGAGAGGCTTTGTGAAGTGATGGCCTCATGCCGGTGTTGTTTGGGAAGGGTCATTGGGGGTGCTCTGACAGACCGTAGAGGACGACGTGGGAGGAGGCTCTTCCAGAGACACGGGTCAGAGAGGGGTGGCCGGACCAGAGTGGAGGCATCAGCAAGGGAAGAGGGGGTCTGATTCCATATAGAGTGTAAAGGTGGAGCCCATGGTGCAGCTGGTGGACTAGATGTGGCGGGTGAGAGACAGGCGGGTGGCAAGAACACAGACCCCCTGCTGTCAGCCGCCCCTTTGCCAGGCTGTGGGACCAGGGGACAGCCCCGGACGCCAGCCTCTTCCTACCTCCCCTCATCTCTGGGCCCGCCCGTCTCCTCCTTCTCCTCCCTCACTCCCGTCCCCTCCTGATCCTCCTCTCCTGTCCATTCCTCTTGTTTTGGGAATCCAGTGACCTGGTGCTGTCACCTCCCAAAGGTCAGAGAGTCTGCCCTCTGGATATGGCCTTGAGCCTTCTTTCACTCAGCAGTTCTGATGACTGTGGCCAGGACCCAGAGGCTGGGAGCTAGGAAGAAGTAGATGTGGCCCCAAGCTCTGCCCTGGGGAGCAGCTCAGATGGGGAGAAAGCCCAACCCTCATCCGGGAGCCTCTCAGTGCCCTCAGCCCTGGGTGTTTGCAGGGCACCCCCATGCAGAGCAAGGCCGGGGGTCCCTGGGAAGCCGCATTAACATCGGCCCCACCTGCCAGGACTTGGGGTCAGGTTTTCTCAAAGCTGCCTCTCCCCACGTGGTTATGGGCTGGCTCTTGGTTCAGGTCCTGTGTTGGGGGGTCTGCCTAAGCCCGCAGGTGTAAATCATTGCCTGGAGACCACCTGTGTCGGGGGAACAAGGCTGGGTTGGGAGCCCGTTCTCACAGTATCCCTCCAGCCCGCCCTCTCCCTCAACTCCAGACGTCCACAAGGCCACAAACTCAGTGTCTCTGCTTGGATGGATGATGGGAGTCTCAAACTGAATGTGTGCAGTCTGTGAACTCCTCCAGTACCTTCCCCCAATGTGACTCATCACGCTGCCTCCTTCCAGGTGATCAGGCAGAACCTCAGCGCCATCCCTCTCTCTCACTCAGTATCCAATCCAGCAGAAAATGCTGTTGGCTCTGTCTTCAGAAACTGAGCCCCTCCCCCAACCTCCATTGCTACCACCCAATCTAAGCCATCATCACTCATTGGGTTCTTAAAATTGCATCGGCCCTTGCCCCTTGATGCTATCTTCAGCATGGTTCAGCATGGTAGCCAGAGTGGTTTTATTTAAAAGTGAGTTGTCACACCTGTAATCCCAGCGCTTTGGGAGGCTGAGGCAGGTGGATCACCTGAGGTCAGGAGTTGGAGGCCAGCCTGGCACACATGGTGAAACCCCGTCTCTACTAAAAATACAAAAATTAGCTGGGCATGGCGGCACGCACCTGTAATCCCAGCTGCTTGGGAAACTGAGGCAGGAGAATCGCTTGAACCCAGTAGGAGCAGGTTGCAGTGAGTGGAGATCAAGCCATCACACTCCAGCCTGAGTAACAAGAGCCAGGAATTCTAGACCAGCCTGGGCAACATACAAAACCCTGTCGAAAAAAAAAAAAAAAATCATACCTAGTACCTTGGTTTCTAATACCATTCCCCAGTGAAAGGATCCAGGGCTCCTGGGAGAAATGGCTGATTCCAGGACTGGGCAGGAAATACACGAGATGAGCCTGGAGCATCAGGTAGTGCCAGAGAGTAAGGAAGAGCTCAAAAAAAAAGACCCACATTGGTTCCGGGGAGGAGGGTGTCAAAGGGTTGAAGGAGCCAACAGAAAGAGCTCCCGGCAGCTGAACACTGCAACAATTGAGCATGAAATGAAGAAGTATCATAACGCAAGTGTAAAATAAATATCCATGAGTCCATGGTAAAGAAGCGATTGGATTAATTAATAAATGGGGGAGAAGACATGCAAAAAATCCATGCAGAAGAATTTCAAATGATCTATGTCGATATTTCACCCTAAATGAGTTGGGGCTGAAAGTATACGTCCCAGGCCCTACATGTGGGCTGCACGTGGTGACTTGCTTCCAGAGGGTACAGTGTGGAATGGGAGGAGGTGCAGAAACCTGACAGGTCCTGGTGATAAAGTCAGCATCTTCCTAGCTCAAGTTGACAGTGTGGACCTCTGATAGCATACATGATGAAAATGGCATGTCGCCTTTGTGATTAACACTCCCCAAAACACGTAACTCCTGTCTAAACGTGAGAAAAACATGAAACAAATTCCAATATAGCAGCATCCTCCAAGACACTGAACCAGAACTTCTCAAAACTGTCAGGGTCGTCAAAAATAAAGTCTGAGAAATGGTCACAGCCAAGAGGAGCCTCAGGAAGCAAGACATCGATGTAGAATGTGAGATCCTGGGACAGAAAAAGGGCATTAGGTAAACCAAGAAAATCTAAACTATAGACTTTGGTAAATAATTATGTATCAAGGCCTGGTGCAGGGGCTCACATCTATAACCCCAGCACTCTGGGAGGCTGAGGCAAGAGGATTGCTTGAGCCCAAGAATTCTAGACCAGCCTGGGCAATGTGCAAAACCCCATCTCTACAAAAAATGCAAAAATTAGCCAGGCATGGTGGTGCGTACCTGTGGTCCCAGCTACCCTGGAGGCTGAGGCAGGAGGATGGCATGAGCCCAGGAATTTGAGGCTGCAGTGAGCCATTATCACGCCACCACACTCTAGTCTGGGTGACAGAGCAAGGCTCTGTCTCCAATAACAATAATAATGATGATGATGATAATGATGACAATGTATCAATATTGGTTCATTCATTGCAACAAATGTACCATATTAATGTAAGTTATCACTGATGGGAGAGACTAGGTGTGGGAGGAGGGAGCGTTTGGGGGTAACTCTCTATATTGTCTTCTTAATTTTTCTGTAAAATTGGAACTGATTTTAAAAAATTGAATCTATTAAAAATTACAGTCCCCAACCCACAATTCCCAAACCCACCAGCCTTTCCCATTGTACTTAACACCATTTACATCATTTCACTTACTTTCTTTTTTTTGAGACAGAGTCTCACTCTGTGATCCAGGCTGGAGTGCAGTGGTATGGTCTTGGCTCGTGGCAGGCAGCCTTGATCTCCCAGGATCAAGTGATTCTCTCACCTCAGCCCCCCAAGTATCTGGGACTACAAGCACGAGCCACCACACCCAGCTAATTTTTTCTTTTCTTTTTTTTTTTTTTTTTTTGAGACAGAGTCTCTGTTGATAGGTGCCAGGCTAGAGTGCAGTGGCGCAATCTCGGCTCACTGCAACCTCCGCCTCCTGGATTCAAGCAATTCTCCTGCCTCAGTCTCCCAAGTAGCTGGGAGTACAGGTGTGTGCTACCATGCCCAGCTAATTTTTGTATTTTAGTAGAGATGGGGTTTCACCATGTTGGCCAGGATGGTCTCGATCTCTTGACCTCGTGATCCGCCTGCCTCGGCCTTCCAAAGTGCTGGGATTACAGGTGTGAGCCACCGCACCCAGCCAATTTTTTCATTTTTAATAGAGATAGTGTTTCATCCTGTTGCCCAGGCTGGTCTCCAATTCCTTCACTCAAGCAATCTGCCCACCTCGGCCTCTCAAAGTGCTGGGATTACAGGCATGAGCCACTGTGCCCAACCAATTTACTGTATACTGAACTTGTGTATTTTGTTTATTGTCTGTAAACTCTCTAGAATATAAGCTGCTTTTTTTTTTTTTTTTTTTTGAGACAGAATTTCACTCTTGTTGCCCAAGCTGGAGTGCAGTGGCGCTATCTTGGCTCACCGCAACCTCCGTCTCCTGGGTTCAAGCGATTTTCCTGCGTCATCCTCTGGAGCAGCTGGGATTACAGGCGTGCGCCGCCACGCCTGCCTAATTTCGTATTTTTAGTAGAGACAGGGTTTCTCCATGTTGGTCAGGCTGGTCTTGAACTCCCGACCTTAGGTGATCCACCCACCTCGGATCCACCCCTTGGCCTTCTAAAGTGCTGGGATTACAGGCGTGAGCCACCGCACCCGGCTGAATATAAGCTTTTTAAAGGGTTTTTTCTTTTCTCTCCTATATACCCAGCACCTAAAACAGTCTGACCAATAGCAGGTACTCAATAAATATTTGTTGAATGATAAATTTCTAAAGATAGTCACTGTTGGTTTTTCCAGTTTTTTCCCCTCTGTCTAAATATATTTATTACTGTTCTCAAATAAACATGGTCATAATGTTTTGCTTATCTGCTCTTTTCATTTAATAGCACCTGATTATCTTTCCTTGTTATGGTTTTATCTCATTTTCTAGGCCATGCTGATGTTTGCTGGCCTAACAAATGGTTGTGATTCAAGAGGCGAAGCCTCTGGGCGCCTCTTGCTCTCTGCCGGCTCCACCACGCTGCCATGTGGGCAGGAGGGTTGGAGTCATGCCAAGGCCTGGCCAAGCCCACTCCCGCCCTCTGACATCAGATTGTGGCTCCTAGATCCTGCTTGGTGGTGAACTGGGTGCGTCAGAACCCAGGGATTAAATCGCTTTGGAAATCCACCAGCTTGTCCTTGACCAGCCAGAGGGCCAGGGCACATGCCCAGACCTCCTGCCAGCTCAGGGATTATGGAAAACACCATCCATGCAGACATTTAGGGCCGCTGCAGAGAGCCCCCCACAGGGGGCCACAGCCCAGGCCCAAGACGATGTTCCTGGCTCAAAGTGCTCTGGAGACCTGAGCTCCCGAGACAGGGGTTGGGGTAGGTTAGGGGCTGGGGTGGTCAGAACCTCTCCAGGCACCCAGCTAGGGGCTGGGGAATCTGCTCTGCCAGCTGTTTTCCTGGTGGGAAGCAGGTGGCCTGCACAGGCCTCTGGGGGACCCCATATGTGGAGGTAGGCAATGCTGTGGTATGGCGGGGGAGGGAGCAGGGGTATCCTTTCTCTGCAGCCAGGGGCCATCTGCTTTCAAAGCCAGCCACTTGTCCTCCTTCCTGGTAGCAATATGGAGCCACCCAGACTCTGCTAGACATATGAGTGCTAAAGATAAAAATATTCAAAGGACATATGCCTTCTGTGAACTGCTTTACTCAACGCGCTCGGGAGTCCTTCGGCTTCCTTCTAAAGTACAGCATCACTCCCACCCCCACGGGCCCCACCTCCACAAAGAGGCAAGGAAGCTGTTATGGCCTTAGACATGCTGTGCTCGCGAGGGCGTAGTGTGTGGATGCAGGTGCTCTGAGCACACGCCTGCACCTGTCTTCTGTGTGCACACCCCAGTGTGTGTACACAAGTGCTGTGTGCGTGTCTGTACATGCTTCGGCCGGTGTGTGTGCATGTGTGTGTCTCCATCCGTGTTTCCATGTGTTGTGTGTGTTTGCTTTCTGGGGAACGAGCACCCATGGGCTTGCACGGGCAGGTGGGTGTGCACCTGGGGTGTGCATGGGTGTGTGCTTTTCTGTACGCGAGTGTGCCCAGGAGATGTGTGTACGTTCTTCCATGTGCGCATGTGTGTGTTTCATGTGAGCACATGCTTGCATGTGAGCTTTTTGTGTGTGTATCTGGGTATGTGCCTAGGTAGGTGCACACATGTGCATGAGCCCAGGCGTCAGGCTCTGGGAAAAGAGAAGAGTGTTAGTCCCACACCTGCTTGGTCGACGGGCTTCTCCCACCCCTACCCACCCGCATTCTATTGGCAGGACTGGGATTGTAATAAATCTCTTACAGGTGAGGTGGCCTCTACTTTTCTGGCACTTTTTTTTTTTTTTTTTGGAGACAGAGTCTCACTCTGTCACCCAGGCTGCAGTGCAGTGGTGTGATCTTGGCTCACTGCAACCTCCGTCTCCCAGATTCAAGTGATTCTCCTGCCTTAGCCTCTGGAGTAGCTGGGATTACAGGTGCATGCCACCACGCCCAGCTAATTTTTTGTTTTTAGTAGAGACGGGGTTTCACCGTGTTAGCCAAGATGCTTTTGATCTCCTGACCTCATGATCTGCCTACCTCCACCTCCCAAAGTGCTGGGATTACAGGCATGAGCCACCATGCCTGGCCTTCTCACGCCTTCTTATACAGTCACACGCTACATAACGTTTTGATCAACTACTGACTGCAGCTACAGTGGTGGTTCCATTAGACTATTATTATTATTATTATTATTTGAGACAGAGTGTTGCTATTGTTGCCCAAGCTGGAGTGCCCTGGCACAACCTCGGCTCACTGCAACCTCTGCCTCCCAGGTTCATGCGATTCTCCTGCCTCAGCCTCCTCAGTAGCTGAGATTACAGGCGCCCACAACCACGCCTGGCTAATTTTTTGTATTTTTAGTAGAGACAAGGTTTCACCATGTTACTCAGGCTGGTCTTGAACTCCTGATCTCAGGTGATCAATCACCTCAGCCTCCCAAAGTGCTGGGATTACGGGCATGAGCCACCGCGCCTGGCCCTATAAGATTGTAATACTGTATTTTTACTCTACCTTTTCTATGCATAGATATGCTTAGATACACAAATACTGTTGTGCCATAATCGCCCACAGTATTTATGCAGTAAGAAGCTCTGCACGTGTGCAGCCTAGGAGCAATAGCCTGGGTGTGTGATAGGCCATACCGCCATCTGGGTTTGTGTCAGTGCACGCTATGCTGTTCATACAATGATGAAATTGCCTGAGGATACATTTCTCAGGACATATCCCCCTTGTTGAGTGATGCCTGGCAGTGCTTACTCATCCTCCTCTTTTTTTTTTTTTTTTTTTTGAGATGGAGTCTTGCTCTGTCACCCAGGCTGGAGTGCAGTGTCGTGATCTTGGCTCACTACAACCTCGGTCTCCCGGGTTTAAGCAGTCTCCTGCCTCAGCCTCCCGAGTAGCTGGGATTACAGGCATACCACCATGTCTGGCTAATTTTTGTATTTTTCGTAGAGATGGGGTTTCACCATGTTGGCCAAGCTGGTGTCGAACTCCTGACCTCATGATCTACCCACCTCTGCCTCCCAAAGTGCTGGGATTACAGGCGTGAGCCACCACTCCCGGCCTCATCCTCCTCTTAAGTTTTCCCAAACTCTGCCTTCGATGGTCCTGCACCCTCCATGCCTGTTCACTGGCTCAGTATTTTGGAGCCCCCTAGCCCTGTGAGATGCTCTGGAAGAAAAGGACTCCTGAGTCCACGGATGTCTAGTAAAAGCTGCACTCATTACACCTTCATGGACAGTCATCATACAGCCAAGCTTATGAAAGGTCCTGAGAAGTCCCAAAGTAAAGAAACCTGCTTAAGTTAGTTCATCACAGAGGTTCCTGGAATTCTTGGCTGGTGGAAGCTGATTGGAAGGGATAACGCCTGGAAATCCGCATCCCGTGTGCTGTGGGAGTGGCTCCCTGTGTTCAAGCAGCCTCTTTGCTGCGTCTCCAGCAACTGTGCTCATATTTCCAAGTGTCTGATTGAGGACCGCTACGCACACGGGCCGGGCCATCGCAGGGGTGGGGTACCCTGGAGGCTTCTGCGGCCCACAGGGAGCCTGGCCTCACCCTGAGAAGCCAAGTCAAGGGGCACGCCTCCAGATTTGGCTGAGGTGAGCCCTCACACCCAGCCCCACAGCCTCGGAGCCAGCCGGGGTCCATCGGCTCCTTCTCGCACTGGCCCTGTCCTGGTTGTCAGGGCGGAGGATGCCACCGGTCTCAAGACCCAGAGTGTCGGCAGGAACAAGGGAGACTCAGCCATTTGGGCCAATGCCCCAGGGTCTAGAAGCCGGGGTTCCGACTCCAGGGCTCTTGCTCTGCCCTCGGCGTTTGCCCTCCTAGGCCAGGTGCCCATCCCTCCCGTAGCCCTAAGACTTCTGGTGGCCTCCTGAGGGTTAGAGGCCCTCAGAACACTGGGGTCAGACATCCTGAAGCCCCAGCCTGGGGTCGGGGGTGGGGGACAGAAGACTTGCAGCCAGTCCCACTGCTGATCTGACCACTGCTTCCAGAGAACGATAGGGTCAGGGAGGCCCCTGCATCCCGTCCCTCACACCATTAAAAGCAAATACTTAAATTATGCAAGAGATGCATGAAACTCGTCTCTTCAGATGACTCAGACAGTACAGAAGTCGGACGAAAACATGAGCTCTGTTTTGCTTCTCCCCACCCCGTGGATTTTTAAAAACTCAAGTTGAATCATATTCTGTTATTTTTCTATTTTTCTATGACTTTATGTCTTAAAGAAATTTGACAATCTGATACACGTTAATACATCTTGATCTACCTTGTTTAAAAAAAAAAAAATCATCTACACAATATTCCAGGGTGTTAATGTCTCCCTCATTCTCTCTCTCTCTCTCTCTCTGTCTCTGTCTCTCTCTTTCTCAACAAGGTCTCCCCTCTGTCACCCAGGCTGGAATGCAGTGTGGTGCGATCGCAGCTCACTACACACTCAATTCAGCACACGGGAATCAGAGTCGAAGAAGAAAAAACCAAGGAGGAGACCGAGGTTCCGAGAGGTCACCCAGGCGGCCGCGACCAGAACGGCCCCCGGGTCTCCGAGCGCCCCAGGCCGGCCCGTGTCGGTTCAGCTCCTGCCTCCCGGCCCTGGGGCCTGCGCTCCCCGGGGCCATCCCGGGCCCTCCCGAGCTCCGGGCGGGTCCAGCCCCTGCCTCCTGCGGCCCCCGCGGCTGCAAAGCTGCCGGCGCCTCGGACGAACCAAAAAAAGCCGGCGCGTGGTGCACGCGCGAGCGGCGCTGGGCCCGGCGCTGCCGTTTTTAGTGTGCCTGGAGCCCAGAATATAGACTTCATCACCCCCAGGAAACGCGGCCATCATATTTTTGGTTGCATAAGCAAACGAAATTAGAAATCTGGAACGCGTTTAAGACCTTTAGATGCGAGCGCTCCGCAGCGCGGGGGACCAGGGGAGAGACAGATGGGGATTAGGCGAGTTGAGCATCAGGAGAATAATTTCCTCTTTTAATTTGGGTTCCATCGACAAGTAAAACAGCATTAGCCGCCCGGTTACGTAACCGGCGCCAGAGCCGGCTCTGATAAGCGGCCGCAGCGAGCCAGCCGAGCCCTGCGGCCTCTGCACCCCCCGGCCCGGCCCGGACGGCGGAGGGAGGGCGGGCCCAGGGCCTCACCACGTCAGCCCGCCTTGGGGCTGCTAAGCAGGGCTATTGTTAGCTGGGCTCGTCACAGCCTTCTCCGAGAGCTCCAGCGAGTTGGCTCAGGCCACACAGCCCGCAATTTGCAGGCAGGAGGATTTGCACTCCTGGCTTGCTTGAAAGAGGCTCTCTCTAGGACGCGGGAGTGGAGTGTCCCCAGCCCTGCAATTCTGTGGAGTGCTGAACACGGCCTGAGGATGCCCTTTGCAAGATTGTATACAATAATTAAAACTGGAAGTTGCCAAAATATTTGACCATCTGGAGAATGATCACGTGAACTTTGCAGCATCCGTACCATCGCAAATTATAGAGCATCTTTTTAAAAAGGCTGGGTGCGGTGGCTCACGCCTGTCATCCCAGCACTTTGGGAGGTCGAGGCAGGCGGATCACCTGAGATCAGGAGTTCAAGACCAGCCTGGCCAACATGGTGAAACCGCGTCTCTACTAAGAACACAAAACTAGCTGGGCGTGGTGGCGGACGCCTGTAATGCCAGCTACTCAGGAGGCTGAGTCAGGAGAATCACTTGAACCTGGGAGGCGGAGGCTGCGGTGAGCCGAGATTGCACCACTGCACTTCGGCCTGGGCGACAGAACTAGACTCCATCTCAAAAAGAAAAAAAAAAGGCTGGGGATGTGGTGGAAAGATGTCCTAGGCATAGAATTAAGTGAAAGGGCCGGGCGCGGTGGCTCAAGCCTGTAATCCCAGCACTTTGGGAGGCCGAGGCGGGTGGATCACGAGGTCAAGAGATCGAGACCATCCTGGTCAACATGGTGACACCCCGTCTCTACTAAAAATACAAAAAATTAGCTGGGCATGGTGGCACGTGCCTGTAATCCCAGCTACTCAGGAGGCTGAGGCAGGAGAATTGCCTGAACCCAGGAGGCGGAGGTTGCGGTGAGCCGAGATCGCGCTGTTGCACTCCAGCCTGGGTAACAAGAGCGAAACTCCGTCCCAAAAAAAAAAAAAAAAAGAATTAAGTGCAAAAGAGAAAGTTGCAAAAACATGAACAGTATGATTTTATTTGTTAAAAAACCACATATCCCCTCCTTCTGAGAAATCTGTAGGTGCATATAAAAGGCTGCCAGGGCAACCGCTGAACGGATGGAGGCAGTCCCCTTTGGAGGGAGGCAGGGCGTAAAGGAAGGTTGTGGTGAATTTCACGTTTTACTCTGCATATTTCTGTAGTATTTGAGTTTCTCACACCAGAATGTACTGTGTGTGCTTGTGTCATTAAGACACGAAGGCTGGAGGCAGCTTTGCAGAATGGGGCTGGCCCGCGCTTCCAGCTGCCTTTTCAGAAAGCAAGTAGGAATTATGGAGATGCCTAAAGTTAGAGCAGAAGGTGGGAGGCGGAGAGGAACTAAGAGAATATCTGGCCCAGCACTTCGTTCTCTGGGTAGGGAAACCGAAGCCTAGGACAGGAGAGGGACTTGTCTCAGCATCTCACGCCAGCTGGCAGCAGGCACACGGAGGCAGAAGCTATAGGTTTTTTAGCCTGTGTTCTTCCACCACCAGGCCACTCTGCCAACCCTCAAATGTGCTGGAGTCACGGTGGTGCAGGAGAAAGAGGCAGGAAGAAAAGAATTAAATATTGGCCGGCTGTAGTGGCTCACGTCTGTAATCCCAGCACTTTGGTAGGCCAAGGTGGGAGGCACACTAAAAGCCCAGCCTAGGCAATATAATGAGGCCTCGTCTTGAGCCCGGGAGGTGGAGGTTGCAGTGAGCCAAGATGGTGCCCCTGCACTCCAGCCTGCGTGACAGAGTGAAGATTCTGTCTAAACAAACAAACAAACAAACAAAAAAAGAAAGAAAACAAAAGAAAAGAACTAGGTATTCATGGGGCAGGATAAGGATAGGTGGGGAGAAATTTGGCATCCGTGTCTTCAACTATCCATGCAACAAACGTGTTGAGGTTCTGGTGGTTTTAAAGCATGTCTGCAAATTCTTTAACACCCTTCCCATTGAAAGGCAGGGCTTACTGTCCCCTCTGCTTGAATCTGGGCTGACCTTAGCCACTCACTCATAACACATAGAATGTGATGGAAGTGATACTGTGTGACTTACTTACTTTCTTTCTTTCTTTCTTCTTTCTTTCTTTCTTCTTTCTTTCTTTTTGAGATGGAATTTCGCTCTTGTCACCCAGGCTGGAGTGCAATGGCACAATCTCAGCTCACTGCAACCTCCGTCTCCCAAATTCAAGTGATTCTTCTGCCTCAGGATCCCAGGTAGCTGGGATTACAAGCATGTGCCACCACACCCAGCTAACTTTGTATTTTTAGTAGAGACAAGGTTTCTCCATGTTGGCCAAGCTGGTCTTGAACTCCCGACCTCAGGTGATCTGCCTGCCCCAGCCTCCCAAAGTGCTAGGAATACAGGCATGAGCCACCTCACCTGGCTGCGACTTTCAAGGTCAGATTAAATAAGCAAACGCATCTTCCTTCTGGCTTTCTTGGGACGCTGGCTCCGGGGGAAGTCTGACTACCCTGAGATTGCCGTGCCGGGGAGGACACACGTAAACCTCAGTGGAAAGCTCGGCCAACCCCCAGCCAATCGCCAGCATCTACGGCAGCCCATGGCAAAACCCAAGCCCATCTGCATGCACCCTCTTGAGACTTTGGGTGACTGCAGCCCATGGCAGAACTCAAGTGAGAACTGCCTGGCTGAGGCCTTCCCAAATTCTAGACCCACAAAACCATGAGCAAAATAGCACTTTTAAGCCACTAAATTATGGGGTGATTTGTTACTGAGCGATAGTATCTGCGCAGGGGGTTACTCTGGGCCAGGCCCTGTGCACAGAGGGGTAGAGCAATGAATAAGCATGCAGAAGCTGGACACTAAGCAGATAATTATGAAATAATGTGGTAACTACAGCGACGGAGTCATGCATGGGTCAGATGGGAGCAGAGCTGAAGAGTCTGTAATCTAGGCTGGGTGCGGTCTGAAAAGTTTTCTTGGAGCAGGTGACATTGAAACTGGATTTGAAGGGTGAGTAAGGGTTGGCCAAATAAAGGGGTGAGCTGAGGAAAGAAAGGCATTCAGGCAGAAGAAGTAAGGCCTGGAGGTGAGACAGAGAATGACGCTGGTCAGGAGACTCTTTATGACACAGGAGACAGAGAGAACAGGAAATGACACTGAGCAGGTCGCAGGGACCCCAGATTGTGGGAGCCTTCAGGACAGGCCAACAGGTTGGACAGAAAGCAACTGGGAGGCTTGAAGGTGGGGGCAGGAGATGGAGCCTCCTGGGGGCAGCATTGGGAGGATGGATAAGAGGGAGAGAGAGGAGGATAGAACAGCGAGGAGAGAGAAACTCAGGAAAAAGAGCTTGGGGATTCCCAGGCTAATTGGGCAGAAAAGGTTGGGAGAGACAGTATCTGAGAAAAGCACAGGAAATAAATAGTCAGGCCTGCGTGCCCATCTGGGAATGTCATGGGCAACTCTCGGGCTCCCTTTTTGGGTGACCAGGCAGGCAGCGGCATCATCGGCTTAGAGAGCCCTGGAGGAAAAGTGGGTATGAGAAAAGGAGGGTCTGGCTTGGCTTTTTGCAACGTCATGGCAGGCCCGGGTGGAAACATCCAGTAACCCATGATACGTAGGAATCCAAGGCTTGGGGAGGAAGTATGGAGATAGCAGACACTCCCGAAAATGTGTTGAGTGAATCAGTGAGCACATGGATGGATGGAATGGATACACACACATGTGATTGTTAAGTTTGTTCGTTAGGATAGATACGGTGGGCCAGGGTTGTGGGACAGGCTCTATTGCTGAAATTGAGAGGTGTTAGTAGGGGCCAAGGGTGGTAACCAAGGTGTTAATGATCCATGGTCCAAGCTCCTGGAATGTGTCTCAACATGTATGCCACAAGAAAGCGCAAAGGAAAATACAGAAGTTCAGGAAGAAGTCAGATAGGTTCAGTTCCAAAAAACATTAATTTAGGGGCTACCGTGTGCCTGGCACTGTGCTTCATGTATATATTCAATTTAGTCCTTAGGTCAACCCATTCATTGATCCAACAAATATTTTTTGAGTACCTACTATGTGCCAGGCACTGGGCTAGATGCTGGGTATACACTGGTGGATAAAGCAAACACCGTCTTTTCCCTTGAGGAGCTTAGGATCTAGTGGGGGTTATTATTCCCTTTTTACAAAAGCACAGAGAGAGTAAGTAACCTGCGCAAGGTCACACAGCCAGGGGAGATTATACTGTCTGACTCCATGTCTAGGATGCTTCAGGGCACCTGCGTGTGGCAGCTGGCAGAGGAAACAAGGGCAGGGCCAGAGGGC
Organism: Sapajus apella; assembly: GCF_009761245.1. Classification (NCBI taxonomy): domain Eukaryota; kingdom Metazoa; phylum Chordata; class Mammalia; order Primates; family Cebidae; genus Sapajus; species Sapajus apella. The sequence goes on along the minus strand of NW_022436952.1, from coordinate 9,037,891 downwards.
AACCTGACTGCAAGAGCTCAGGTCTGCAGGGAATCTCAGAACCACTCAGTGAACTTGGGCTGGACCAGACGCCCATTTCGGGGAACTCAGGCTCAATCATAGGAATTTAGGAGGACAGTGGGACCCCTATTATCAAGACACACATATTGGGGCCAGGTGCAGTGGCTCACACCTGTAATCTCAGCATTTTGGGAGGCTGAGGTGGATGGATCGCCCGAGGTCAGGAGTTCGAGCCCAGCCCAGCCAACATGGTGAAACCCTGTCTCCACCAAAAATGCAAATATTATCCGGGCGTGGTGGCATGCACCTGTAATCCCAGCTACTTGGGAGACTGAGGCAGGAGAATTGCTTGAACCCAGGAGGTGGAGGTTGCAGTGGGCCTAGATTGCGCCATTGCACTTCAGCCTGGGCAACAGACTCCGCCTCAAAAAAAAAAAAAAAAAAAAAGACGCATCTTGGGGTTGGAGCCAAGATTTTGGGGGCACAGACAAGGCCCCAGGTACAACTTGAGTGCCCCCTCTTAATGATGGTGATGGTGACCCATGAGTATCTGCCACACACAAAGCTAAATGCTTTCCAGGTGCAGCTCATTTGATCCCCACAGCAACCCCTTACTAGCCCATGCTACATTTGAGAATACTGAGACTCCAGAGGGGTTGGTAACCTGCCACACAGCCAGGAAGTGGCAAAGCCACAGGACTGGGCCCAACGGGCTCCAGAGTCCGGGCTTCAGCCACTATTCACAGTGCCTCGCATCAGAGTTCATATAGGAATTAGACTGCCTGCACCCATGGGTGGGGCTCGAGTCCAGCTTTGAGGAGCTGGGGATGGCACAGACCTGTGGTTAGACCGGGAACGAGCTGGGCCTCCTTCCTGCCCCCCTTCTGGAGCCCAGCTGTCTACGTCCCTAGGCTTCAGGGTCCTCCACCTCCCAACTCTTAGTTGTAAGACCTGGAATCTCTCCTCTCCAGCTCCTAGAATAGGGTGGACACGGGAGCTCAGCATGTCTTACCCTCACTCACTTTGCAGATGAGGAAACTGAGGCATAGAGTGACGGTGTTAGTTACCTAAAGTCACTCTGCAATGAGCAACAGAGCTGGGGTGAGATGACGGGTCCCTTGGGTTTCAGTCGAACATGCCCCACTCCTTCTAGACTAAGAGCAGGAACTGAGCTCACCATCACCTCCAAAGAACGCACAGGGTCCTTTCCCCACGTCTCCTGTCTTCCTTTGAAAGTACTGACCTGAGTTCCTGTTCCTAAAGCTCCTGTCCACTCACACCTGCCCACGAACAGGATGATGGACACTCAATGGCGTCAAGCAGCTCAAATCAGTGAGTCTTAGGCCAAGGAGGGTAACGCACTAGGGGGTGCTGGGGACTGTGGCAAGCTGGCAAGTGTGTGCCATCTAGGGGGCACTGGCTACAGCCATGTGGTCCAGAAGCTTGGCTAGAGAAGCCGGAAATCTTAGAAGTCAGTTCACATGGTTCCCCACCTAGCATTAGCAACCAGTTTACTTGGTTTGAAAGATACAGGTGTGGAAGTACAGCTCATAGATGACAGCTTCCCTCCATCCCTCCATCCTCTCTGTCTTGTAGGCCCTGATCTGGGAAGACTGAGAAGGTTGTCCCTGAAATCCAAGGAATCTCATAGTCTCAGGAAACTCTCATCATGTCTGCTGGCTTCTTTCGGTAAACCCAGTGGCCCTTAGGCTGGGCAGCACATGAGAATCACCTGTGGAGCCATGGAACTCCTAATGCCAGGCTGCACCCAGGTCGATTAAATCAGATCCTGGGGGTGGGAGCCAGGCACCAGCCTTTTTTCAAAGCTCCTCGTGTGATCCGAAAGTGCACCAGCGGCATCAGCATCACCAGTAGCTTGTTAGAAAAGCACAGTCTCAGACCCTGGCTTAGACCTGCTGAATCACAATCTCTGGGGGTGGGGCCCAGCCAGCTGCAGTTTAACAAGCCTGCCAGGTGATTCTGACTCAAGACAACTTGAGGCGCACCATGTCAGACTACAGGAACATGGCACATCTGAAAATAACCAGCTTCACAAGAGATAGTCAACTTAAAGACACTTTTTGAAAAGAAAATCTAGTGGTTGGGCACAGTGGTTCACACCTGTAATCCCAGTACTTTGGGACGCCAAGGTGGGCAGATCACAAGGTCAGGAGTTCGAGACCAGCCTGACCAACATAGTGAAACCCCATCTCTACTAAAAAGACAAAAATTAGCTGGGCGTGGTGGTGCACACCTGTAATCCCAGTTATCGGGGAGGCTAAAGCAAGAGAATCGCTTGAACCCGGGAGGCGGAGGTTACGGTGAGCTGAGATCGCGCCATTGCACTCCAACCTGGGTAACGTGAGTGAAACTCCGTCTCAAAAAAAAAGAAACATTACTTTGATTAATTACCAAGGGCCAGGGAACACAAGTTGGGCTCTTCTCTATTAATGTTTCCAGTTGGAACTTTTTCCCCTCTGACTTCAGAATTGTGAAACATCCTCTCCCTTACAATCTAGAGATGGAAGCCCTCCTCACTCCTCAAATTCCGCAGCTCAAGGCTGGCACATAGCAGATGCCCATTAAGCATCAGTTTCTCTCCTTCCCATTTCCCCCTGGAATGTCTAGAGCAGAGGCTTATACACATCCTCTTGCTGTTTTGATTTAGATTGTAGTTAGCTGGAGTGCCCAAGTGCCTGGTGTGGGGGTGACCAGCTGGCCAGCTGGCCAGGGATTAGGAAATACTGAATTGTCTTTATTTTAAAACCTTGGCCAATGCCAGAGGATATAAAGGGAAGTGAATGAAGTGGGAAGCAAATGATATTGATGATTTGCTTACATCTCTACAAAATGGCCTATCCTATTTCCTTGATTATATGACACATAATTGATTTACCAAGACGGGTTTTTTTTTTGTGGAAAAAAAATGCACACACATTTGCAGGCACATTATGTATATACATCAACTATGAAACACATTTGTGCTGGGCGCAGTGGCTCATGCCTGTAATCCTAGCGATTTGGGAGGCCTGGGTGGGAGGATCGCTTGAGTCCAAGAGTTTGAGACCAGCTGGGCAACATCGTGAGACCCCCGTCTCTACCAAAAAAAAAATTTTTTTTAAATGCCAGACATGGTGGTGCGTGCCTGTAGTCCCAGCTACTTGGGAGGCTGAGTGGGAGGATCGCTTGAGTCCAACCCAGAAGGTTGAGGCTACAGTGAGCCATGATGGTGCCATTGCACTCCGGCCTGGGCAACAGCCTGAGATCCTGTCTCAAAACAAACAAACAAACAAATGCACGTTTGTAGTTGTTTAGAAATGTGAAAACTGTGTATCTCAGAGGCAAGGAAAAGGATGTTCCTGTGAATGATGATTAGAAGGTAGAATGTGAAAAGATGATGACGTTCATGAGTGATGGATTGTCTTTTGGTCTTTAGGGGTTCTTGTAATACATATTAACATGAAGTTTGTGTAGTGATTAAAAAACAAAATTTACAAAGAGAAAGAAATTGTAGTATCCACAACAGCCACCAAGTCTAATGCCAGCCACTAATGCCAGGCTGTACCCAGGCCGATGAAATCAGATCCTAGGGGTGGGAGCCAGGCATCAACCTTTTTTCAAAGCTCCTTGGGTGATCTGAAAGTTCACCGGTGGCATCAGCATCACCAGTAGCTTGTTAGGAAAGCAAAATCTCAGAGCCACCAAGTCTCCTGTGGGAGAAGATCATAAGCTACCTGTGGCCTTTGGGAGATCTGCTGTAAAATGGTCCTAGTTCTTAGGGCTTGGATGTAGTCCTTGTGTAACCTGGGTAAGTCACTTGCTAAGCCTCAGTTTCTTCATTTGAAAAATGGAAATCAGGCCGGGTGCGGTGGCTCAAGCCTGTAATCCCAGCACTTTGGGAGGCCGAGGCGGGTGGATCACGAGGTCAAGAGATCGAGACCATCCTGGTCAACATGGTGACACCCCGTCTCTACTAAAAATACAAAAAATTAGCTGGGCATGGTGGCGTGTGCCTGTAATTCCAGCGACTCAGGAGGCTGGGGCAGGAGAATTGCCTGAACCCGGGAGGCGGAGGTTGCAGTGAGCCGAGATCGCGCCATTGCACTCCAGCCTGGGTAACAAGAGCGAAACTCCGTCTCAAAAAAAAAAAAAAAAAAAAAAAAATGGAAATCATGACCATGTCCACCTGGCCTGGTTCCTGTTAGGTTAGAGAATCAAATGCAGGGATTATTGAAGGGAAGAACAGGTGGAAACCTTAATCTGCTTAGTCTGGGGAGGGGATGTTTCTGGGACTCCACCTGTCCCAGAATCCCAAGCGCTCAGCCTTGTAGCGGATGATCTTTGCAAACACAGGGCAGAGCTGACACCCGCTGCTTCCAGAGAGGCCTCTACCTTATTTTCTGGCAAGACCTCAATGCCTTGGACTGTTGCCAAAATCTCAGATCCGCTGGTGCCTGAGGATGCATTCTGGGGAGCAGGCCTGGTCAGTCAGCATGTGACAAATGCCTGGCGTGACCCAGGGACAGCCAAAGGGCCTGAGATTCCCACTCCTGGGGTCCCTCTCTTTGGAGGAAATGACTCCACAGAAAGGCCCTGATAAAAATGCAAAGGAGTTATTTTGGTAAGATCAATGCTAAAATTTAGAACAGAGATTGCAGCCCACAGATGGACTTGATTTGGCCTTCACACGTTTTGTTTTGTTTTTTAAATGCTTGAGTTTTCCACAAAGCTGTCATCCTTTTCGTTCCTGTGGCTGCAGCATGGACTTTGGTAGGACTAGACGTGGCAGTTCCAACAGGGGCAGCCTGGGCCCCAGAGCACTGAGGGACCTTCCGGAGCCGGATAGCAAGAGTGGTTCTGGCTGCCTCTGCTGTGGGTTTCCTGCTGCAGCCTGTGTGAGGGAATGCAGGAGCAGAGATGGCTTCCTGCCCCGATCGTAAAGCAGAGGGTATTTTACAACTCTGCAGTTGGAGAGGATTTCCAACCCCATAAGGGAGAACGGCCAGCGTGTGCATTCATTCACACGCCCAGCACCGTTTACTGAGTGCCTCCTCGTCTGGGGCCTGTGGGCCAGTCATCACATTTAATTCCCCCAACAGCCTGTGCAAGAGGCATCATCCTCCCACATGGGGGTCCTTCTCCTTGAGACAGCCAGCACCCCCATCTCTTCCCCTCTGCTTCCCAGCCTGGCTGGGCCAGGGAGGAGGTTATAAGGCCCATGGTGGACGTTACCCATTTATTGCCCTCTGGTCCTTTGGTTGTTCTGAACTCTGGCTGGGGTCAGAGTCTTCAGGGCCCCCTGGGACCGGGCTCTCCACCCAGGCAGCCTCTCCCAGCCTGCACAGGTAGGGCTGGGAAACTTATTGACTGCTCTGGGTGTGCCCCTGTAGGGAGGAGAAGGGATGGACCAGCTGACCTCTGCCCCATCCTCCAGACCCAGAGGCTATAGACCATGAGCTTTCCTTTAGAGGCTCTCAACAAATACTCAGGCTTATTGGGGCTTCTCTGCTTATAAAAATTTCATCTTGGCTGGACACGGTGGCTCACGCCTATAATTCCAGCACTTTGAGAGGCTGAGGCGGGCCGACCACAAGGCCAAGAGATGGAGACCATCCTGGCCAAGGTGGTGAAACCCCGCCTTTACTAAAAATACAAAAATTAGCTGGGTGTGGTGGCACATGCCTGTAGTCCCAGCTACCTGGGAGGCTGAGGCTGGAGAATCCCTTGAACCTGGGAGGCGGAGGTTGCAGTGAGCCGAGATCTGAGATCACCCCACTGCACTTCAGCTGGTGACAAAGTGAGGCTCTGTTTAAAAAAAAAAAAATTTCATCTTAAAGTGTAGACAGTATGGAAAGCACAGTAAATGCATATAAAAGTCACTTAAAATGCCACCAGCTAGCGATGACTATTGTCAGCATTCAGGAGTATGTCCCCTCTTCATTTTAAGATCAAACATGAACTATGACTAGGTTGTACTCCTCCATGACGGGGATGAACAGTGCTCATGGTTATTTAGCTGTTTGGCTTTTATTAATTCTCCTCCGTCAGTTTTGGCTTGTTTGGGGATGTTAAAAAAAAAAAAAAATCCTTTCTTAAAACATAGCACAGACTTCAGGAAATACTTATTCAATGAAGGGACAGGCAGGGCCTGGCCATGGTTGGGAGTGGAGCCCTGGCTGGCTTCAGGTGTGCCCAGCACAAGCTGAACCCCACCCCATTCACCATCCAGCCATTCCTGGCATCCCTGGCATGAGGTCAGCTCTCATCGGCTCTCAGTGGAGGTCACTAGTGTTTGCTGACCTTTAATAAGGGAGATTCATGGCCGGGCATGCTGCCTGTAACCCCAGCACTTTGGGAGACCAAGACAGGAGGGTCACTCAAGCTTAGGGGTTGGAGAGTAGCCTGGGAAACATAGGGAGACCCTGTCTCTACAGAGAAATTTACAAATTAGCTGTGTGTGGTGGTGTGTGTTTGTGATCCCAGCTGCTCCGGAGGCTGAGGCAGGAGGATCACTTGAGCCCAGGATGTTGAGGCTGCAGTGGGCTGTGATGGTGTCACAGCACTCCAGCCCAAGTGACTGAGCGAGACCGTGTCTCAAAAAAAAAAAAAAATGAGTAAATAAATAAATGAGAAACAAAGGAGATGCAGGTGGAGAGGGAGGAGCCCAGATCCTGGGGCAGCGATATCAGGCAGAGTGTCAGCTTCAGAGTCAGCAGGCAAAATAGAACTCCAGGACTGCAGGGTAGAGTTCCTTCCCCTTGAGCCCTCAGAGAGGTTGTTAAGAAAGAGAGAGACCGGGCACAGTGACTCACACCTGTAATCCCAGCACTTTGTGAGGCCGAGGCAGGCAGATCACCTGAGGTCAGGAGTTTGAGACCAGCCTGGCCAACATAGTGAAACCCTGTCTCTACTAAAAAAAACAAAAATTAGCCAGGTGGTCCATGCCTGTGATCCCAGCTACTCCAGAGGCTAAGACAGGAGAATCACTGGAACCCGGGAGGCGGAGGCTGCAGTGAGCTCAGATCATGCCACTGCACTCCAGCCTGGGAGACAGAGCAAAACTCCATCTCAAAAACAAACAATAACAAAAAAGAGAGAGACGGAGCTTAAGGAACCAGGCTTCAGAGAAAGCAGGAGCGTGGAGGGTAGACACAGAAAGGCTGTCACTTCTAAGTGGAAGCTCTGCGACATCGCCAGCAAAGGTCACTGAATTCCTCTTCCTGGAAACTTCTAAGAAGTGGCCACCTCCGTGGACTGGGTCAGAGACCACCTATCCCCGGGCAGGGGGAGGAAACAGAGGCGTCAGGAGCCCTTTCAGGGAGCACAGAGGCCAGGGCAGCCTACAGGACAGAGGAGGGTGTGGCTGGAGGGCCAAGGTGGCTGGAGGACAGCAGAGACTTTGGCCAGGGCACGAGTTTTCCTTACTAGGCTGAGCAGGCTTTCCAAGCCTCTGCGGGGAGGGGCCTGGGCTTAGAGATTCTCGCTTGGCTCAACCCCCTCTTAGATCTCGGAGCTTGTGGGAGGCTTCGGACAAAGCTGGCCCACTCTCCAAAGGTACTTTAGGATTCTTCCTGGAAAACCAGCAGGAGGAGGAAGTGAACACTCCCAGGCCGCAGGCCCAACTTGGGTGGTGAGGAGGCCGCAGAGTTAGAATCTAGACCCTGCCACGTCTAAGCTGAGTGACCGTGGGCAAGCAGAGATTTAACCTTGCTGAGTTTCAGCATCTTCCACTGGGAAATGAGGATTTTTTTTCAAACCACACAAAAAAAATTTCTTCTGTCCCCTTCTCCCACTCAGGGCTGCTGTGAGGATTATAATGCAAGAGAAAATTAGCAGAAGGGGCTGGGTGCGGCGGCTCACACCTGTAATCCCAGCACTTCGGGAGGCCAAGGTGGGCGGATCATTTGAGGTCAGGAGTTCCAGATCCACCTGGCCAACATGGTGAAACCCTGTCTCTACTAAAAATATAAAGAGTAACCTGGCATAGTGGCATGCGCCTATAGTCCCAGCTGCTTGGGAGGCTGAGGCATGAGAATTGCTTGAACCTGGCAGGTGAAGTTTACGGTGAGCTGAGATCACACCACTGCACTGCAGCCTGGGCAACAGAGTGGGATTCTGTCTAACAAAAAATAAGAAAGAAAGAAAATACCCGGTGCAGTGGCTCACACCTGTAATCCCAGCACTTTAGGCAGCCGAGGTGGGTGGATGGCATGAGCTCAGGAGTTCCAGATCAGCCTGGGCAATGTGCTGAAGCCCCGACTCTGCTAAAATACAAAAAACTAGTCGGGTGTGGCAGCGTGTGCCTGTAATCCCAGCCACCCGGGAGGCTGAGACAGGAGAATCGCTTGAACCCAGGAGGCGGAGGTTGCAGTGAGCCGAGATTGCACCACTGCACTCCAGCCTGGGTGACAGAGCAGGGCTCTGTTTCAAAAAAATTTTAATTAATTAATTAATTATTTTTTAAAAGAAAGAGAATAGGCAGAAGAGCCTGCCTGGCATAGCTAGGTGCTCAATACATGTCATTCTTCCCTGAAGGCGTCCTTCTCGGAATGGCTGGCATACCTGAATTGCCTTGGGGGTTTGTTTAAACCACCGACTCCTCCCCACCTCCGCCAGCAGGTCTGCCTTTTTCACAACACCCAGGCCCAGGTAATTCTTAGGCAGCAGGAACCCAAAATAGCACTAAAGACACCAAAACGCTGTTGCCAGATGGGGTTACTGAGCTGGGGTGTGGGCCGCCCCCCCCCCACCGGTTCTCACGCCTCAGGCCACCAGCCCACGGCCCCTCCCTCCCACAAGCTCCGTGGGCCCTGTTGTGAGCTGCCGGTTGCTGGGATGCAGTGTGGGTTTTTGTCTGCCTTCCCCACCCCATGCCAACCCGCTCAGCAGGCCCCACTGTCTTGGCAACGCGTTGCAAAGTCCACACAAAGGGAAACTGCGTTGGGGAGGCTGGTCCTGCCCGACGCCTGGGGAATGGTTTCCATGGCAACGCTGACATCACCAGGCTGTGGCGGCTGCAGAGTCGGGCCCTGAATGAAAGCGCCTGGCTGTTCACGCCACAACGATGTTGGAGGAGGGCAACCAGGGCTCTGCACCGATGCTGGGGGTGGGCGGCGAGGGGGCCTGCTGCTTGGCTTGAAACCCAGCCCTGCCCCTGACTGGCCAGGTGACTTTCAGCAAGACACAGGGCCTGTTTGAGACTCAGTCTCCTCACCTATAAAAGAGAACCAACAATCTTGTGGCTAATATGCAGGGATGGGTCAACTGTAAAGGCTGGGGGTCCCTGGATGTGGGGTCCAGAAGGACAGGCTGGGATCTGGGGAGAAGGCACAGTCATCCAGCAACCTCCCCTGTCCCCCACCAGACTGCACCTTTCTCGCTGGGAGTGGGAGGAGAGGTATTTGAGGAGGCATGGTATTTGGGGAAGAGAGTCATGAAGAGGGGGACATTTGGGGCTGGATGGTGGCTTGAATTATCCCGTCTCACACCCTCAGCTCAAGGATGAGGATTCAGAGGCCCAGGAAGCAGCTGGGACCCAAGCCCAAGTTCATATCCCCGCATTAGGATGGAGCCAGGGTGTGAGGGGTGTGGGCAGGGGTCCCAGTGCCCGGCGGGTGGGCCCTCTGGGTGGAAACATCTCTGTTCTCAGTGGCAGTAACACTGACTCCTCTGCAGGAAATAAACAGTCAGAAGCACAAGCCGGGAGAGGGTGGGGCCTTCTGAGATCAGTGAAGCTGTAGGTTGGAGTCCACCCACGGTGCCGGGCAGGAGGAAAGTCGGGCAGCGGGGCACTTGGAAGGCCCATGTGGGCTTCCTCCCTGCTGCGCCTCCCATCTCCCAGAGGCTCTCCGCAGCCGCTGCCCCTTCCCAGCTTTGGTGAGGGGCCCCCCCACCCCACTCCACCCCACCCCACATGGTGAAGGGCTCCCCAGGCCTTAGCCACATGGCTTGGGGCAATTCCAGGAGGCCTCAGGTGTCCACAGAGCTTTCTGTCTAGCTGGCTCACCCCCATCACCAGCATGTCCCCTCCCCTCTGTCCCCCATCGGGGCCTGGGACCTGCAGCAGGCTCTTTATCTCCAAGGGAATTGCTGGGGCCTGTCCCCACTCAGTGTCCCAGCCAGGGTCTTACTGTCCCCTGGTGCCCCATTCTGCCAGACTTTGTCCAACTTCCACCCATATGCCTATGTCCCACCCTCGCTGGGCCAGAGGGACGCCTCTGGGCTCTGGGCTCCCTTTGTGGGAAGGTGGACCTCCTGCCACAACGGCGGTCAGTCGCCAATCCAGAGCTCCCATGAGGTTGAGATGGCCATTCTGACCTGAAGTTCTCCTCCCGTGGCAGGAAGGCCGCAGGCTGACATTCTGCTTCCTCTCTCCTTAGAAGTCACCCTCCTTCTCCTCTGGGGCCAGGGAAGGGACCTGCTGCTTGAGAGGGGAGGCCAAGTGCTGGCCTCAAAGCTGCGGTCAGGTCACGGGGAAGAGAGGGAGCTGTGGGGCGGTCGTGCTGGGCAGTGGGGCTTGCTGGCACCTGTGCTGCACTGCCTCTGAGACCCTGGCACCTCTGTCCCTCTTGGCCACAGCCTCACTCGTACTCACCCTGCTGAGGCCTCCAGCTCAGCTGGACTGCAATGTGCTATTGTTTGGCTTCAAACCGGTTTTGTAAGGGTGGCTCCAGTCGAGTGTCCTGGGGTGGCAGAGCCGCCCATTGGGGTGCCCTGGAGGAGCCAGGCATCTGGAGCAGGAGATCTGGAGGGTGGCAGGAGAAGGAATGTCCCTGCTAGGAGAGATGGCCAAGGACCCCTCCAGGAGTCCACAACTTGTACCCACCTGAGACATACCCTCTTTCTCTCAGCACGAGGAGCCTCAGTGACTTCTCCCAGCTGTGTGGCTCTGAGAAAGGATGGTGGCTGGGCTTGGGCTCTGGTGGCATCAGCCCAATCCCTTCCCTTCACCTCAGAGATGGAGGAATTGGGTCAAAGGTTGAAACCATCTGGAAGGACCCTCCCCACTCACCAGGTTGTGGGCTTTCCGAGACCACATCCTCTGCCACCTCCCCTCAGGGTGTGGACCCCGGGTCTTAGGCCTGGCGTCCCTCCCTGAAAGCATCTGGGGAAGGGCCCAGCTGGCTCGGCCACCTGCTCGGGCTGAATGATGGGTATGCTGGCCTGACCTTCAGACACCCTGGATTGGGGGCAGGGGGCCCAGTTCTTGACTCTGACTTGAGTGTGTTCAACCCTGCGCTGATTTACATAACATGGTTTTGCATGAAAACAAGCCAGCCTGCAGGGTGCAGAGGGCCCCAGCTGTGGCCTGCTGTGGGCAGCTGTCCTTGGCTGGCCTTCCCTGTGGCCCTGGCTCCCGCCTCCCCCTGACCTCTGCAGATTCCTCAATAAAGAACCTCCCACCCCAGCGTGGCATCGAGTGGCCTTGATGGGTGAGCACAGGGGCCAGTCACGATAGTGAGGATGGCAGGCTCCTTCCTGGGGAAATCCTGGGGTCTCCCACTCCTCTGAGCATCAGGGCACAAGAAGCTGTGGAGGGGGGCACTGTTGAGTACCTACTGTGCACCAGGCCCTGCTCAAGCCTCTGAGTCACTGCACCTTCACAAAGCTGCTGAGGAAGGCAGGATCAGAAGGAGAGTGACTACTCTATGGGGCAGGAGTGCCCAGAGTCTGTGGAACGGACACCTCACTTGCATTGTACATTCTCTCTGCCTGGAAGCACTGTCCACCCTGGGCGCCTGAGGGCTCACACACACTGTCTAGGAGCAGGTGAATGAGGCTTCTTCCCCCGCAGGTTATCCAAAAGCTGGAGAGCACTCCCTCTGTCCACCTGGGATTGTGGGCCAGGAGTGGAAGTCTGCCAGACCAGCCCCAGATGAAATAAAGAAAGGGCTGGTCGGAAGCCTCACTCTCAAAGAAGCTGTCAATTTCTTTTTCCTTTTTTCTTTTTAGTAGAGATGGGGTTTCACCGTGTTAGCCAGGATGGTCTTGATCTCCTGACCTTGTGATCCGCCCATCTCAGCCTCCCAAAGTGCTCGGATTACAGGCGTGACCCACCACACCCCAACCAAGCAGCTGTCAATTTCAAGAACAGTCCTCCCAAGTCCTTAGCCCCTGATTGGTCTAACACAGCCCAGAAACATGATGTCCCAGGGTTCTTTCTCGGGAAACAGAGTCAGGCCTGGTACAAGCTAGGGAACCGCAGATAAGCCCAGGTCTTGAGCTGGTGTCCAGTGGCCTGATCTCCCTGGGCCTGACCAGCTGTGGAACCCAACAAGGCTCCTAATCTTGCTGACTCAGTTTCCCTGTCTGTCACACGGGGCCAGTAAAACCTGCTCTGCCAATTTTAGATGGTGGTTGTGGGAGGAGATGAGATCCTATGTGCCCAACTCTGTAATCAGGCGGGCACTGCACAAAGGGAAGGGGTGGGCGCTATCCTGTTCTCACAAGTGCGGTGTCTCAGGCCAGCAAGGACAGTCAACTCTCTTTGAAGTCCATCCCCACCCCTCACCTGCTCCACCTCTTTGGCTCAGCCATATTGAGGCAATTCTCAGGCCAGAAAGGCCAGTGACTCATAGTGACCTCACTCCTCTCTGTCTCAGTTGTCCCTCCTGTAAAATGGGCACAGCTGTTCTTGATTAAGAATCTGCCAATGAAAGGCCCTCAATGGCTGTGTTACTCTGTTATTAACACCACCATCCCTCCTTGCTCTTACTCATCTGGCTAGGAAGATATGTGAATGGGGAAGATTCTGGAAAACAACAAAAAATAAAGAAAATAAGTATTGCTTAGCCTGGGCAGCATAGCCAGACCCAGTCTCTAAAAAAAAAAATTAGCCAGGCATGGTGGCATTTGTCTAGTCCTAGTACTTGGGAGGCTGAGGCTAAGGCTGGAGGATCACCTCTGCCTGGGAGTTCAAGGCTATAGTGAGCCGTCATCATACTGCTGCACTCCAGCCTGGGTGACAGAGTGAGACTTGTCTCAAAAAAAAGGGAAGAAAGAAAAGAAAAGAAAAAAACAAAGAAAGAAAGAGCTAGGTGCAGTGGCTTACATCTGTAATCCCAGCACTTTGGGAGGCCGAGGCAGGTGGATCACTTGAGGTCAGGAATTTGAGACCAGCCTGGCCAACATTGTGAAACCCTCTCTATTGAAAATACAAAAATCAGCTGAGCGTGGTAGCGGGTGCTTATAATCGCAGGTACTCAGGAGGATGAGGCAGGAGGATCGCTTGAACCCGGAAGGCAGAGGTTGTAGTGAGCTGAGATCACACCACTGCACTCTAGCCTGGGCTACAGAGCCAGACTCTGTCTCAAAAAAACAAAAGAAAAGAAGCGTGACTGGGAGTCCAATGCCCAGCACTGGCCTAGCTGGTGGCCTGTGCCCTGTCGCATTTCCACAGACAACCAAAGACAAGTTACCATTTAACCAGCCCATGGGAACTGGGGCCAAACTCTCTCCAAATGGCAAACTGGCAGGACCTGTTTGTTGCGGTGAAATAACCTCACTGGACCTGGTACACGGCTGTCCTCCCACAGCCCTCCTCCTGCCATGCCCGGCCGGGAAGGGTGACCCTGGCAGGTGTCCTAATCTTTCTGAGCTTGGGGCCTCATCAGTGGGTATGCGGGAAAGGGTGACAGGGAGGAACCAGAGATGGGGCCCAGCGGGGAACACACACACATTCAGAGAGGTGAGCTGAGCCTCCAAAACTCAACCAGAGGGGCCCAGGGCAAGCTGCAGTGCATTGGAGAGTCAAGCTGCGATGGGAGGGGCAAGAACAGTGAGTGACAGAGAGGAGAGGCTTCCCTCCACCCAGAGACGGAAGACTGGGGGCCTGGGAGCCAGAGAGGGTCAGATCCCAGCTCCTCTCCCCGGCCTCTCACAACCATCCCTGAGGCGGGGTTAGCCATGAAAGGTCTCCCCATTCAGGCTCCTCTTGAATCAGAGTTGGGTCTCAATGCCCTGGGGCCCCCACATACCCGATACCCCAAAGGTAGAATCGATACTTACTGAATAATTGCTCAGCTGCTGTCCACGTCCTGAGAACCCCTGACCCTTGGTCAATTCAGCACCTATATTCCTGAACTACCAGAGCAGGGAGGGTGGGGGTCTTGGGGATGACCTACTGTGTCGTGGGGAGGGAAAGATACATTTTACTTGATGATTAAAAAAATTCTGTGCCTAAGGTGAGATCAGATTATATTTATTTGACCTTCCTAAAGTTTCAAATTAAAGCTATAAAATATCTCAAATATACAGGAAAGTACAGAGTAATATCTCTGCACACACCAACCACTAAGTTCGAACACATTAACATTTCACTATATTCTCTTTAGGTCTCTTTCGGTCAAAAAGCTAAATTTTGGCAATAGAACTGAAGTGCCATCCCTGGTCCATCCTCCTTCCTCTGTCTTCAGAGGAGGCCGCGAAGTGGAAAGCAGCGCACTCCCTATGCATGTGTTCATACCTTTACTATGCACGCAGGCCCAGAAACAATCTACAGTGTCATTTGCAGGTTTAGAAAATTAGGTGTGAGGCCAGGCGCGGTGGCCCACGCCTGTAATCCTAGCACTTTGGGAGGTCGAGGCAGGTGGATCAACTGAGGTGAAGAATTCAAGACAAGCCTGGCCAGCATGGCAAAACCCCATCTCTACTAAAAATACAAAAATTAGTCGGGCATGCTGGTGGGCGCCTATAATCCCAGGTACTCAGGAGGCTGAGGCAGGAGAATTACTGGAACCTGGGAGACAGAAGTTGCAGTGAGTGGAGACTACACTCCAGCCTGGGCGACACAGAGAGACCCTGTCTCAAAAAAAAAGAAAAGAAAATTCGGTGTGAAAATGTGAGTTGCAGACTGATGGTGCCGGGTTTTCACCCTCTGCTCCAGCCTGGCCACCGAGTGATCTCCAGGCTGGGGGCTGGAGGCGGCAGCTCACCGTGTATTGAGAAGCTTCACTCTCCTGTGATTTATACACAGGGGTTCTGCATGAGATTGCCTCAGAAAAACAATTTCCACTGTTTGAAAGTCACAAATCTAATGAAAACTCATCTGACGGAGAAGGAGACCAGTGCCCAGAGAGGGGAGGTGACTTGCTCCAGGTCACACAGCAGGCCGAGTGGTAGAGCCTTCTGATGCCCAGTCCAGGGCTCTCGCTTTCCCCAATGGCCAATAAGGAAACACAGATGGGCACCCCCGACCCAAAGGATGATTTCCTCCTGGGTCAGGGAAAGGCAAAGGGGTCTGGACATGAGGCCTCTGAGGAGGCCTCTGACCTCCCCTGTGGAGAGTGGAGGGCACAAGGAAAGTGCTAGACCTGCACTCCCCACTATGGCAGCCACGGCCACAGGGATGGCCCTGGGCGTGGAACAGAGTTAGTCTAAACTGAGATGTGCCACAGGAGTAACTACACACCAACCAGATCTTCAAGACTTAGTGTGAAAAAAGAATATAAAAGATCTCTTTACTTTTTAAATTGATTACATGTTGAAACGATAATATTCTGGACATATTGGGTTAAGCAAAATATATTCAAAAAATTAATTTTACCCGTTTCTTTGTTTTAAATGTGGCTACTAGAAAATATTATATTCTGGCTGGGCACAGTGGTTCATGCCTATAATCCCAGCACTTTGGGAAGCTGAGGCAGGTGGATCAACTGAGGTC
This sequence comes from Sapajus apella, assembly GCF_009761245.1. Lineage (NCBI taxonomy): Eukaryota > Metazoa > Chordata > Mammalia > Primates > Cebidae > Sapajus > Sapajus apella. The sequence goes on along the minus strand of NW_022436952.1, from coordinate 9,022,230 downwards.
AGGAGTTCGAGATCAGCCCGGCCAACATGGTGGAACTCCACCTCTATTAAAAATACAAAAATTAGCCAGGCATGGTGGCATGCGCCTGTAATCCCAGCTACTTGGGAGGCTGAGGCACGAGAATCGCTTGAACCCAGGAGGCTGAGGTTGCAGTGAGCCAAGATCACACCACTGTACTCCAGCCTGGCTGAGTAAGACTCTGTCTCACAAAGAAAGAAAATATTATACTCTACACGTGGCTTGGGTTGTATTTCTACTGGACTGCGACACCCTAGACCTGATGCCCAGTGACCAAGGCAAAGTAGCTAGACCACAGAGAACAGGGACTAGAGGCGGACAACCTGCAGGAGCCCTGAGCTGGAGGTGAGGGGTCTGTTTCCACAGGCCACATGTGGAGGCTACGTTTTGATCAGGAGGGGATAGAACAATAAGTGTCCTCCCGCTCCTAGCTCGTGGTCAGGGGCTCCTCTCTCTGGTCCTCCAGGATCCAAGCTGGCCCTGCAGACTGTCAGCAGCACAGCCCTGCAGAAGAAGGACAGTGCGGGCACTCTCCCAGATGATCTGGAGCTTTCCTTTCCTGGCACTACAGCAGGGATTTCCATTGCCTCCCTTCCCTCCCCTCCCCTTCCAGTGGCGTTGAAGCACTGCAGCTGGGCTCTTCCTCCTGAACCCCCACATCACTTGATCTCAGGGAAAGGGTCGCCCTTGGGTTCAGTGTGTGTGCAGGGGCTCTCCCACAGGGCAGCAGACGCACACACCAGCTCCTGGGAATGACGGGGGCCGCTGAAGGGCGTGAGCCTCAGAATGCAATCTGGTCCAGCATGGTGAGAGATGCCCAGCCAGCTGCTGAGCAACCGACCCCTCCCCACCGTGCCCCTGCCTTCTCTTGTACCACTGCCCGGTCTGTGATTCCAGCCAACTATTCTGTCTTCTCCATGTCTGGCAAAGTGTGACACTTCCCTATTGGAAATCTTCAGCGATTTCCCTGTGCAGCTGGGAACCATCCACAGGCAGCTTTTCCCTGTTAAGGTAGGGGTGCGGAGGAGGGGACGGGGGTCCTCACCACCCACGAGAAAATGAGAAAAACGTCAGATACTTAAGTGCATGTGACATAGCAAATGTTTCTCCTCATGGGGGAAATAATCCAGGATATAACAGCTTTGGAGTTGTCCATGTATTAGGGCCAGGGGGAGGGGGAGGGAATAAAAACAGTATCTTCCACCACCAGACATTAAAAAATTATATATGTCACACAAGTAATACAAATGCACGTGGTAAAATATTCAAATAATACCAAGCCCCATTTTTTTTTTTTTTTTTTTTTAGAGAGTCTTGCTCTGTTGGCTAAGCTGGAGTGCAGTAGCATGATTTTGGCTCACTGCAACCTCTGCCTTCTGGATTTAAGCAATTCTCCTGGCTCAACCTTTCAGGTAGCTGGGATTATAGGTACTGCCACCATGACTGGCTAATTTTTGTATTTTTAGTAGAGACAGGGTTTCACCATGTTGGCCAGGGTGGTCTTGAACTCCTGGCCTCATGTGATTCACTGCCTTGGTCTCCCAAAGTGCTGGAATTACAGGCGTGAGCTAGCCATGCACAGCCCCCAAATTCTTGAAAAGATGGATACATAATTCATCTTTCATCACTAACCTTAGCAAATCCAAAAGTGGAAGCTAATAGGAAGCTCTGAGCCCTTCCCTCCACCCGGGGTGCACCCTGCTTTGGGACTTGAGATAACTAAATTTGCAAAAAACATTTCCCCGGAAACATGCCTTCTAATTTAGAAAACGTTGCCAACAGAGGACTGTGCTCCAGAAACCACAGACTGTGAAGAATGAGCATACCTGTTTCGAGTTCACTGTTTTAATCAAATAAAACCTGCAACAAAGTTAATCTGACACATAGTTAATGAGATAATTATTGTTGCGCTTCCTGGGAATTAGACATTAATGGGAAGCAGGTTTTATAAATGATGGTAATTATATTGTTGCCTTTGCTCAGCCAAAATGGAAAAATTTTTTCTTCCTGTGTTGTGGCTTCCCTCAAATGTGCCATCCATCTGCCATCGAGGTGATGACGTTTTCTGTGGGTTACTGTGTCATTTCTCCACCAAGCCCCACCCTGCCCCCACCCAGACCACAGGGAGACAACAAACTTTTCTTGAGCATCTACCCTGTGCCATTAGGCAAAGCACTTGGCTTAGACTGTCTCATTTCATCCTCACAGGAATCTCCAGAAATAGGTATTTTTAGCACATAGGTGATAAAAGAGAAAACTGCGGTTTAGGCTGGCCACGCTGCCCGCAATGACAGACCCAGGCATGGGCCGACCCAGGCAGTCTGACTGCACCTCTGGAGCAGAACCACCGTGCTGGGCAGCCCCCTTGCCTTGTCCCTGGCTGTCCTCTGTGCCTAGACCCTGTGCTCCCCTCACCCTCTGGGGATGCCACAGGGCCAGGCAGTTGAGGGCAGCTAGGGTGTCAGACTTGCCCAGAGGGATGTGGGCTGCAGCAGGTAGAAAGAGAATCAGAGCAGCAGGAGCTTTGCAGCCACACAGACCAAAGTTCACATCCCATCACCTCACGCTCCGGCAGCGTGATCTTGAGTATCACAAACCCCTCTGAGGCTCGGCATCCTTGTCCACGAAATGGGGAGAAGAGTTGAGGGTTCTCATAGTGATCAGTGAGCTGAGATCTGTGCAGGCCTAGCACAGGGGCAGGCACACAGGTGGGGGTGAGCCCCGAGATGGCATAGGAGTGGTGGAAGGGACAGGTTTTCCAGCTCCACTATCCAGGAGCCTTGGCACAGCCTCCGATCAGGGAAGGGAAGGAATGAGAGAGCAGAGCTTCCGAGAGAGCTCTGAAGGGGTGGGGAGACCACAGGGGAAAGAAAATCACAAGCTCTCTTTGGGACTACCTGTAGGGTGAGCCAGGTTTCATGAGCAAGGAAAACCTTTGCCTTCATTTTCAGTCTTTCCATAAAGCCTGCTGTTCCTTCTTGCATGTCCCTCTGGGTTATAACAGGGTTAAAGCCTCCATTCCAGCCTGCAGCACGGGAGGGATCAGCCAGCAGGAAACCCCTGGTGGAAAGGGAACAAAGAGGCTGCAAACACTGTCCAAGACAAACTTCTGCCACCTTACCACGTTGCCCTGGGCCTGCCCCATTTGCTGTCACCGGCAGGGGACAAAGAAAGGTTATGTGCAAAGGTACTTTGTGTTCCTGTGGCAGGGGGCCAGTGGGGAACTCTCGTCACCTGGCCGTGCTAGGGATTCCAGGGCATGCTCTAACCGCAGGGGAGGGCAGCCTCTGCGTGCGGCCGGGGCCACCACAAAGCAGGCCTGGGTGAACCTACTATTCGTCTGCTATGAGAACTGGAGGGGACTCAGTCCTCTGGCCTTGGATCACAGGACTCCCCAAGGCTAAAAGGGCCATTGCGGGTGACAGAATCCTGGGACTTCTCCGATAGCCTCCAGGAGCGCTGTCATCCCTGCTGCGGAGAGAACACAGAGATTGAGAGTTACGGGCTTGGGCTGGGCACGGTGGCTCACACCTGTAATCCCAGCACTTTTGGAGGCCGAGGCAGGCAGATCACCTGAGCTCAGGAGTTTGAGACCAGCCTGACCAACATGGTGAAACCCTGTCTCTACTAAAATTACAAAAGTTTGCTGATTCTCCTGCCTCAGCCTCCTGAGCAGCTGGGACTACAGGCATGGTGGCACGGGTCTGTAATCCCAGCTGCTCGGGAGGCTGAGGAAGGAGAATTGCTTGAACTCAGGAGGCAGAGGTTGCAGTGAGCCGAGATTGCTCCTCTGCACTCCAGTTTGGGCAATAGAGTGAGACTCTGTCTTCAAAAAAAAAAGTCACAGGCTTTAGAATCAGCTGCACTTGGGGTGGAGCTCCAACTCTGCCTTATTCCAGCAGTGAGACCCAGGGCAAGCAACCAATTTCCTTTGAGCCTCAGTTTCCTCATCTGTGAAATGGGGCTAATCGTTGGGCCTGTTTTGAAGACGCATGTGTTCTGACTTGTACACTGAGCACAGTGGCTGACTCAACTGTCAATGCCAGCCATGCATAACAACGATATAAATGTAATGATAAGGCCTTCCAGAAATACCAGTTGAGTACCTGTGACGGGCCAGGCACGAGGCAGGCTGCTCTTGGAGATATGAAGGTGAGTAAGACAAGTCCCACCCCTCCTGGAGGACATGCCCAGGAATGATTCTTACCAAAACTGAGAATGCTGAGTGATGGATAGGGAGGCATGCAGAGGAGGTCAGCACAGGAATTCGGGGAAGCCTTCCTGGAGGAGGCAGCACTTGAGCTGGGCTTTGGCGGGTGACTAGGACTGTGGATGTCGGGAGGAGAGGAAGGGCATGCCTATGTGAAGAAGGAGGTAGGGTGAAAGAGGTGTAAGCTTAGGGCACACAGAAGCTCCATGTGGCTGAAGCACAGTGCCCAGTGAGGACATGGGGAGTGGACAGTGTGCCAGGTGGGACAGAGCGTCACTGTTCCCCAAATACACCATCTGCCTCTGCCTTGCTGGGTAACTTTGAGCCGGGTACTCTGTGTCTCTCAGGCTCCGATTTCTCATCTGTGCAATTAAAGATTTGGACAGATCAATGGTTCGCCACCTTTCCCCCCAAGAACTCCAGTTATTCCCTGCTTTTCTCCCCATTGCTCACACACGTGCTGTCTTTGCATGAAGTCACGGAAGGTTTTGACCAAGGCTATAGGATGATCAATCACAGATGATGTGAAAAAATCCCCCTGGCTCCAGTGTGGTGGTGGGAGGGAAGAGGGGAGGCTCCCACTAGGAGCCAGGAGGGCCCTGCTGAGGCCTGGGCTGAGGGAGGTGAAGGAGAAAACGTTAGGAGCTGGAGCTCTAGCCTAGAGGTCCTGACAGAGGCTGAAGGGAGCTAGGGGTCAGCACACAGAGCCTGGGTGATTGATGGTCAGATATAAAGGTGGGGAGCCAGCCAGAGGGGCATCTCTCCCATCCCCGGGGGGAGAGTAATGGGCTGCTTTAAACATATTGAATGTCAGGCACCTTTAAGACATCACAGCGGAGTGTCCAGTAGGGAATGGATTTTTTGTTTGTTTTCTAGACCGTCTCCCTCTGTGGCCAGGCTGGAGTACAGTGATGCAATCTCGGCTCACTGCAACCTCCGCCTCCTGGGTTTAAGTGAGTCTCCTACCTCAGCCTCTAGAGTAGCTGGGATTACAGGGGTGCGACACCACGCCCTGCTAATTTTTTTTTTTTAGTAGAGATGGGGGTTTCACCATGTTGGCCAGGATGGTCTCGATCTCTTGACTTTGTGATCCGTCTGCCTTGGCCTCCCAAAATGCTGGGATTACAGGCATCAGTCACCGTGCACTCCTGGACTTTTAACCAGTCTCATCCCTTGAAGAAATCCTAAGGTGCCCACAGCAGTGGTCCCTTCCCATTTCCACTGGCAGTAGCTCTGAATTCTGGTGTTCATTGTGGGCTGGGTGGGCAGAGGCAGAAGGGTTTGTAATGGGGGCGGGGTTTTCCGGCCCCAGTGCTGCTGGCCCTTTTCTATTCTGTACTGATCTCTGATGGGGGCCAGGCACTGGTAGGTGGAAATGAGGAGAAGCCTAATGACTGACTAGTGTAGTAGCCAATGGGACACACGTGGGCCCCATAATCCAGCAATACAAGGGGTCTGAAAGATCACCTGTCCCTGGTTCCCCAATCCCCACTCCAGATCAGAGAAGAGCAGGAAGAAAGAGACCTGTTGCTGTTTTTTACCTTTCTAAAATCCTAACAGAAATAGAACATTTATCTGTGAGAAGGCTACATAGGCTTAACTAAAATGTCAAATTTCATTGCTGGAATTATAATGAGGAACATGAGAAATGCACATTTATTCAGTAATTACTAATTCAGGATTCTGTTTTGTAGGAAACAAAACCAGGACATGCTGCTCAGAAGCTCTGATTAGTTTTGTTTCATGCAAAATCAGCTCCTGGCCGTGCGCAGTGGCTCTCATCTGTAATCCCAGCACTTTGGGAGGCTGAGGTGGGCGGATCACAAGGTCAGGAGTTTGAGACCAACCTGGCCAACACGTGGAAACCCCATCTCTACTAAAAATCCAAAAATTAGCAGAGTGTGGTGGCGGGCACCTGTAATCCCAGCTATTTGGGAGGCTGAGGCAGGAGAATCTCTTGAACCCGGGAGGTGGAGGTTGCAGTGAGCCGAGATAGTACCATTGCACTCCAGCCTGGGTGACAAGAGCAAGACTGTCTCAAAAAAAGAATCATCATCTCAGTTAATAATTATTGGATAAGTGTTATTTCATAGCCCTACATTTTAAAAAAAAGAGAGAGAGAGAGAGAGAGAGAGTGTGTGTTGGGGAAGAGGTACAGAGCCCAGGTAATAAAAAGGTAAAGTGCTCTCATTTCACCAACGAGAAAACGGAAGTGTAGCGGGTAAGTGACCAGCTGAAGGTCACACAATGAGGCAAGGTCACACAGCAGGGAGGGCCGGGCCCCAGACTTCCTGAGTCCCCAACCCTGGACTTTTCCTGTTGCTCTTTGCTGCTGTGGTTTTTGGGGGTGAACTGTGTGGGGAAAGCTGAAGAGTTAACAATGAATTCTGCACCTTCGGGCCATGCCCAACAGCTCTCTGGGAGATAAGGGGAGGGACCCTTGGGAACAGACAGCCTGTGGATTGGAGAGATTGAGCAAGGCCGGAAAAACAGGTGCAGGTGGCAGCAGGGAGGGGGTGGGGCGGGAGCCAGAGCCAGAGGGAGCAGAGGAAGTTCCAGGGCTCCTGGGACCCCTGAAGTTCCCTGTTTCAGAAGACACTGGCCGGGCCAGAGGCCAGGGTAAGCAGAATCAGGTCCCAAGCTCCACCCTCTGCCAGCTTCTTTATGACCCCACAAGGGGTTAACTGGGCCTTGAATTGCAGAGCTAGAAGGGTCTGAAGGGAGCACCCGCGGGGCCGGGCCGAAGCTGGCTGTGGCCTGGGACTCAGGTGAGAGGTGGAGGCAATGCCCACACCTGGGAGGCTGGGTTGCCCTTGGACAAAGCAGCAGCCGCAGCTGTTAAGGTTCTGCTCCCCTCTGCACCCCCCATCCCCAAAGGCTGCCCAGCCCCCGCAGCAGTCAGTCCTTAGGTTTCACAGGCCCTGCCCTGGAGAGCTTTTCTTCAGAACCAGCCCCATTAGAAATCCCACCCCCAGAGTCACTGGGAGCCTGTGCCGTGTGGGGAAAAGGGCACCGGGCTGAGGGGTCAAAGTCCCAGGCTCAGGCCTCGTCCTGTCACAGATGCCCTGACCCTCTCTAGCAGCTGTTAAAACCATACTCATTCAGGGTAAAGGTCCCCAGTGACAATCTGGGTTGGGGGAGTTGGGTGGGTGCCTGGGCGTTGCTCCCGTCCCTGAACCCTGAGATCTTGCTTTGTAGGCACAGGCCCTGCCAGCCACAGGGCTAAGGCCGGGCTGGTCTCCTCCTCTTGCCCCAGCAGTGCTGTGGGGGTCTGCCCAGGCCCTCTGGTCCTGTGTTTGGGCAGCAAGCCAGCACCTGTGTGAGGGGTGGCTGGGCACCCTGCCCAGAGCTGAGGAGAAGCTGCCCCTGGGGACTGGGGCCCAGGCCTTCTTGTTCAGCCAGAAATTCCAGCCTTTTAAGGATCAAGAGCCAGAGAAGGGCCTTTTCCAGGCTGCCAGCGAGCCGTTTTTCCAGCTAGGCAGTATCGCCAGCGCCTTGCGGGAGGCCTCTCTGTTTGCCGGCACCTTGTAGGCCAAACTCTCAGGAAGAAATTATTTCTTAAGTCAACTTTGTTGAGGTCTAACTTAACACACAATAAAATCTGCCCATTTCAGGTGCACTGCTGTATGTTACCTACCACAATAACCAAGGCGGAGAACATTGCCGTCACCCTGAAAGGTTCCCTGTGCCCCTTTCTGAGTCAGTCACGCCCCCTCCCTGGCCCTAGGCAAGCACCAATCTGCTTTCTGTCACAACTTATCAGATTTTCATGTTTCATATGCGTTACCCTACAATTTCTACTCTCACATCTGACTTTTCTCCCTCAGCCTAATGATTTCAAGATTCATTCGTATCATTGCATCTCTCAGTAGTTCCTTCCTTGTTATTACTGAGTAATATTTTCCATTATATGGGTACGTTATAGTTTGTGTATCGAGTCACCTGTTTGGACATCTGGGTTGTTTCCAGTTGGCAGCTCTTACGAATAAAGCAGCTATGAACACGTATATATGAATCCTCGTGGGGATGCACGTGTTCATTTCTCTCGCGTTGGCCACTGGAAGAGGGATTGCTGGGTCACATGGTAAACGTACGTTTCACTTTTAAAGAAACCACCCAACTGCTTCCTAAAGCGCTTGTACCATTTTACAACGTGTGGGTAGGATGGGATTTTGAATGCAGCCCTTCCCTCCCTGTTCCATATCTGGGCCTTTTCTCTTTCCCAGGGACTGAACAGGGTTGGTAAGGTTGTATGGTGCTTTGGGTTGTGGGGGTGGTTCTTTGCTTCACCAGAAAACATTCCACTGCCCCCTCAAAGTCCCTGCTCATGGATGAGGTTAAAGTAACTACGCTGAGTAGAGAAGGGCTTAAGGATCTATTTATACCTGAGTTTAAGCAGATACAGTGTTGACTAAAATGCTATAATTATTTTCCTTTTGCTAGCTCTTCCCATCCTGTGAGTATGTTTTCTTTCTTTTTTTTTTTTTTAGACAGAATCTCACTCTGTCTCTCAGGCTGGAGTACAGTGATGTGATCTTAGCTCACTGCAACCTCTGCCTCCCAAGTTCAAGTGATTCTCCTGCCTCCGCCTCCCAAGTAGCTGGGCCTACAGTAGCACGCCGCCACTCCCAGCTAATTTTTGTATGTTTAGTAGAGACAGGGTTTCACCATATTGGTCAGGCTGGTCTCGAATTCCTCAGGTGATCTACATGCCTCAGCCTCCCAAAGTGCTGGCCAAGTGTGTTTTTAAACAGAGCTACTGCCATGCTGGCAGCCTCATCTCATTGCCCTTGCCTGCTGCTTCCCCAACTCCCATCAAAACCATTTTTTCCCATGGCCGGGGCATCTGAGAGTTTCTTTTCCTGAGTCTTCACTTTTCAATAGCACAGGCCGATAACTGGGGTAGGCATTGGAGCTGGAGAACTTTGTCTTTTTGCTGTCAGTGTCCCACCCCTGTTCTCACCTCCCCCTCTGACCCATTGTTCCACCTTGCCGTCAGTCACCAGAGAGCTCTGGGCTTCCCTGACTCAAAGGATGCAGCTGCCCAGAGAGAAAGGATTGAGCTTTCTTTTTGTATTCAGACACAATGCTACTTGCCAAGCAAGTACAGGCAGAAGAAAGGATCTACCTTTGGAGCAAGAGTTAAGGAAATCTAACAGCCTGGCACTGCACATCTGCTGAGCTGATCCTATTTCTATACCTGCTTTAAAGTTTTTAGGGATGGGCCAGTAAATGACCTTTTTAGGATAAATTCAGATCTTCATTGTAAGACTCTGGAGATATAATCTCTCCCACACTACAGGATACCTAAGAAACCATTCTCCCCTGCTTTGGGAATACCACTACTCATGCCTGGAGTAACCCACTTAGCTGGTTTCACCATGCTCCACCTTCTTTTTTTTGAGACAGGGTCTCGCTGTATCGCCCAGGCTGGAGTGCAGTAGTGCGACCTCAGTACACGGCAACCTCCACCTCCTGGGTTCAAGTGATTCTTCTGGCTCAGCCTCCCAAGTAGCTGGGACTACAGGTGTGTACCACCATACCCAGGTAATTTTTGTATTTTTAGTAGAGGTGAGGTTTTACCATGTTAGCCAGGCTGGTCTCGAATGCCTAACCTCAAGTGATCTACCATCTCAGCCTCCCAAAGTGCTGGGATTACAGGTATGAACCACCATGCCTGGCCATGTTCCACCTTCTTGAGAAGGTACTTGCTGGCAAGATCCCACCAGTATCAGCATGATAGTTCAGATGAAATTGCCGTGGACTATGAAAAGTTTGCCTGGGATAATGAACCTGTGACATTACCCCAGTCTGAGCTATCAAAACAGTATTTAATCAGGGCTTAAATATTAATGCTATTTATTTTATTCAAAGATTGAAAAATAGCTGTGAAGTGCTGAATTTGATACAGGTAGGAAGTCTTGTCAACTAACCTTTATTCCGAGTTGGCTTAAGCCAACCTGTGATGTCCAATATGGTAGCCATTAGCCACATGTTTTTGGCTATTTGAATTTAAATTACTTAAGCTAAAATTCAATACAATTAATTTCGTTCCTTCATTGAAATAGTCACATTTGTAATGCTCAATCACCACGTGTTGTTTGTGGCTACCATATTGGATGTGGCAGATACGGGACATTTCCATTGTCACAGAAAGTTTTCTTGGACAGTGTTGGTTTCAACACTTAGCCACATGTACAGCAGCAGCTTTATCACCTAGAACATTCAGAATATTATCTAGAACATCTATATATGGGCCTTATCTGGGGTAGGCCTTAGAGAAAAGAATTCCTAGATACAATCCCTGCCCAAAATGTATCTGCAAATCCAGAATGATGCCAACACACCGGATTTCAGACCAAGCAAGGATGGACGTGTAAGGGCAAGAGAGACACAAATTCAGAGAAAAGGAGATTGCATGTGCAAAGGCCCAGAGATGTGAGGGGCTGGCTGTTTGGGGTTGTCCTGGAGTGCTATAACAAGGAGACAGTTGTACTTTAGGATGATTACTTTGGAGACAGTGAGAGGGTTACCATGGGGAGACCAGAAGGACCAGGAATAATCTGGATGGAAATTGAGTTGTCCTTGAACTAAAGCCTGGGCAGTAGGGGTGGAGAGAAGCAGTCAGATCTGAGGGACCTTGGGTCCAGCCTGGATGAAGCAGGTGGGGAGGAGCATGCACTATACCTGGATGGCGTCGAGGAAGCGCTGGGGCATTTGGGATCAATTGAATGCTGTGGGCTCTAAATTCCAAAGGCTCCACCAGGAAATACCCCAAATGACTGGTTTCTAGAAGATCAAGGTTACCAAACCTGACTCCTTCCGATGTGAAGTATGAGGTTCTCTGAGACTTCAGCCTTCCCTTTGAATCAACGAGGCAACAAACCTATCGTTGAAAAATGGCGTCCTCCAGGGAAGGAGCCGTAGGGGGCCCTGGGCTCACTACAGCACAGAATGCAGAGCCCTGGGCTGTCCACACTCTCCACTTGGCTTTATTTATAACCCTAATTACACCCTCCAGGAAGAACAGTTGCTGATCTGCCCAGTTACAAATTAAAGTTAATAAAATGAAAAGACAGCAATGAATGGCTGCTGCGCATGCCACCAAAGGCGCCGATCAACTCCGAGAGGAGACTGTGGGGCCCATGGGACTCCAGCTGCCAGTGTCCTCTCACCGTGGCATCCCCTCCCCTCCCACCTCCTCTTCTTCCCTTCGGTGGCGCAGTCCACCTCTTGTCATCTCCCATCAGGGACCATCAGGCTTCAGGTTCTGCAGGTTCCGAAGCTCATGCTACACCCAGTTGGTCCCCAACCCAGGCTTCTCCTGCCACCACTGCCTCTCCAAGGGGCCACATCAGCTGTCGGCGCCACAGTGTGAAATGACGCAGCTGTTAGCAGAGCTGTAAGAATCCAGGGACAGGAAACAGGGCCTTCACCTCTCTACTCCTCTCCAACTGTCTTTTTGCTTGTTCACTTTCCGTTATCTTTTTCTCTACCCACCTCCCTCACCCTGCGGCTGACCTTGTCCACATGCCCTGAATTTTCTGAGAGGGGCCCTGAATTCCCTGGGTGTCCCAGATGGCCGAGCGGCACTGGCTGCTTCGTTCACAAGCACAGGCAGCTTCAATGCAGCCGTCAGATTCCGCTGACCCTGTCCATTCCTTTTTCTTTCTAAAGAGAGAAAACTGGAGAGGGAGAGTGGGGGACAATTCTCTCCTCATGGGCTCTGCTGTCAGGGCACTAGTCCCCTGGTTCTACCTGCCTCTGTCTCCTTCAGCTTGCCGCCTGCAGAAACAATTACAGAGAGTCAATCTTCATGCCTTGCAATCCATAGCACACCTGGATGAACAGGTGCGGGTTACCTGGGGGGATGGGAAAGGATGTGAGGACTGGGCCACTTCTTGGCAGCATGTAGAAACCAGCGCACTGGTTAGAGGGCTGCTTCTGACACTTTACCACCCCCTAGAACCCGAGTATCCTGTGCATACCAGCTATCAGGAAAAACCGTGAGTTCCCTGGGGTTTAGGGCAATCATTTCTGCATATTCTGGCTTGTTCTTGTCTCATACCTGTTCAACTTTAAGCTCTTGGCTGAGCACAGTGGCTCACGCCTCTAATCCCAGCACTCTGGGAGGCTGAGCTAGGAAGATCACTTGAGCCCAGGAGTTCAAGACCAGCCTGGGCAACATAGGGAGACACTGTCTCTACAAAAAAATTTAAAAACTAGCTGACTGTGGTGGTGTACACCTATAGTTCCAGCTACTTAGGAGACTGAGGTGGGAGGATCGCTTGAGCCTGGGAAGTTGAGGCTGCAGTGAGCTGCGATTACACTACTGCACTTCAGCCTGGCAACACAGTGAGACCCTGTCTCTAAAAAAATTAAAATAAATTAAAAATAAACTCTTGGCTCTGTTCACCCCACAGCCTTGACTAGGGGTTTCTCTCCAGTTGTACCTGCATTTGGCTCTTGGATATCCCAGATGGGCATTTCCTCACCCACTGGGAAGCCCAGTTTCTGCCCTGCCTTCACAGAAGCTATGCCCTGGCTCCAGCTTTGCCATTGCCAAATGTCCACATCAGGCTCTTGGCCTGTGCCCTGGGGAAGCCAGGGTGGACCTCTTCAGAGGGGAGTGGCAGAGTGACCAGAGGAACCAGTGCTGCCTCCAGGCGTGGCCATGCCATTGAGGGCGGGATGTGAAGACGTCACCGTCAGACTCAGTGGCCCACACACTACTTTGCCTTGGAATCCGTCTGTTTACTTGTCTGCCTCGCCCACAAGGCCACGAGCTCTGCGAGGCCAGGCCTGTGTCTGAATCGCCACAGTGGCCCCAGTACCTGAGGCAGGTTCTTGCTCTAAGAGTCTGACGAACAAATAAATAGATGAACAAATGAGCCCTTCCTCCTTTATTCCCTGCCAATGTTAATGTCCTCCCATTCACACAAGCCCAGGTGAGAAGCTTTAGGGTCAGAGTTTTATTGATTCTGCTTCTTAAAATACTTTGCCAACCAATTCCTTCCTTGGGGGACTATGTGTTTCTTGGCTAATTCTAACTGCTATTTATTTATTTATGAGATAGGTTCTTGCTCTGTCACGCAGGCTGGAATTCACTGGTGCGATCATGGCTCACTGTAGCCTCGACCTCCCAGGATCAAGCGATCCTCCCATCTCCGCCTCCTGAGTAGCTGGGACCACAGGCATGCACCACCACGCCTGGCTAACTATTTTTTTTTTTTGAGATGGAATCTTACTACGTTGTACAGTCTGGTCTCAAATTCCTGGACCCCCACGATCCTCCTGCCTTGGCTTTCCCAGGTATTGGGATTACAGGTGTGAGCCTTCAACTGCCTTTTGATTGATTTTCTGGCTTCCTTTTTAAACTCTCGTCTACCTATCTTCCCGACTGCTCATAGGTATAACACAAATGTAACTGTGCTGCTCCTCTGTTTAATATCTCCAGTAGCTCTTCCTTTCTCGCCAACTAATGCACTGTTCCTTTAGCCCTTCCATGATCTGACCCAACCTACTTTTCCAGCCTGGTTCCTGCTGCTTCCCCTGCGGACCCTGACAGCCAGTCCCTTGGAAATTCTCGCTGTTCTTCAGGCAAGTTATTCTTCTTCCACCTGCACATTGCATGTGTTTTATCCTCTTTGCAAACGTTGTTTTCTGCAACGAGCCCCACCCTTGTCAACCTACTGAACTTCTACTTGTCCATTAGGATCCAGCTAAAATGTCACCTCCCCTCTGATTCCTTTGACGTCATCAGCTAGCAGTCCAGCAATCCAACTTTTTTTTTTTTGAGTTGGAGTCTCGCTCTGCCACCCAGGCTGGAGTGCAGTGGCTCAATCTTGGCTCACTGCAACCTCTGCCTCCCAGGTTCAAGAGATTTTCCTGCTTCAGCCTCCTGAGTAGCTAGGACTATAGGTATGTGCCACCATGCCCAGCTAATGTTTTGTATTTTTAGTAGAGACAGGGCTTCATTATGTTGGCCAGGCTGGTCTCAAACCGGTGACCTCAAGCAATCTGCCTGCCTCAGCCTCCCAAAGTGCTAGGATTACAGGTGTGAGCCACCGTGCCCGACCCAACATTTCTTTCTTCTACCTCTTATCGCCTGGCATGTGTCCCCAGCACCAAGTACCACAGTTCCTTGTCCCATGTCTCTCTTGCAAGAGCACATAAGCCCCATGAGGGCAGGACCTGTGTCATTTAACCCTAAGCTGGCTGAGAGCCTTGTGCGTGGGGGGAGAGGCAGTATACTATAGGCCTCACGACTTTGGGCAAGTTACTTGCCCTCTCTGCCTCAGTTTCCTCGTCTACAGACTGTCATAACAATAGTTCCTGCCTAAGAGTTGTTGGGGATTAAATGAATTACTATTCATAAAGCAGGTAGACCAGTGTCTCTCACATACTAAATCTTCAATAAATGTTAGCTACTGTTATTATCTGTGATGATTAAGTCCTCTGTAAATGTTTTTGAGTGAACGAGAACCTTAAGTAGAACAAGGCACTTTTCTACACATAAAGAACATCCAGTATCATCAGAGTCCTTCTGTTAAGATCTTCAAGGCATCAATCCACCATATATGTTACCTGGATGAGCAGTCCCTTGTGTGTGGGAAACAATCTACCACTTTTCCAAGTGAGGCAGAAGATGGTTGGTTGAGGAAAGATGACTGGTGAAACTTATCATCGTTGAGATGAAGGAAGAGGAAGGATTTGGTCATAAGTCCCCTAGTTACATTTTTTTAAGAGTCAGGGTCTTACTGTGCTGCCCAGCCGGACATGAACTCCTGGGCTCAAGCAATTATCCCAGCTCGGCCTCCTGAGGAGCTGAGACTGTAGGAATGTGCCACCACACCCAGCAGCCTTTGAGAAGGATATGAGCCTGTGATTATTCAGCTGCTAAATTATGAGGAACCAGGTGATGAAAGGGCCCAGTTTGGGGATATTCCTTTTGGAAATAAATTTCTGCATCCAAAAATCTTTATTTATTTATTTATTTATTTATTTTTGAGACAGAGTCTTACTCTGTCGCCCAGGCTGGAGTATAGTGGCTTGATCTCAGCTCACTGCAGCCTCCACCTCCCTGGCTCAAATGATCCTCCCACCTCAACCCCCTAAGTAGCTGAGACTACAGCTGCATGCCACCACACCCAGCCAATTTTGGTATATTTTTGTAGAGACAGAGTCTCTCTATGTTGCCGAGGCTGGTCTAGAACTCCTGAGCTCAAAGGATCTGCCAGCCTTGGCCTCCCAGGGTGAGCCACCATGCCTAGCCCCAGAAAACTTTAAAGACCTAATCATTTTGTTTTGGGTCATTATTTTGACCTTGGTTCAAATCCTGATCCCGTTTTTTTTTGTTTTTTTTTTTTGTTTTTTTTTTTTTTTGAGACGGAGTTTCGTTCTTGTTACCCAGGCTGGAGTGCAATGGCGCGATCTTGGCTCACCGCAACCTCCGCCTCCTGGGTTCAGGCAATTCTCCTGCCTCAGCCTCCTGAGTAGCTGGGATTACAGGCACGCACCACCATGCCCAGCTAATTTTTTGTAGTTTTAGTAGAGACGGGGTTTCACCGTGTTGACCAGGATGGTCTCGATCTCTTGACCTCGTGATCCACCCGCCTTGGCCTCCCAAAGTACTGGGATTACAGGCTTGAGCCACCGCGCCCGGCCTGATCCCGTTTTTTACTATTTGTAACTTTCTGATGTATCCGAGTCTGGCTAATCTATAACTTAAAATTATTCCCACCTCATGTGGCTGTTGTGAAGTTGAGATGAGATTAAATTAAATAATACACATGAGGTAATTTACCTAATGTAAAGCATTATTATCATAAGTTTGTAAAAACTTGTTGTCTGAGTCAATTTTGAAATTTATTCTATATCTAGAGCTAATAAAAATGCTCACCTCTGAAGCAATAATAACATTGAGCAGCTATAGGTATAGTTTTTATTCTTATATTCTAGTCAGTAAAAAATAAAAATCCTCTTGAACTCAATATGTATTCTGGGCCAGATTTTTTTGTGACTAGCTGAACAAAAAAAAAAGAGTTAAAAAATACAATCCTTGGAGGTGGCTCACACCTCTAATCCCCGTACTTTGGTAGGCCAAGATGGGTGAATTGCTTGTGACCAGGAGTTCAAGACCAGCCTGGGCAAGATGGTGAGACCCTGTCTCTACACAAAATACAAAAATTAGCAGGGATGGTGGCTCACACCTGTAATCCCAGCACTCTGGGAGGCCAAGATGGGTGGATCACTTGAGAGCAGGAGTTTGAGAGTTAGGAGGTGATGGTGAGACCCTGTCTCTACAAAAAATACAAAAATTAGCCATGGATGGTGGCTCACGCCGGTAATCCCAGCATTTTGGGAGGCCAAGATGGGTGGATCACTCAAGCCTAGGAGGTTGAGGCTGCAGTGAGCCATGATTGCACCACTGCACTCCAGCCTGGTGACAGAGCAAGACCCTGTCTAAAAGAAAAAAAAAGAAAAAATACAATCTCTGCCCTCAGGTAGCTCCTAGTCTGGCAAGGACAACAGATGACAGATTTGTAATAAATCAAAATCTAACAGTGGCATGTGATGTCTCCACAGAGGAGACCTGCATAAGTGACAAGAGACAAGATGGGGCGGGGTAGTTAGGGGAGGTGATATTTGGACTAAGCCTTGAAGGAAGAGTAGAAATAGTCAGACAAGAAACGGGGAAGGGAAACTGACTCCAGGCAGCGGGAGCAGCCCGTGCAACAATCCTCAGATGCAAAGAGCCATCCCATTCTAGGAAGAGCAAACTGTCTGATGAGATTACAGCGTGGACACCCACAGTAAGGAGGCAAGCAAAGAAACTGGAAAGGCAAGCAAGCCTCGCGTCCTGAAGAGACACACGTGGCCCGTGAGGGTCCCGAGCCTGTCCCAAATCAGGATGCAAAGCCACTGAAGGTTGCGACCAGAGGAGTGATCTGATGTGTTAGCGTCTTGTTCTGTTCACTCTGGAGGCCACCTAACCAGGAGGAGGCTATTCCAAAAATGCAGGCAAGACTTTCTCACTTGGAGCTGTGCAGACGCCTCAAGGAAGGTGATTCCACGATCCAGATCCACACGCAAGCTGACAAATACGTCTTATTCTGCAGTAGAGGCTCACTAAGAAGTGGCATCTTACCAACTTTAAAAGAAAAAAGCAAGTTGAAGTGGCATCGGCATACTCCCAGTATACCACGGGGACACCTATCAGAAGTGTCCCAGCAAAGATGGGTACAGAGGTAATTGGAATGAAGGGAGGTCCAAGAGATTATACCCTAAAAATGTGCTTTTGTTGTTGCTGTTTGAGATCAGGCCTTGCTCTGTTACCCAGGATGGAAGGCAGTGGTGCAATCACCGCTCACTGCAGCCTTGACCTCCTAAGCTCAAGCAATCCTCCCACTTCAGCCTCCTGAGTAGCTGGGACCACAGGCACACACCACCATGCCTGGCTAATTATTTCATTTTATTTTATTTTATTTATTTGTTTTTTTTTGAGACACAGTCTCGCACTGTGGCCCAGGCTACAGTGCAGTGGTGTAATCTCCACTCACAGCAACCTCCACCTCCCAGGTTCAAGTGATTTTCCTGTCTCAGCCTCCTGAGTAGCTGGAATTACAGGTGCATGCCACCACGCCTGGCTAATTTTTGTATTTTTAGTAGAGACAGGGCTTCACCACGCTGATCAGGCTGGTCTTGAACTCCTAACCTCGTGATCCGCCCACCTCGGCCTCCCAAAATGCTGGCATTACAGGCGTGAGCCACCGTGCCCGGACTTTATTTTTTGTAGAGATGGAGTCTCATTTTGTTGGCCAGGCTGGTCGCTAACTCCTGCGCTCAAGCAATCCTCCCACCTTGGCCTCCCAAATTGCTGGGATTACAGGCATGAGCCACCATGCCTCACTGCAGAAATGTTAACAGAGATTATTTCTGAGTGGCAAGATTATACCTGATTTCTTTTTTCTATAATAAACGTGAATTATTTGTATATATCGGTTTAAAGAATAAAATAATTTCTTTTTAAAAAGGATCAACCCAAGAACTTTGGGTTAAAGGAGAAATGAGAGAACCAGGACAGGCATGAAGATGGACAAGTGAGAGGTCCAGATCTAGTGTGGGGCCAGTGACGGAGAGAAGACTTCAGCAGCAGCCGGGGAGAGGGAAAATAACCAAATCTGCCCACGTGAGGGCTCAGGCAGGAGAGTACGTCCCTCCATCTTAGGGGAAGCAGCGCCAGGGAAGTGAATGTACCCATCAAAGCCGGGGATGACGCGCCAGCCAGGCATTTGGTAGAGGGATGGGGAGCGCGTGCTCAGCGCACAGACAGATTTTCAGTAGGTGGCTGAAAGACGCGAGGGGAAAGATTGTGTAACTGAGTTGTGGGGAAGGAGAATAGTGGCCTATTGTTGGAGAACCGATAAACAAATTGAGAGCGCTCATCTTGCGGGTGTGGGCCTGAAATAAGTTCCAAGACAGCTTAATGATCCATCACAGGTTCTTTCCTGGGAATGAGTCACCAGCACATTATATTAACCCAGTTCACCCTTCATCGCCCCAGCGCCTTTAACAAAGCAGCTGAGATACCGCAGCTGAGCTGCATCCATGATGAAGCCTCGGGCCTATACAATGGGGAAGATAAAACCAGCCAGCCTCATCAATCGTCCTTGGGCAGGCCAGGCTCCTCTTCAGTCTCCTGTTCGGGGTTTGCATAATTAGGCACCTGATGGAGGCGAATGTCTGCCCCGCCAAAGGTCGTCCTTGTGCAGCAAGCGCTCTGTCAGGGAGCTGTGCACTACACAGCAGCCGAAGCAGCCCAGGCCTGCTCCAAACAGCGGCAGAGCCTGTGAGGAGGAGCCTGATTTTTGCGGGAGTGCATTAGTACGGTTGGAAACCCGTGGTTTGGGAATCAGAGCCAATTGCAGTCATGTCAGAAATGGAAATAAGAAACTCCTCGGTGAAATGGAGGAGCCAGTAAGCGTTTAACCAGAGGCCCTGGGGGATATTGAGTAAATCCTTCAACCCCTTAGTGTCTTTGTTTCCCGGACTGCAAAATGGTGGTGACATAGGAGGCTGGGCGCGGTGGCTCACGCCTGTAATCCCAACACTTTGGGAGGCGGAGGCGGGCAGATCACGAGGTCAGGAGTTCGAGACCATCCTGACCAATATGGTGAAACCCCGTCTCTCCTAAAAACACAAAAATTAGCCGGGCATGGTGGTGCGTGCCTGTAAGGCCAGCTACTCCAGAGGCTGAGGCAGGAGAATCACTTGAACCCAGGAGGCAGAGGTTTCAGTGAGCCGAGATCGTGCCATTGCAGTCCAGCCTGGGCAACAAGAGCAGAACTCCATCTCAAAAAAAAAAAGGTAGTGACATACCAGTTCCCCGTACCTCAGAGACTAATCAGTTTACACTTTGAAGAGCTTACTGTGTGTTCAGGGCACTGTTCTAAGGGTGTTACATGTATATATTAACTCTTTTTTTTTTTTTTTTTGAGACGGAGTTTCACTCTTGTTACCCAGGCTGGAGTGCAATGGCGCGATCTCGGCTCACCACAACCTCCACCTCCTGGGTTCAGGCAATTCTCCTGCCTCAGCTTCCTGAGTAGCTGGGATTACAGGCACGCGCCACCACGCCCAGCTGAATTTTTGTATTTTTAGTAGAGACGGGGTTTCACCATGTTGACCAGGATGGTCTCGATCTCTTGACCTCGTGATCCACCCGCCTCGGCCTCCCAAAGTGCTGGGATTACAGGCTTGAGCCACCCCGGCCGTATATATTAACTCTATAATAGCAACAACCCTAAGCAAGGTAGGTGCTATTATCATAATCCCTCTGTTAAAGATGAGATAACTAAGATAGGGAATTTAAGAAACTTGCCCAGGCTGGGCATGGTAGCTCATGCCTGCTATCAGAGCACTTTGGGAGGCCAAGCTGGGAAGGTCACTTGAGCCCAGGAGTTCAAGATCAACCCTGGCAACATAGCAAGACTCCTATCTCTGGGGAAAAAAAAATTAGCCAGGTGTGGTGGTGCACGCCTGTAGTCCCACCTACTTGGGAGGCTGAGATGGGAGGATCTCTTGAACCCAGGAGGCCAAGGCTGCAGTGAGCCATGATTGTGCCACTGCACTCCAGCCTGGGAGACAGAGCAAGACTCTATCTCTTAAAAAAAAAAGAAACTTGCCCAAACAAGTCACACGCGATTGTGAAATCCAGAATTCAACTTCAGTAGCTGGCCTCTAGAGTCCATGCTGCAAACCTTCAAATGCAGGGCACACTTCACCTCCTCCATCAGCAGTAAAATGCTTTACAAATAAAACTGGCTTTATTCTTTTCAGCTGTTACTGACATTGCCAGTGTGTGGAATTAAGTGCCTTAGGCCCTGCTCATGGCATGTTTGTGGTTGCCAGGGTTTTAACGCAGGAAAGGTTGGGGGCGATGGTTGTGTCTACTGTGTATTGAGGGCCTAATGTCAGTTCTTACAAAATCATGCGAGATGAGGGAGCTGGGACCGGGAGAATGAAAGTGACACCCACAGCCACGGAGCTCGTAAACTGAACACCTGGGATTTGAATCTGAGACTCATCTGATTCCAAACTTTTCACGCAGGGCTTCTTAGACTTTAAGGAGAAGCTAGGTAACAGCAGAGAGTACAGACATGGCCCCAGGCTAAGAACTTTTTTTTGGTTTTGTTTTGAGACAGAGTTTCACTCTCGTTGCCCAGACTAGAGGGCAGTGGCGCGATCTCGGCTCACTACAATGTCCACCTCCCGAGTTCAAGCGGTTCTCCTGCCTCAGCCTCCCGAGTAGCTGGCATGACAGGCAGGTACCACCACGCCCGGCTAATTTTGTATTTTTAGTAGAGACGGGGTTTCTCCATGTTGGTCAGGCTGGTCTTGAACTCCTGACCTCAGGTAGCCTGCCTGCCTTGGCCTCCCAAAATGCTGGGATTACAGGTGTGAACCACCGCACCTGACCCTGGCCACTGGCTAAAAACTTTGATACAGGACTCTACTTTCTGGATAAGCAAGGGCCAGGGAAGCAATTATGTGAGTTGGTGGGGCTGGTATCAACTAGCTAATCTAATGAGCTGAGTATGTTTATTAGAGTAGGAGCTTGCTAACAGGTAAATCTTAATAGTTTTTGTAGACATAACTGTGCCAGGACTGGGACCAGGAGAGTGAGGCACTGACGTTAGGCACAAAATTGAAGGGAATGCCTATAAAACCCAATACTCAAGATAAATAATGTTTAATGCAATATTTTCAACATCCAAACTAGTGCAAAAAAATCCATGAGAAGCAAAATAGCAGTATTTTCAATGAAGACAGAACCTGTGTTATTGATTTTTCCTTTTTCTTCAGGCTTCAGTAGGTTCAGCCAGGCACTGAAGACAGTGCCTTGAACACACACCTTTTGGTGAGTCAGATCGTGGGCTTTTGGGCTTTTATCTTATTTTTTAGGGATGAGGACTTGCTGTATTGCACAGGTGTGAGTACAGGGCCTATTTGCAGGTGTAATCATTGTGCACTGCAGCCTTGAACTCCTAGGTACAAGGGATTCTCCTGCCTTAGTCCCCTGAGTAGCTGGGACTACAGACCTGGGCCACTATGCCTGGCTTAATCGTGGGCTATGTACATATTTATTGATTTACTGAGATGGAGCCTCAGTCCGTTGACTAGGCTGGAGTGCAGTGGCTCGATCTCGGCTCACTGCAATCTCTGCCTCCCGGGTTTGAGGGATTCTTATACCTCAGCCACCTGAATAGCTGGGATTACAGGCACGTGACACCACACCCAGCTGATTTTTGTATTTTTAGTAGAGACAGGGATTCACCATTTTGGCCAGGCTGGTCTCAAACTCCTGGCCTCCAGTGATCTGCCTGCCTCAGCCTCCCAAAGTGCTGGGATTACAGGTATGAGCCACCGTGCCTGGCCAATCATGGGCTTTTCAGACACCAAGGCTCAGGCAGACCTTGGTGGCTTGTTGGCAGAAAATTGAAAGCTTCCAGGTACTAGATGGTGGAGGGTTTGACCGGTTCTGCCACAGTGGGTTCTTCTAAAGCCAACTCCCAGGAGAGGAGCCATTCTTTCCTCATGAATGACCAAGACCATATTGACTACTTCAACTGACTAGTGTTTTCTTCTTATTTACAATTAATAGCCTCATTTTCAGCATCCTGGTTTTTCTGTTTTTATGTAATTTGAGGGACCATAGGGTCCCTTGATCACACGTTCTTTTTTTAAAATCATACCTTCTTTAACTCTCATACACCGTCTATGTGTAGGTCTCAGAGATCATCCTCCTTAGCCTCAGGCAGCTTGACTGTCATTTGGATAAAGCCAGGGAAGAATGAAGGATGCAGCTGGGTGTTGGTAGGTACGAGATCTCTGAAGGAGGGTGCCTGCAAAGCTCCAGGCAAAGTCAGCCTCCAGATAGCCAGCCAGAGTCCAGGGAACACCTGTTTACTGAAGGTCCACAGAAATCAATGGGTCAGACTCCCAGCAGCATTGGGAAAAGGGACATTTAGCAGTAGTGACAGAGTTTGAAAGGGAGGCTCCTTCTACCTTAGTGGAGAAGCACTTTCATGCGTTTCCATTTAAGACAGCAACTAGGCCCAGCGCGGTGGCTCACACCTGTGATCTCAGCACTTTGGGAGGCCAAGGCGGGCGGATCACTTGAGGTCAGGAGTTCGAGACCAGCCTGACCAACATAGTGAAACCTTGTCTCTACTGAAAATACAAAAATTAGCCGGGCATGGAGGCACGCGCCTGTAGTCCTAGCTACTCAGGAGGCTGAGGCAGGAGAATCACTTGAACCTGGGAGGTATAGGTTGCAGTGAGCCAAGATCACGCCACGGCACTCCAGCCGGGAAAAAAAGAAAGACTCTGTCTAAAAAAAAAAAAAAAAAAAAAGACAGCAACTAATCTCATGATATGACCTGCAGAAACCTTTATCAAGGGGGCCATTGGAACTGGCATTCAGTCGACAGTGGGATCCGTCAGAGCTCAGAGCTGGGAGGTCCAAACCAAGATATCCGGCAGACAGTAAGTGGGCAAAAGGTCAAAACAGGGGAGGAGTTCATTCGTGTATGCAAAGGCTTAGATTGAGCCTGGCTCAAAGTGCGTGCCATATAAGTGTCCTCGTGGTTGCTGATGGAGAGGATGATGGTGTTATTTTGGCAGCCATATCTGGGTTTCAAGGACAGGATTTCTTAGTTTCTTAGAGCAGAGGTAACCAGACTGGGATTTGATGCTTTATTAAAATTTTTCGGGTCGGGCAAGGTGGCTCAGGCCTGTAATCCCAGCACTTTGGGAGGCCAAGGCGGGCTGATCATGAGGTCAGGAGTTCGAGACCAGACTGACCAACATGGTGAAACCCCAACTCTACTGAAAATACAAAAATTAGCCAGGCGTGGTGGTGTGTGCCTGTAATTCCAGCTACTCAGGAGGCTGAGGAAGGAGAATCGCTTGAACCTGGAAGGAGGAGGTTGCAGTGAGCGGAGATCGAGCCATTGCACTCCAGCCTGGGTGACAGAGCAAGACTCCGTCTCAAAAAATATATATATATTTTTTCCTCATAAATCTGGGAACCAAATTGTCAGCTTTTAAATTTAGCCAAGTAAGGCAATTCGTTTTTTTTTTTTTTCTTTTTGGAGAGACAGAGTCTCTGTCACCTAGGCTGGAGTGCAATGGTGCATTCTCAGCTCACTGCAACCTCTGCCTCTCAGGTTCAAGTGATTCTCCTGCCTCAGCCTCCTGAGTAGCTGGGATTACAAGTGTGTACAACCATGCCTGGCTAATTTTTGTATTTTAGTAGAGATGGGGTTTCACTATGTTGGCCAGGCTGGTCTTGAACTGCTGACCTCAGGAGATCCGCCCTCCTCGGCCTCGCAAAGTGCTCAGATTACAGGCGTGAGCCACTGCGCCCGGCATAGTGAAGCAATTCAAACAACGAAAAAAAGCCCTGTCACCTCCCATCAGCACGACTTCATAAAAGAAAACCCATCTTTTCACCAAAAGTAGAACAGCCATAATAGCAGAATTTAAACTATAAACAAAAATTAACATTGCTAAAAGCTCATTTATTTATTTATTTATTTCCAGTTTGTAGCTGATGGACAAAAGCTTTGTCATGGATCAGGGCTGATGGGCTGAGTGTAGGATCCATTCACGCCGAGCTCCTTTGCCCGGCTTGGGCTACTTTTTGGGGCTTGCTTATTGAGGACCATGGCTATGGCTGGGTGACCAGGGACAAAGCGTCTGTCCTGATGTGAGCGCCTGAGTGCCTGACCCAGCCTGTCCACGGCTTCACAGTGGGCACTTCTGCAGTCCTTCTGGGAATACTCCCGGTCACTCGTGGAGGCAATGGCTTTCCCACTTCCAGCCCAACCTGCTCCCACTCATTCCAGCGCCCCCTCTCACTTACAACTCTCCTCTTGCCTTTGGGACCTCACACCTGAACTTGCTTTCTGCAGTTTGCCCTTTGGCATTCTTCAAGGGCTTTGGCTGCTCCTGCTCCTGCCTGATCCCCACCTCTGGACCCCAGCCTGGGCTTCGTCTTCCACTGTCTGGAAACTGCTCAGAGTGTTAGATCATGAATCCCCTCTTGCAGCCACTGCAGTGTGGACCCAGTCCTTCTTCCATTCATGTTCTCCTGGTCTGCAACTGGGCTGAAATGACTCCATGGGGGTGAATGAGAGAAGAAGACTGAGTCTCATTGGGACACAGTCTGTGGAAAACAACAGGCCCCAGGGCAAGGAGCTAAATGGGCAGTTAACCCAAGGCTGCGTTGAAGTCTGTCTCTTGGGCTTATCTGGAAGCTCTCTAACGCAGGGATGTATTCAGATCATCTTTTGATTTTTTTATTTCCTACCTCCTTCTAACCCTCCATGTTCACCCCTCCCCCCAAAAAACTAACTAACAAAGCTCATTTGCAATATATTTTTTGCTTTGAATTTTTTACTATTATTAGTTTTTGAGATGAAGTCTCGCTCTGTCACCCAGGCTGGAGTGCAGTGGCACAATCTCAGCTCACTGCAACCTCCGTCTCCTGGACACCTCCCGCAGGGGGGCTTCGGTGTAACAAGGAAAAGGTCACACACACCCTGGGAGCTAGAAGAAACACAGAAAATACAGACTGCTTCAAGAAAATTATGAAGGCTGGACTGAACTGGTTTCACCTCCAAGAGATTGAGTGATGACCTCTATGGGTCCACCCAGCCTGGAAAAGAAATCTCCCCAATGGGCTCCAGCTAGCCCCATTCCACCCTAACACAGCTCTGAGCGGTGGCGGTGGCGGGGGCGGGGGGGGGTGGAGTCAGCCTCTCCAGCACCTTTTGCTTTCACAGGGTTTTTTCCTTCAATTCTCCATTTGTCTTGATCTGCAGGTGCTCTTGTCCCTCCTTCCATATTCATCCTAAACAACAAGACCTTTCCTTAAAAACAAGCATCTTCTCCTCCCATCTCAAGTCGTGGCTGCCCTTTGTGTGTCATTTTCATTAATTTGTTGATGCTTGTTTTCCTGCTGCATATTATTGGACTTGTACTTAATTTACTGAAGCCCAAAGTTTAAGCAGAAGGGCACAAGAAAGTGGAAAACAAAGAAACATGAATCTTCCCCAAAGAGATTTTTTTTTTTTTTTTGAGACAGAATCTCCCTGTTGCCCAGGTTAAAGTGCAATGGCGAGATCTCAGCTCACTACAACCTCCGCCTCCCGGGTTCAAGCGGTTCTCCTGCCTCAGCCTCCTGAGTAGCTGGGATTACAGGCATGTGCCACCACGCCCGGCTAATTTTTCTATTTTTAGTAGAGACAGAGTTTCACCATGATGGCTAGGCTGGTCTTGAACTCCTGATCTCAAGTGATCCACCCACCTCAGCCTCCCAAAGTGCTGAGATTACAGGGCTGAACCATCACACCTGGCCACAGGTCTTCCAGCCCCTATGATCACCTTCTCATAACCTTGAGACCACTGTACCTTGATGAAGTTCAGTTAATCTACTGGAAGAGGTGAGGCCACTTAAACAGCTGACAACCAGCACTCACTGCTAGACGTGTGCATGAGGTCACTTTGGACGATCCAGCCTGAGTCCGTGACTGTAGCCCTCTGAGTGATCCCAGGTGAGACCAATCGAGCTGTCCAAACAGCCAACACACAGCATTTTGAGAAACAATACATCATTGCTTTAAGCTATTACGTTTTGCGGAGGTTTGTTACACAGTAGATAACTAAAGCAGCCTCAAAATCTGGACACTACGTTAGGGCCTACCTGGAAAGCTGGCTGTCCCCCTGCTCTTCCTTGGCCCATCCTGGGAACCCTGGGCTATAAACAGATCTTTATAGGGTTGATAAGTAGTCAGGATTGAAGGCAGTATTCTTCCCAGGTGCTGGTGCAACGTCAAAGGAATAAATTCTAAGAGTGGGATTTCAGGCCCTTATCAAGGACATATTTATGGCCAGGGACCCTCCTGCGTGCTCTTCAGAAGCCACATCTTGGCTTCTTCCTTCAACAGCTTCCAACCACATGTTAAAGGTCTGCCTTTCCCAGATGAGATGGCAGATCTAATTCAGAGGAGACTGAGCTGGTTGACAATGCACAAGAAGTTCTGAGGAGATTCTGAAGCACATCTAGCCTTCCTTGTAGCCAAACCCAACAAAATAATCTCAAACCCCAAAATATTACAGGAAAAATAAAATAAAATCAAGGAGGATTGAAAAGATGACAACATGTTGAGTCATGCATTATGTACAGCAGTTACCTAAAGATAGTAAAAGTCACACCTGTAATCCCAGCACTTTGGGAGGCCAAGGCAGGTAGATCACTTGAGGTCAGGAGTTCCAGACCAGCCTGGCCAACATTGTGAAACCCTGTCTCTACTAAAAATACAAAAATTAGCTGGGCATGGTGGCATGTGCCTGTACTTGGGTGGTTGAGGCAGGAGAATCACTTGAACTCAGGAGGCAGAGGTTGAAGTGAGCCAAGATGGCGTCACTGCACTTCAGCTTGGACGACAGAGCAAGACTCCATCTCGAAAAAATAAATAAATAAATGAATAAATAAAAGAAATTCTGAAAGGTTTGAAATGTCAACAGAAGAGCCAGGAGAGCAGGGGTCTGAGCCCACAGGAGCTGCTGGCCTAGCCTGGCGGGCTCTTGTCTCCCTCAGCCTCACCTCAGGCCAGAAGTTTGTGCCTTCACCTGGGACACTGGTGAGGTCAAGGCAGCTGTGGATCCTGAGTGCAGGGCCACCCTGAGCTCCTGTGGCTCCACAACCTCTGCTCAGAGAGAGGAGCCTTTGCCTGGCTTTGGGCAAAGTGGAACCTGTTTGTGCCCCAAACCCAGAGCTCTGAAGGCCGAGCACTTCCATCCCCTCAAGTATACCAAGGCAAAGCAAACAGCTCAGAAGAAACAGGGGAGGTGGCACCCCCCTGACACTTGTCAGCAGGGCCATCAACCCGTCATTCTCACTGATGAGTGCCTGCTCCCTCAACTCCTCCCTCCAGTGCCCACCCTTGAGGCTGGGGTCCCGGGTGCTTCCAGGGCTCCCAGATCCCTGCTGGGTGAGTGTGGTGGCCCTGAAGAGTGTGTCTCCCTTTTTCTGCCACTCTAGCTCTGGCTTATACATCTGGGGACAGAGCCAAGAAAGGGATCTGTGGAGTCCGGTGGACCCAGCAAGCCCTGGTCATAACCTTTCCAACCGGAAGCACCTGCCTGGCCCCTGGAGACCTTGCTCCCTATCTCCAGAAGGAAGGAAAGCAGGGGTGGGATGGGAAGAGGCAGGGGTGGGGAAAGATTGCCTAACACACCTTCCCAGGTTCCCCCACTAGCTACACAATAAGGTTCAGTCCTTTTTTTGGTATGTAGATCCCCTCCCAGGCTGAGCTCACCCGCAATCGCAGGCTTCTCTCTGTCTCGCCCCACTCTGACCTGACAACCGCGGGAGACAACCTCACACTTGTGTAGGGGCTGAGTCTAAAATGTCATTTTCCTTTCCCTGCCCGTGAAGCCACACTCGGCCTTCAAGGCTTCCTTAGGCTCTGCCCTGCCTTCCCCACCTCCCAGGCAAAGACAGCCTCCCCAAACCCCCACAGCAACTGTTGCCCCTGCCACAATCTGTCTGGTAATACAGCCGGATCACTCATTCATTCCTTCACCCATTCACTCATTCACTCATTCATTCATTAAGTCCTATATGAACCAGGCTCTGTGCTGTGGTCCCAGAATACTGCAAGGAACAAAGTAGACACAGATCCTACCCCTTCTGGACTTCATTGCTCAGTGATGGAGACAGCTACTGAGTAAATAACTGCATAGGAACTATGGAGCAAATAGCCGGGGTTTGCCGTAATAGGACTGGGGCAGCTTCCCCTGCAGAAGGGAAATAAAAGCTGAATGCTGAGCTCAGTAGGGATGAATGCGGTGAGAGGCTGCATGCAGGACTAGCAGAAGGCCCTGAAGTAGGAGCGAACATGGCGTATTTGAAGAAGTAAGAGAGGGGAGAGGAAGACTGGGCAAGCTCTGGCCTGCTGCTGGGTTGGCAGGCAGGGCCCAAATCCTTGAGGGTCTGTAGACCGAAGTGACGGCTTTGGTCCTCACTCTAAGACGGAGTCTTGCCCTGTCTCGCAGGCTGGAGTGCAGTGACACCATCTCGGCTCACTGCAACCTCCGCCTCCCGAGTTCAAGCAATTCTCATGCCTCAGCCTCCTAAGAAACTGGAACTACAGGTGCAGTCTACCACACCTGGGTAATTTTTTTTTACATTTTATTTTTTGAAGAGACAGGATCCTGCTCTGTTGCCTAGGCTTGATTTGCATTTTTAAAAGACCCGTCCCTCAGCTGTGGGGTGGAGAAGGTGTTAGCAATGCAGGCAGGACCGGAGGCAGAGGCGGCTGGTGCAGTGGTCCAGGGAGCAGGTGCTTATGTCCTGTGGGGTGGTGGAGGGACAAGATCAATAGGCAGGAGGTCAAGTTGATGGGTCCGGTGGCAGCTTGGAATTAGGGACAGAGTGAGCAAAAGGGGGTGTCCCAGAAGCCTCCTGGGTGTCTGGCTTGAAAAGAGTCTGTTGCACTAGCCTGGGGCTTACTCAGCCTCCAATTCTCCTGCACCCAGCAGAGTAGTCCTATGAGTGATGCTTATGGAATAGGAATTCAGACGCTGGGAAACAGGACCAAAGGGCTAATTCTCTGTTAGGGAGTATGTTAGGATGGAATTAAAGTCATTTTAGCCAATTTATAGCCATTTATAGAGTTCTTGTAATAAACAGGTATTTCAGCATGCACAAAAATCAGATCTCTGTCCACAGAGGAGGTCTAAAGAGACAGAGAGAGAGAGGAAAAAAAACCAGACCTCTTCCAATGTAATAAATTAATGGTTTTGGAATGTAGGGCAGGTAGGTGAGGTGTGCATTCTGTTCTCATTTTTGTGAGAGATAATAAAGGAAGCTTTTGGAAACAAACACTATGTAAACAAAGAAGTGAGCCCCAAATATAAAGATTGTATTTGTATATGTATATGTATTTGTAATTTGTATATGTATATATATAAATTATACAAAAAGTATATATAATATATAAATATAATAAATGTTAAAATGTACACAATATTTTATTTTAGGCCAAGTATGGTGGCTCACACCTATAATCTCAGCACTTTGGGAGGCCGAAGTGTGTGGATCGCCTGCAGTCAGGAGTTCAAGACCAGCCTGGCTAACATGGTGAAACCCTGTCTCTACTAAAATTACAAAAATTAGCCAGGCATGGTAGTACCTGCCTGTAATCCCATCTACTTGGGAGGCTAAGGCAGGAGAATTGCTTGAACCCAGGAGATGGAGGTTGCAGTGAGCCAAGATCGTGCCACTGCACTCTCTCTATATATGTTCTTCTTATTATTATTATAATTATTATTTTGAGACAGGGTCTCATTCTGTCACCCAGGCTGAGGGAAGTGGTGCAATCACAGCTCACTGTAGCCTTAACCTGTCAAGCTCCAGTGATCCTCCCACTTCAGCCTCTTATGATGTATCCCTCTGATTTCCTTTTCTTGTCTTATTAAAATGGCTAGGTACTTCAGGCTTGTTTAATAATGGCAATGGTACCAACCCTGTTTGTCTCAGTACTGACTAATGGCAATGGTATCAGCCCTGCTTGTCTCAATACTGACTTTAAAATGTTTCTAATGCATCCCCATTAGGTACAACCTTCTCTGTAGGTTTCTGATGGATACTTTATCAAGTTAAGGACATTTCATTCTCTATTTCAAAACCAAAAAAAGAGTTTTGTTTTGTTTTGAATCATGAAAGAGTATTAGATTTCATTAAATGCTTTTTTGGTTGCATCAGTTGAAATGGTCATTCCTTCCTCTTTGGTTTATTAATATAGTGAATTGCATTAACAGATATCCATCCTTAGGATATCTGAGGAGCCCTCTTCAGATGAAGATGAGGCCATCCTTCAGTTATACTTTTAATACACTGATTCAATTTGCTAATATTTCATTTAGGATTTTAAAATCTGCGTTCATAAGCAAATTTAGCCTTTGTCTTTCTATTGACTGATTGATTGATTGATTGAGACAGGGTCTTAATTTGTCACCTAGGCTGAAGTGCAGTGGTGTGATCTTGGTTCACTGCAGCCTCAACCTCCTGGGTTCAAGTGATCCTCCTGCCTCAGCCTCCCAAGTAACTGAGACTACAGGTGCACACCACCACACCTGGCCAATTTTTGTATTTTTTTTTAATAGAGACAGGGTTTTGCTATGTTGCCCAGACTGGTCTCAAACTGCTGAGCTCAAGTGATCTGCCTGTCTCAGCCTCCCAAAGTGCTATGATTATAGGCGTGAGCCACCGTGCCCGGTTTTATCTTCTGTTCTTGCTCAAATCATTGTACACTTAGACATCAGCGTTATACCAACTCATAGAATGAGTTTATAAGACCTTTATGCTTCCCTAAGCTCTGAAAGTTCGAACACAGGAATTTTTTTGGCACAGCTTACCATAAAACCACCTTGGCTTCGTGTCTTTTCTGGAGGTAGATCTTAAACCAAATTTTTTTCCATTATTGGTGGTGTATTTATGTTTGATACTATTTCTTAAATCAATTTAGATGGTTTACATTTTCCCTAAGGATTGTAAATGTAATGTAGTTGTACATAGTATGCTCTTATATTTAATAACCTGTTTGTATTTTTTATTTTTTTAATTTTTAAAAATTTTTGTAAAGGCGGGGTCACACCACGTAGCCTCGAAATCCCAGGCCCAAGCGATCCTCCTGCCTTCCAAAGTGTTGCAGTCACACCATTGCACTCCAGCCTGGGCACAGCATGAGACCCTATTTCAAACAAAAAAAAAATGCAAGAAAAGTGATGTTTTGCTATATTTGTTGTTAATTTCTAGCTTTAATGTTCTGTGAACAGTATGGGTCATAAGATTATTTGGGGGAATTTATGTAAATTTTCTTGGTGACATATTACGTAGGCAATGTTAAAACTAGTCCGTGGGCTGTTGAAAAGAATATCTACATGTGGAAGTTCCTATAAGAACACAGATATCTACTAAGTCAAGCTTATTATGTTAGCCGAATATTTAATTGTTACTTAACTGATCTACCAGTTTTTTCCCCGTCTGAGTTCTTCAGTTATTTCCTTCCCCTTGTTCTCTCCATTCTTAATTTCTGGAATCCCTATGTTGGTCAATGTTGAATCTCTTAGAGCTAGTTTGCATGTCACTTAACGTTTTTTCATTTTAACCATATTGAGAGTAGAAGGACAATGATCTGGCTTTAGAATCCAGATGCCACTGCGCATGTGAAATAATCTGGTGATTGTGTAAGTACTACTCAAATGATAAAATTTAACAGATTAACAAAACAGCACAAATTGGGGAAAGCACACTGGGATGCAAATGATCAAAGAGCAGAAAGCTGAACTTTACGAAAAGTCAGTGCAGTCAAATATTCACTAAGCATTCTGTGGATCTGTGGATGGTGTAGGTACAGAGCAGCAGAAGCTGCTGGCCTGCTCTCATGACAATGCAGAGAGATGGGACCCACACGGTTCAATACAGTCATGCAACATGGCATGGATTCTTTAACCAGCGGGAGATAGGAACCAATGGCTAAACTCTCCTCCCCTTTCTTTTCTCACATAAGCTATTCTGGGATAGAGTCAGTTTACATGGCTTCTTGAAGGACTAATCCATGGGACCAAGCAATTGTACTTAACAGCAGTTGGTTCAATAACGCAACCTGGAATATGTCCTCCTCCTTTGCTGTTTTATTCTCTTTGCCCTTCTCTCCTGCTTCCTGGGATTTCACTCCCTATTAAAGTGGTAGCACACTGAGGTTAGGAGTTCGAGACCAGCCTGGCCAACATGATGAAATCCCATCTCTACTAAAAATACAAAAGTTAGCTGGGCGTGGTGGCGGGCACCTGTAATCCCAGCCATTAGGGAAGCTGAGGCAGGAGAATCGCTTGAACCTGGGAGGTAGAGGTTGCAGTGAGTTGAGATCATGTCACTGCACTCCAGCCTGGGTGAGGACAG
Source organism: Sapajus apella (assembly GCF_009761245.1). Classification (NCBI taxonomy): domain Eukaryota; kingdom Metazoa; phylum Chordata; class Mammalia; order Primates; family Cebidae; genus Sapajus; species Sapajus apella. The sequence continues at coordinate 8,989,462 of NW_022436952.1, read as the reverse complement.
AGTAAGATCCAGTCTCAAAAAAAAAAAAAAAAAAAAACATAAGGCCAGGCATGGTGGCTCATGCCTATAAGCACTTTGGGAGGCCAAGGCAGGTAGATCACCTGAGGTCACAAGTTCGAGACCAGCCTGACCAACATGGAGCAACCCCGTCTCTACTAAAAATACAAAATTAGCTGGGTGTGGTGGTGCATGCCTGTAATCCCAGCTACTTGGGAGGCTGAGGCAGGAGAATCGCTTGAACCTGGGAGGTGGAGGTTGCGGTAAGCTGATATCATGACATTGCATTCCAGCCTGGGCAACAAGAGTGAAACTCCATCTCAGTAAATAAATAAATAAAATAAAATAAAATAAAATTTACAGGAACAGTAGTACAAGGAGCTGACGAACATGTCAAACTCTGTTCATCCTACATGTAATCAAAGAAATAAAAATTAAACAGCAGGCATCATTTTACCTACCAAATTAGCCAAAGATAGCAAAAAATTTTTAGTAGGCAATGCTGTCGAAAAATGTGGTGATTTCGCAGTGCGTATCCTCTGGGAAGGTAAAAAAGTGCCATCTCTCTGGAAAGTGGACTGTCATTACGTGTTAAGAGCCAGAAAAAATGTTTCTTCTCTTCAACCTGGTAAGTTCACTTACAGAATCTAGCCCAGGGAAATAATTAGAGAGGTAAAGAATTTATATATAAAAATGTTTGTTAAATATGTTTGTTTTTGATACTGAAAAATTTTCAACAACTTACAGCCCAGTAATGGATAAATAAATTATTCTCAATCCATAGAGTGTAACATAATATACAGTCATTAAAAATGATGATTGTGACAAAAGCTTAATGTCAGGAGAAAAGAGGGAAAATGCAATGCTACGTGAACTGCAGGATACAAAATTGCACAGGTGATAGAAACTCATTCAGAAAGAAATGGAGCAAGATGGTTAGCACTGAGCAGAGATTAAAGATGATTGCTATTTTCTTCTTTATTTCTGTGTGTTCCAAATTTGCTATAATGAGCATTTCCAGGTTTTGTAAAGAGAAACAAGCCCTGATATTTTAGACTTGAGGAAAAATGTGTTTTGGCTTTTTGGAAAATCAAGTTCAGGTTTCCTTAAAAGATGTAAAATTAATGTTTTTGCTGGAAATACTTCAGCTGCAAGTCATGGAATACTTAATGTCGGTTAAAAAGTGGACCAGGCCTAGGCAGGGACTGGCATTAGTCAGAAACCCTATCTTTGTATTAACTTGCATTTTATTCATGGTTTATTCAGCAGGAGCTACTGCAGCTCCTGCCGTGAGATCCATGTTCAGGCTGGAGGAAGAGAGAAGTGACCCAGTGGTGATTTTTTAAAATGGGCAGGCTGGGCGCAGTGGCTCACACTTGTAATCCCAGCACTTTGGGAGGCCGAGGAGGGCAGATCACTTGAGGTCAGGAGTTTGAGACCAGCCTGGCCAACATGGTAAAACCCCGTCTCTACTAAAAACACAAAAAAATAGCCAGGCATGGTGGCACTTGCTTGTAATCCCAGCTACTTGGGAGGCTGAGGCAGGAGAATCGCTTGAACCAGGGAGGTGGTGGTTGCAGTGAGCTGAGATCACGCCAGTACACCCCAGCCTGGGCAACAGAGTAAGACTCTGTCTCAAAATAAATAAATAATAAAAATGGGCTCAAATCCTTTGACAGTCCTCCCTGAGAGGTGGTGGTGATGTCCCCTCCCCTTGAATCTGGCTGGTGATTATTTTGACCAATAGAGCGTAATGGAAGTGGCACGCTGTGAATTACAAGGCCGGGTCATAAAAGGCCATGCAGCTTCCATGGTGGCTGCCGTCGTGACAACTTCCGTGGTGGCCAGGCATGGTGGCTAATGCCTGAAATCCCAGTGCTTTGGGAGGCCAAAGCTGGGGGTTTGAGGCCAGGAGTTTGAGACCAGCCTGGGCAACACAGTAAGATCCTATCTTTACAGAAAACTTAAAAAAAATGTTTTTAATTAAAAAAAAAAGTTCACTCTTCAGAAGCTCCTCTGCTTCCTCTCAGCTGCCACGCTGTGAGAAGCCCAAGCCACAGGGGAAATTCAGAGGCCATGTGGAAATGCTCCAAACAACAGTGCCAACTAGGCCCAGCCCTCAAGTCACGGCAGCCCAGGTGCTAGACATGTGGGTGAAAAATCCTCCAGATCCGTGCTGTCCAATTCAGAAGCTGCTGACCACATGGGTTATTTCAATCTCAATTTCATTAAAATTAAATTAAAGTAAAAATTCAGTTCCTCAGTCACACTGGCCACATTTCAAGTGCTCAAGAGCCGCATGTGGCTATCATATTGGACAGCACGGGCAGCATATTTCCATCACTGGAGGAAGTTCCATTAGATAGACCTGCTTCAGATGATTCTTGAGTGTTTGAGTCTTTCCAGCTGAGGTTCCAGACATTGTGGAGCAGAGATAAGCCATCCATCCTTTTGTGCCCTAAAAAAAAAATTTTTTTTTTGAGACGGAGTCTCTCTCTGTCACTCAGGCTGGAGTGCAGTGATGCTATCTCAGCTCACTGCAACCTCTGCCTCCCAAGTTCAAGTGATTCTCCTGCCTCAGCTTCCTGAGTAGTTGGGTTCACAGGCACACAACACCATGCCCCGCTATTTTTTTTTTGTATTTTTAGTAGAGTCAGGGTTTTGCCATGTTGGCCAGGCTGGTCTCAAACTCCTAACCTCAAGTGATCTGCCCTCTTTGGCCTCCAGAAGTACTGGGATTACAGGCATGAGTCACCATGCCAAGACTGAATTTCTTACCTAAAGGATCCAAGGGCATAATAAAACGGACCTTTTGTGCCACAATAAACTGGTATTTTGGATAGTTTTTCATGCAGCAGTAGTTAACTAGAACAAATCCCTCTGGTAAGAAAAGCGTAGCACCCTCAGACACCATCCCAGCTGACTTCTGTTTATGCCTTACTTGCAGAACGTGTCACAATGCCACCTCTACTGCAATGAAGCCCAGGGAAACATGCATTCAGCTCTTCTAGCCTCTTCAGTCAGGAAGACGAGGGAACGAGGATGGGGCATGGGAAACGGGTGAGCTGGCAGCAGTGTCTGCCACAATTGGTTATAAATATAAAATTATATGCTATTTTAGTAAGCAGAGCTGCATAATAACATATGCAACCCATGCTTTAAATGTATTTAAAGTACTCTAATAACATTTGCTCTCAGAGTACTTTATATAAATGTTCCTTGTACTTAGAATGTCATGAACACTGTATCACTCCTAGAATCTGCACTATAATCTCTTTACTGAAATCAAAATCTTCCTCCTTGGCTAATGGAAAGAAGTTTCAAGATTTGGTTTGGATTTTCTTCATCAAGATAATAGAGAGTGGCAAATTATAAGGAGACATTCTCCCATCAGACCACGTCACTTCAGTAGAATTGCCTGTTCCAAAGACAAATGGGCTTGTGCAAGGTTATCTAGTTATCTTTTAATTACAAATGTCAGTGTGCCGGTGTCTTCTGGAGAATATATAGCCCTCCACTACAAACCCATATGAAAAGCCACAGGAACCCACATTGACGTTTCCTCAGACATAACTGCATTGCTTTTTTTTTGGAGAAATGTCTAGAAAAGAACCAGTTTACTTGGTTTTTAATAACTCGATGGTTAGTGCATGATTTTAAAAATTAATTTTAGGCCAGGTACAGTGGCTCACGCCTGTAATCCCAACACTTTGGGAGGCTGAGGCAGCCAGATCACCTGAGGTCAGGAGTTCAAGACCAGCCTGGCCAACATGGTGAAATCCTGTCTCTACAAAAATACAAAAATTAGCCGGGCATGACGGTGGGTGCCTGTAATCCCAGCTACTTGGGAGGCTGAGGAGGAAGAACTTGGAAGGTGGAGATTGCAGTGAGCTGAGATTGCACCGTTGCACTCCAGCCTGGGCAACAGAGTGAGACACTGTCTCAAAAAATAATTTTAAAATGTGTGTGCTATGATTTACGTTGCATGACTGTCTAGAAAGAAAGAAGTAACAATCACGATAAGAACATTATGGTTTTTTGTTGTTGTTTGAGAAAGATCTCACTCGGTCGCTCAGGCTGGAGTGCAGTGGCATGATCACTGCTCACTACAGCCTTGACCTCTTGGTCTCAAGAGATCCTCTCGCCTCAGCCTTCCAAGTATGTGGGACTACACATGTGCACCACCACACCCAGCTAATGAAAAAAGTAATAAAATAGATACAAGTTCTCGCTATGCTGCATAGGCTGGTCTCGACCTCCTGGGCTAAAGAGATCCTCCCGCTTCAGCCTTTGAAGTAGCTGGGACTACAAGTGAGCATCACCGTGCCCAGGTTATTATTATTATTTTTTTTTTTAATAAAATGAAGACAGGGGTTTCACTGTGCTGCATAGGCTGGTCTCGAACTCCTCTGCTCAAGGGATCCACCTGCCTCAAGCCTCCTAAAATGCTGGCATTATAAGCATGTGAGCCACCTTGTCCTGGCTGTCTTATTTTCAAATAAAGGTAAAAGTTCGATTCCTTAAAAGTGAAATGAGTCTTAGTAATTACACACCATGTGATAGCTATTCTCCTGTAATCCTGTCTCAATTTACAAAGAAACATAATAAGAATTAGGCTGAGGCAGGCAGATCGCACAGTTGCACTCCAGCCTAGGACAAAGCTTAGGACATCTCTATCTCAGAAATCAAGGTGTTGTGTGTGCTTGTGTGAATGAGGTAATAATTCACGGCACTTTCAAGAAACAATATCGGAAGTTATTTTTTTACCAAACAATTACCTTTATTTTAAGGCCCCACTGGGAATTGTGTAGAATGTAGAGATGTGAAAGGCAAAGGCTGTAGTTTCCAGTGACTGTCATTTGCTCAGAGAGGAATACCTCTTGATTGTGATACACTTGGAGTCTAATATCAAATTCTTTTTTCCTCCATAAGCCTAATCCCCTGCACAACTGGCAGTTAGTCCTCCACTCCCCTGCACAATTCCAAAGTAAATGTTAAATAGTAATAAGCCATATGCAAAACTTGGATAAATAACATTTTCTACCTCGTGACTGGTAATGTTCAGAGATGTGAATCGGTTTTCCCTTTTATTTGCAATCCATATTTGAAAAAGAGCTGCAGTATATATGTTAGGAACCTTGAGTTTTAAATGTAGAATTTTTTAATTGAAGGAGACATTAGACATGATCTAATTCAACCCTTCTTATAGGTGAGAAAACTAAAAGTTGATAGGAACTGGTGTGAAACTCAGATCTCCCAGTACCCGCTCTTCATTGCTTTTTTCCAGTAGGCCATGGGGCCTCCGTGCCTGTGCGTGTATGTGTTTATATTTGGTCTGAAATCTTCTTACACTCCTGGACCAAGCAGCAATAACTCATAAATTTTTGACATCTACATTTCTGACTTAATGCTTTTAACTGCTATTGATATTTAATCAGTACCTATCAGATGACTGCTCTCATATTTTAAACCTGGAATTATAGATTGAAGACATTCAGAAAAGAGAAATTTGTGCCATCTCTTTAGAGAATTCTCGAAAAGTTTTGACAAAAATGTCTAGGAAAAAAAAAGAATTCTTGTAAAGTACAGATAAGTTTGACAAAATTACAATTCATCTGTCTTTAGACAGACATTTTACTCTCAGCCACGCCTAACATGCCCCCCAATTATAGTTATATATTTTCCAAATTGCAAATCAGGACACATGGGCCAGCAATTCTAGATGTGTGGTACAGTACCATTATTTGCCTACTGGTAAGAGAAGTTGTGCTTCCTGAACATGTGAAAAATGAAGTGTTTCTTTTGGTAAGGCATTCCAAGAATAAATATCTCGTTTCTTGTAATTTCTGTGCTTAATTATAAAATTAAAAATAATTTACTTTTATTAAAGATGGAATTGTCATTATACAAAACCAAAAACAAACACATAATTAAAAAAACAAAACTGAACAAATCATTTATATTTGATGTTTTAATGACATTTCAATGCAGAGGAAGTGCCATTTTAATTTAAATGCTTTCACAGTTTTGCCATACTTTCACAGTTCAATTCCACTCTCGTTTGCAACTAAAAAACCTAAACATTAAAAAAAAAAAAAAAAATCACAACAATCAGAATTTAAGGAGTCACTGAGTGAAACTATGTTTTAGGAATCTGTACAATAAACATTAAATCAGTCACCTGACCCCTCCCCACCGTCAGCCCATTCCACAAACCCATCCTCCCTCCCCTTCTACGCAGTGAGCCTTCAGAAATATCCTTTCTCAATGCGGCTCCTTCTGAAAAGGAGAGGCTGGAGACCCAAAGTGGAGAAGGCAGCTCCATTCAGATTTTGCGTCCATAAAGCCAATAGCTCCTAGGCCTGACATCTACAGCTGGTCTACACGGGCCCGCCCCGCAGACACCGATTCCATGGTGAGCTGCGGTTTAACTTCCTTATAGCAGGTTGAGAGTGCAGGCCCCACGGTTTGGAGGGGAAGGCGGCGCCCCAACTGGTGTTTTTCCAGGAAGTGCTCCAAGAATGCGGAGGAAAGGGGAAAGGGGAAGGTCAGGCGATGGGCGTTTCATTCATTGCTTCTTTCTCCCCTTCCCCTCCATCGCTCCCCCAAGACTTTCCCCTTTTCCCAGTCCGAGTTTGACGTCGGTCTCCTGGATACCAGGCAGCCAATCGCCCGGTTGCGAAGGGACCCGCGCGGCCAATCAGGCGTCGTTGCTACCTGTGAGTAATATTTTTAGCTGAGAGGGACGCTCCATTCCACTCCCGATGTAATTTCGTGTATTTCTCTGGGGCAGGTTGTGAAAAAGGCGCCTACCCGTCCCCCGCCACGAGTCCCTCTCTTACCCTACTCCCTAGGTACCTGCACATATTTAAGCCGAGACTGATCTTCCACGCGCTCTACAGGCAGGCCCCGCGTCTATTCTGTGCACCTGCGTTCCAGCAAGCCCTAGACATGCGCACATGCGTGTGTGTAGACAGGGGCACAGATACAGACGCAGCTTGGCCTCGTGTCGCCACACCCTGGGCCCGGCGTGGGCTGGGACATTCGGAATAAATGAATCCCCGTCGCAGCCGGGGTCACACCGGTAGGCCTGAGGCTGCGGAGGCAGTTAAACTGCCGGCGGGGCAAGAGCTGCGGCCGCCTCCCTTCCCCGCCCCCAGCCCGGCTCCGCGGCTAGTGGGTTCTGCAGCTGCCACTCTCTGGGGGGCGGTTGGCCTAGGCCTTGGGGTGATTAATATTCAATTAACCGGGTGCACGAGTCCCGGTCACAGTTTGCCCTTTCCCTAAACCCCCGCTGGGGTGGGCAGGAGGCCGACTCGGTAACTATTCCACGAGCTCCAGGATCCTCCTCGGCCGCAGCCCTGCGCGAAGAGGGCACATTCTGGGCACTCTGGGCTCCTCCAGCCCCGGTTCTCTCGGCCGCTTTTCGTCCCCCTCCCCCTGCCCGGCGCTCTCCGCCTCAACCGGGCGTCGGCCGCCCTACCCCACCCCTTTCTCTCTCAGTGGCACGTCTCCCCCCGAGTCCCTCTCCAAACGTTCTCTTAATTCCGTCCCCAGGGCTCCGACCGCCGGTTCATTGGCCCTCCCGCAGCCCGAGGGCGCGGCTTGCCCACCCCTGAGTCCACCGCGCGTCCGGACACGAGCAGCCGGGACTTGGCCAATGGCGTCGGGGGGCAGGGCAGGGGCGGAGCCGGCGGCGGGGGCCGGGGTTGAGGGGCGGGGAGCGCCGGGACTGGCTAGGCGGCCGGGCCTGTGTGACGCGGGGCGGGCGCGCGCACCCCGACAGAGGGGATGGGGGCGGGGAGGAGGCCATAAAACGAGAGGCGGGGCGCGCGCCGCGACAGAAAGAGCTAAGCTCTGGCCCGGCGTGTAGCGGGCGCACGACGGGGACGCTGGGCCGGGCACCGGGCTGTGTGAAGTGAGCGCGCTCGTCTGACCCCTGCGCCCGCCACCCCGCGCCACCGGCGGCGAGCTCCAGGGCCCGCCCGAGGCCTCCGTCCTCTGCCCTCCGCCTCGCAGCGGCGACGTGGTGCACTCGGCGAGCCCGCCGCTCCCGACCCTCCCGTGCCCCCGCCCTGCCGCGCTGCTCCCCGCCCCGCCGCGAGTCTGTGGTCCAAGCCGCCCCCGAAGCAGCCCGTAAGTATCGCGGGGCGCCGGGCGGGGCCTGCGAGGAGACGGAGCCCCGGGCCCGGGCGGCGGAGGAGGGGGCTGCAGCGGCTTCGAGCCCCGGCCCTTGGGAGCTCGGGGACGGCGGGGTCGCGGCCCTGGGCGCCGCGGGGAGGCTCCGGGACCCGAGGGCAGCGGCTTCGAGGGGCGCCGCGGCGCTTCGGGCTCGTCCCGGGCTGTTGACCTGGGATGGGCGGCCCGGGGCGAGCTGACGGGAGCCGGGGGTTGGGGCGCCCGGAGGAGCGGCGAGCTCGCGGGGGAACGCTGGGGTCCGAGAGGCCGGTGGCCGCGAGGCTGAAAATGGTGCCGGGGAACCGGTGCTCCCCCAGGCTCTGGCCGGGTCCCAGGAGCCCGGGGCGGGGGCCGCGGGGCGGGGAGCAGCGGGTCGGGTTACGGCGGGGGAGGGGAGCGGCTGACCCGACGCCCCGACCTGCTGGGTGCTGGGTGCTCGGTGCCCGGCCGGGAGAGGTTGCTCTTCCTTTTCCCGTGGCCTTCCTCCTCCCCCTCCGAGGAGGCTCGTACTCTCTTCCTCCTCCACCTCCACCTCCTCTTGCTGCTGCTGCTGCTGTAGCGCTGGGGCTCCGAGGGCTGTGAGCAGAAATCTAATGAGATCTAACTGGCTGTTTATGTAATTCTTCACGCTCCTGCCTGTCTTGTGGCACTGCTTTATAACTACCTTCCACCGAGCCTGAATTTTGCTTGGCTGCACCTTCAAGCAATTGGGCTTAATCAGCTGCCTCTGCTGGCACTCAGGCTTTTGACTTGGAAAGTGTAGTTTGGGGGCAGCCAGGGATTCTTTTTCCTTTGTCACCACGAATATGAAAAATGGAACAGACGAATTAGGACCAACTTGATTTTTAAACGTCCTTTTAAATCAACTTGAGCGTGCAAATAGATCCCTTTCGCAAATATCTTCTGTTTGCCCTTGATCTTTTCTTATCCCCACCCAGTGCTGATCCAGCAAACGTTTAAAGGTCGACCTTATCATACTTGCCTCTCCGGCTGTTACCGTGAGAGTGAGGGAGTGAGGGAGGTTTTTAAAATCAGACTAAAACTCAGAAACCCTGGCCTTTAAACAGAATAATCAATAGTTTTGATTTGTGTTGTTGCATTGTTATACTTGCTGCCAAATAGGTACTTACCAGATTTAGAAAAATACAAATTGAAAATAAAAGGCACAGAGAAGTTCGGATTTATTATATTGTATGCTCTTAGTATACTTAAGGCCGAAACTATATAGAATAATTTGGTTCTTATTCACTAGGATGAAATTCATTTAGTACTCAGTACTTTAATTTTAGCGTCATGTACTATGGAAATTAAAATGATTTTCCTAACTCGCCAAATATTTAAATGTCAGTGACAGGGCAGATTTAAAAGTATATATCCGAAGTGAACAACAACGTGGATTCACTTCTAAGTTGGTGAACACAATAAAAATTACCAACTGAAAGTGGCGTATGTATATGAGGGGGGAGGATACTGAGTACTGTAAATATTCTTGTGAGAACTGAGGGGAGAATAATACATATTCTAGAGGGTTTTCTTCTTAGAACTGTATTCAGAAACAAATCATCAGGGTCTTAAAAACATTATTTCATCTGTAAACCTACATTTTTCTGTGTGATTTTAAACTTTAATAAACAATTTTCTATTTCTTTATTATACTAGTTACAGTTTTCAGGCTTTCTGTCCTAGTAGACATTTTCTTTTTATCCTTAGCAAACTAACATAGGATATTAGACATTTTGAAAGGTGAAATTACTTTGGGGGTTAAAAAAAAAAAGGTCATGGGACTTATATTACATTTATCTTATTTGGACATGTTTGCTTTTGTTTTAAGGAACAAGATCACTCAAGGTGAAGGATAATCTACCAATACCAGCACTTTGAATGAAAATTTGTTTCTCTGCCACAAACTGAACACTTTTTTTTTTTTTTTTGCTGGGGGAGTTGAAACCTAATTTTGTGGCATAGCAGCTATGCAGCTTGAAATCCAAGTAGCACTAAATTTTATTATTTCGTATTTATACAATAAGCTTCCCAGGAGACGTGTCAACATTTTTGGTGAAGAACTTGAAAGACTTCTTAAGAAGAAATATGAAGGGCACTGGTATCCTGAAAAGCCATACAAAGGATCGGGGTTTAGATGTATACACATAGGGGAGAAAGTGGACCCAGTGATTGAACAAGCATCCAAAGAGAGTGGTTTGGACATTGATGATGTTCGTGGCAATCTGCCACAGGATCTTAGTGTTTGGATCGACCCATTTGAGGTTTCTTACCAAATTGGTGAAAAGGGACCAGTGAAGGTGCTTTACGTGGATGATAATAATGAAAATGGATGCGAGTTGGATAAGGAGATCAAAAACAGCTTTAACCCAGAGGCCCAGGTTTTTATGCCCATAAGTGACCCAGCGTCATCAGTGTCCAGCTCTCCATCGCCTCCTTTTGGTCACTCTGCTGCTGTAAGCCCCACCTTCATGCCCCGGTCCACTCAGCCTTTAACCTTTACCACGGCCACTTTTGCCGCCACCAAGTTCGGCTCTACCAAAATGAAGAATAGTGGCCGTAGCAACAAGGTTGCCCGTACTTCTCCTATCAACCTCGGCTTGAATGTGAATGACCTCTTGAAGCAGAAAGCCATCTCTTCCTCCATGCACTCTCTGTATGGGCTGGGCTTGGGTAGCCAGCAGCAGCCACAGCAGCAGCAGCAGCAGCAGCAGCAGCAGCAGCAGCAGCCAGCCCAACCACCGCCGCCGCCGCCACCACCCCAGCAGCAACCACAGCAGAAAACCTCTGCTCTTTCTCCTAATGCCAAGGAATTTATTTTTCCTAATATGCAGGGTCAAGGTAGTAGTACCAATGGAATGTTCCCAGGTGACAGCCCCCTTAACCTCAGTCCTCTCCAGTACAGTAATGCCTTTGATGTGTTTGCGGCCTATGGAGGCCTCAATGAGAAGTCTTTTGTAGATGGCTTGAATTTTAGCTTAAATAACATGCAGTATTCTAACCAGCAATTCCAGCCTGTTATGGCTAACTGAAAATAAGAAAATACATTGTACAAGTTAAAATGCACGGGCCCAAGGGGGTTTGTTTTTTTTTTTTCGCCTCTTGAGAATTTTTTTTTTTTTAAGCTTATAGTAAGAATACATTCAAGCTTGGTTAAAAGAAATAAAACATGCATCATTTTTCATTTGCCAACCAAGCACAAAGTTATTTTATACTGACTGTATATTTTAAAGTATACTCTCAGATATGGCCTCTTACAGTATTTAAGATATAGCAAGGACATGGCTGATTTTTTTTTATAAAAATTGGCACTAATAAGTGGGTTTATTGGTCTTTTCTAATTGTATAATTTAATTTAGTACAAAGTTTGTAAAATATCAGAGGATATATATATTGTTTCTACGACATGGTATTGCATTTATATCTTTTTACTACAGTGATCTGTGACAGCAGCAGCTTCATGTTGTATTTTTTTTACTGAAATTGTAAGATATCCATCTTAAAGACATCAACTATTCTAAAAATTGTGTACAGGATATTCCTTTAGTGGTGGAATTAAAATGTACGAATATTTGCTTTTTCAAAAAAATGTATTTTCTGTTAAAGGTTTAAAGATTTTTGCTATATATTATGGAAGAAAAATGTAATCGTAAATATTAATTTTGTACCTATATTGTGCAATACTTGAAAAAAACGGTATAAAAGTATTTTGAGTCAGTGTCTTACATGTTAAGAGGGACTGAAATAGTTTATATTAAGTTTGTATTAAAATTCTTTAAAATTAAAAATGCCTATTGTGGTCTTTGTTTTTAAGTGTTTTCTAACTATCTGCCTCTGGAGTTATTATGCTGTAAATGCTAATGGTGGAAAAAGGCCTGACTCATTGGGGCACGAAGGAATAATGGAAAGCAGTTGCTCTACTCGTGCACCGGATCGTGGTTTGCCACGTAAAAAGTGCTATCAAAACTGAATAGCCTGACCAGTGCTTGGGACAGCTTTATTTTCTTACAGCTCTCTTCAGTCCACATTTGTCGACCCCATGATAGAGGTGCTATGTTAAGGTTAGTCAGCTCTACAGCGAGTTTCAAAATATGCTGACATCGAGGAGTCAGGTGATAAGATGAAATTCTTTCATGTAATCTGGGACAATTTATTTGAAATTTATATGGAGAGAGTATTGGATCAGTTTTGTGTTTTTGCTCAGGAAATTTGCTCAGACAAAGTGGCTGACCGAACTTTAAAAAGATTTACATCAGTTTACTAATCTTTAAAATTTAGCTATTGCATGTAGCTAGAGAACTTATGATAAAAATCTATTCATAGTTGGACAGATTGTTAAATGTTAGTATTGTCATTTTCCCAGCAAGAAAGTTTAAGTATTTAATTTTTTGCAAGTTGGTATCCAACCTGCTGGTTTGAAGGATTTACAGATTAGTTATTGATAGTGTGTCAAATTGAAGTGGCTTGGTGAGAATGGGTTTTTTTAAGATGAAGAGTTGGAAGGAAGAACACTAAATGAATCATTTCACTAAATGTCAATTGATACAGTGTTGACATAGTATTGGTGAGAAAGTTGTCTTAAAAAACTTTCTATGTATTTTTATAGTGAGAAACCAGCGCTGCCTGGGTTACCAGTGAAATAAATTTGGTCTCATGAGTTTTTTGGACACCAGTTTACAAAAGCCTTTTGTCATTTACCTATGATGCAGTATAGAGCAATAAAAAGTTTTAAGGGAACAAGCACTGGAAATAACAGAGCTAAGCTGTTTGTCAGCTCCATGGTGAGGCTTTTGTTCTTTAGTGGACAGAATGAGGCTATGAAGAAGTATTGGAATACTGAGTGCAACCAGCAGAGATCTGGTCTGCCAACACTTGATTTTGTGATCACGGAGCTTGAATAAGAACAATCAGGGTACTGGTTTTAAGCACTAGTTTCTGCTATAGACTTGATAAAGTTATAGGCTTGGGAGAAAACTGTCTACTTATAACTGAAGAAAGGCTCAAGTTTAATGTGTTTTTTATGAAAACTCATAAGGCAGCTGGACAGTAAAATTTGTTTTTATGGGGGAGCAGAGTCTTGCTCTGTTGCCCAGGCTGGAGTGCAGTGGCACAATTAGCTCACTGCAACCTCTGCCTACCAGGTGGAAGTGATTCTTCTGCCTCAACCTGCTAAGTAGCTGAGCCTACAGGTGCCAGCCACCATGCCTGGCTAATTTTTGTATTTTAGTAGAGATGGGGTTTCACCATGTTAACCAGGCTGGTCTTGAACTCCTGACCTCAGGTGATCCATCCGCCTCGACCTCCCAAAGTGCTGGGATTACAGGTGTGAGCCACTGCACCCGGCCAACAGAATTTGTAACGGTCTGGAGCACTAATCATTTTATTTTGAGACAGGGTCTCCCTGTGTCACCCAGCCTGGAGTGCAGTGGGGCCATTTCAGCTCATAGCAACCTCCACTAATCAAGTGATTCTCCTGTCTCAGCCTCCTGAGTAGCTGGGATTATAGGTGTGTGCCACTGTGCCAGCTAATTTTTAAATGTTTTTAGAGTTGGTTTCGCTATGTTGCCTGGGCTAGTCTCAAACTCCTGAGCTCAGGTGATCTACCCGCCTTGGCCTCCCTAACTGCTGAAATTACAGGCGTGGGCCACCACACCTGGCCAAGTACTAATATATTCCGATTTTAAATACTGAGGTTAATGTAAGCATGAGTATCTGTTTCAGATCTTTCAGATCTTAAGGACATATGTATTGACAAAAATCTTAGGGAAATTTCATCTTTGTACATAGGTTTGATGCTTGAGAATGATTAACTCAAAATTTGATCTTGATTGGTTTCATGAAAACTTGAGCTTAGTGTCCTTGACTTCATAATTTTTAAAAACATGAACCAAGGCCCTGTTTTCGTGCCCTTTTTGTTCATTAGGAATGGGAATTTTTAGAAAGGTGCTTTTGTCTAGCACATCTTAGAAAAGCTTACTTCTTAGTTCCAAGTCACTTTCTTCCCACAGTGCCGTCACGCTTTTGACTCTCTGTGTGGGGACTGTTTCGGTTGACAATTTGATGAATTATTTTCATAGGTCTTTCCCATTTTTTTGACTCCTATAACTACAGATACTGTAGCAGCCTCTGAATACCCTGAGTGTCCAAAATGTTGCCTTACAGATTTCATAGCTCATGGATGAGTAAGGAATATGATACCAAAAAGTAGCTTTCTAAGTTTAGTATATTCCTTTTCTGCCCTGCCTTGTCTTTTCTGAAATCAGGTACATTGTGAAATCTCCTATTTGTCTATAATAGATGCCAAATGTAAATATAGGCCTTCTTCAAAATGCCTCCTTAAAGATAACAATATTTACTGTGATTAATTAGCTTTTGAAAGTGAAACTAAAGGTTCTCTGAATGTAAAATGTTTTTCCAGGCTGGGCACGGTGGCTCACACCTGTACTCCCAGCACCCTGGGAGGCCGAGGTAGGTGGATCACTTGAAGTCAGGAGTTTGAGACCATCTCCACTAAAAACACAAAATTAGCTAGATGTGGTGGCGTGCGCCTGTAGTCCCAGCTACAGGCTGGGAGGCTGAGGCGGGAGAATTGCTTGAACCCGGGAGGCGGAGGTTTCAGTGAGCCGAGATCTTGCCATTACCTTCCAACCTGGGCGACAAAAGTGAAACTCAATCTCAAAAAAATAAAATAATATTTTTCCAATTGGGTGTAAATTTCATTCCCCTATACATGTCTTAGGTACTGGCATTTTAATTGAGAAACTTAACAAATCTTCAAGACTTAAGATTATTTTAAAATAAGGCAGTGTAACACAGAAAGAAACAAAGTATGTCTTACTGGATATACTTAAGCTAATGAAGTAAAATGCCAGTTGGAAGACTTCCTTTACATCCTTTCCCTACACAAACAGAATATAGATAGGCATGGCACATCAAATATGTATCCTCGCTTGACTGGAATGCATGCTTTTGTCAGACACTGGGTAACAACGCTAGTGCAAGAACAGATGCAAGGAAAACGGAAGACAGGATGTAAAATGGTCATTGCTGAATAAAACCCACTGCGTTGTTTAGTATACCAATTAGTTGATGCTTAATCAGTTTGGCCCAGAAGGTCTTTTGAGATCAGAGTTCTTTAGTTTTTGTGGTGTATTAGGAAGACTATATCTCATTGTTTGAAGGATTTAGGATTAATTATCTGTGGGCATACAATTGGAATATTAACACATTTTCCAATTGCATGCCCAGTTTGAAGCCATTTTTGAATGGCTTTACATATTGGAGCCATTTTTTAAAATCTTTTAAATCAGGAAATAAACATGTAGCACTTACTTTGTGTCAAGTGTAGTTCTGACCTAGTTGATAGCCTGGGGGGGGGGGGGCGTGGGCGGGGTAGGACTGAGGCATAGAAAGCTTAACTGATCCAAGATTGCATGGCCAATATGTGGCAGACTTGCAATTCAAACTCAGGTAGTGGTTCCAGAGTCCATGCTGTTAGCACTATGCTTTGTTTCCTCGGATTAGTTGCTTTTCTGATTTGAAGTCAGGGTAATAACACCATTTTTAATTTTAATTTAATTTTTTTTTTTTTTTGAGATGGAGTCTTGCTCTGTCACCAGACTGGAGTGCAGTGGCACGATCTTAGCTCACTGCATCCTCCACCTCCCTGGTTCAACCGATTCTCCTGCCTCAGCCACCCAAGTAGCTGGGACTACAGGCATGCACCACCATGCCCGGCTAATTTTTGTATTTTTAGTAGAGACGGGTTTCACCATGATGGCCAGGATGGTCTCAGTCTTCTGACCTCGTGATTCACCCTCCTCGACCTCCCAAAGTGCTGGGATTACAGGCATAAGCCACCGTGTCAGGCCATTAACACCATTTTTATGTATTAGCTACATAATTTGCAGAATCTTTACAAAAGCGTTAATGAGAAGGGTCTAGTGGAAGGCTATTAACCATGCTCGGAATATGTCATGATGATGTTTTTGAGTGAGACTTTATACTTCCATTGATCATAAATGAATTCATAGGCTATAGGGAAATGTTTTCAGAAATCATTGTTATATCAATGCTCTGGTTTTTGGTTTTGTTTTTTTGAGGTGGAGTCTTGCTCTGTCTCCCACGCTGGAGTGCAGTGGTGTGATCTCGGCTCACTGCAATCTCCGCCTCCTGGGTTCAAGCAATTCTCCTGTCTCACCCTCCTGAGTAGATGGGATTACAGGTGCATACCACCACACCCAACTAATTTTTGTGTTTTTAGTAGAGTTTCACCATGCTGGCCAGGCTGGTCTTGAACTCCTGGCCTCAGGTAATCGGCCCGTCTCAGCCTCCCAAAGTGCTGGGATTACAGGCATGAGCCACCACATCCAGCAATGCTCTAGTTTTGTTGATTTTCATAATTCAGTCATATAAATTACATCGCTTTTCAAACCACTGAATGATTCCCTGACTGTACTTGGCGGCCTCATTACTTAGAAGTAAAATTGTAACTGCTAACCTCCTGTGGCTATTTTCACAACCATTCCTCATCTGTGCTTATTGATAAACACTCTATAGAAAGGCCCAGCGACTTACCTTCAGACGGTGCCTTTCTAGTACCTATGATTTGTTTTTAAATTATTTTGAAATGCTACCTTAAGGCAAACCTTAAGGATTTCTATATGTATAGATATTGGGATTAAATGGTCTTTTAACTTTTATTTCAAAACATTAAAAACTTTTTAAAATTATAGTTTTTAAAGTAGAGGTGGGGTCTCTACCTAAAAAGTGCAAAAAAAAAAAAGAGAGAGTTTGGGTCTCACCATGTTACCTGGGCTGGTTTCAAACTCCTGGGCTCAGGTGATTCACCTACCTTGGCCTCCCAAAGTGCTGGAATTATAGGCGTGAGCCATCATGCCTAGCCTATTTTAAAACATTGAAGAAACAAATTGAATTCTCATTTCAAACTCGTTCTGAAAGGCTTTCTTGAAAAAAAAATACAATTTGGTTTAAAATAGTCACGTTTTAGAAGCACAAGCTATTGTGGGTGAGCTTACATACCGTTGATTGTTGCTATGCTTTGAACATGTTTGCACAGTAAAGAAAAAAGCCCATTTAAAAAATGGCTCAGGAGAATTCCTGTAGTTTCTATGTGGATTAAATCCTGTTATACTAAATACTATTTACATTGTTGGGTTAGTTGGCATTTGATTGGAACAAATATTGCTAACCCCTTAGATGGGCTGTAGGTGGCTTAGATTGGGCTGAAAATCTTATTAATGGAATTTGACTTAAAGTATTAATAGTAAAACCTATATTAACCTATATTAACCATTTCTCAATATTTGAGTTTTAAGATTTTATATCTCAGAGGACTTGCTTTGAATATATAGTCTGTTAGTGGGAACTTTGAGATCATCTCACAACTAGGCAAACTTTAAGATAAAAGATTTAATCAGCAGGCAGTCCACGTCTAGTGGTTAACTGAAACTGTGGGTCTAATTCCTTGCTTAATTGTATTAAATCATTTGATTCAGATGGCTCAGTTTATTCTTTTGCAGAATGAGTGCAGTGATAACAATATGCTTCTTTGAGGAGCTATGAGAACGAATCACTTTGCCAGTATGAGTTGTCTGGCCAGGCGTGGTGGCTCATGCCTATAATTCTAGCACTTTGAGAGGCTGAGGCAGGTGTATCACAAGGTCAGGAGTTCGAAGCCAGCCTGGCCAATATGGTGAAACCCCTGTCTCCATTAAAAAAGCAAAAATTAGCCGTGTGTGGTGGCATGTGCCTTTAGTCCCAGCTACTCAGGAGACTGAGGCAGAAGAATTGCTTGAACCTAGGAGGCAGAGGTTGCAGTGAGCCAAGATCGTGCCACTGCACTCCAGCCTGAGCAACAGAGCAAGACTCTGTCTCAAAAAAGAAAAAAAAAAGTTGTCAGTGAACTAACAGAACATGTGTCCATAGGGGCTTACAGTATTTAGAAGCCACAAAGTCCAGAATTCTAGCCATGTTTGCTGCCCTTTGAAATCAGAAGTCAATGAAGATCATAACTGCCTTTTTATATGAGCATTTTGCTGTCGTTTACTTGCATCATCAGAAAATTAAAATTCTACAATAATATCCTAAAAGCTCATGTTTCAGTCATAAATATCGCTGAGTTTGTATTTCTAGTTTTGTGGCGCTGAAGGAAACCAGTGTTTCAGTATTCTCTTTCATACGATTGGCAAGTCGATTTAAACCCAGTGTACTAGTTGACATTTCCTTTTGGGAGCAGCCAAAAGTGTTGGCTAAATTAAAATGCCCATTCTATTGTGAAAAATATTGACACAGTTGTTCTTATTTAAACAATATTGCCTGAGGAATAGCAGTTAAAATGTAGCTTGGTGGGGGGTATGTCATATGGATGATGGTGCAAGCTTTATTTTAGTGCAGGTAGAAACGAAGAGGAGGTTTGCTCTATCAAAGAGAAAAACATAGAGGACTTGGAAGGAAAAGCACATTCCGTCTGGCATTATGAGTACTTACTTCACTGATAAAATATGACCAGTGTGCAGAACAGAGAACAGGTGTAAAATATTTTTAGACAAACCTTGGCATATATGGTAGGTCGCATCCCTTCTGCCTATACACTCCTCAAGTGTTTCAAAAATAATTGTGGGAAAACCACATCGACAAAATGAGCTAGACATTGATTTTATGTGGGTTTTTTTTTTTTTTTTTTTTTTTGCACTGACTGTTGCACATAAACTTCCTTCCCAGCCATCAGGTTGCAGCTATTTTTAAATGCTGATTCTCCACATGCCCTTCTACAGCTCTTGAGGTCTTTTTTTCCGCTTTCTCAGTGCTAGTGAGAAACCTGGTAAAACATGGTACACAAGGCTGACTTAAAACAATTTTGTACTTCCTTTAGGCCAGAAAGAAAGAGTGTCAAGAATGGACGTGGCATCAGTCTAGCTTGTTTTCTAGCAAATGGTGGGTATAAGTGGGTGACTTCTGGATACTGATAGAGAGGAATACTATCAGTATCAAATGGGTATGGTTTAAGAAATGGAATTATCAGCTGGGCGCGGTGGCTCACACCTGTAATTCCAGCACTTTGGGAGAATGAAGTGGGCAGGCCATGAGGTCAGGAGTTTGAGAGAAGCCTGGCCAACATGGTGAAACCCCATCTCTACCAAAACATACAAAAATTAGCTGGACATGGTGGTGGGCACCTTAAATCCCAGCTACTGGGGAGGCTGAAGCAGGAGAATTGCTTGAACCCAGGAAGCAGAGGTTGCAGTGAGCTGAGGTTGCAATGAGCCAAGATCACACCACAGCACTCCAGCCTGGGTGACAGAGAGTGACCCCATCTCAAAAAAAAAAAAAAAATGTAATCAACACGCCCTGCAACTATTGTGCATTTTCGTACAGGGTCCACATGCTTTGTTACACAGTTTCAGTAGTTCCCAGGCATAGGAACATCTTTTTCTGTTCTGCACTAAATGCAGGTATTCCTTTCAGAGGGCTTTCCTTACCACCCTCCACTACCCATCGATCCATTTTCAGTAAGGATGAAGGGGGAATTTTGTTTTGTTTTGTGATGAGCATGCCTGTTCTTTCTTCACTCTGATTATCCAGATCTGCCTACTGCCCTCAAAGCTCTTTTCGCCAAAAGAACTCTCCCAGTTTTGCAAACTATCTGCCATTCTAAAGTTTTGTGGAGCCCTGGTGTCTTACTTTCTTCTCATTTCTTTCTATTTCCAGAAAACATAATGGGAATCTCTTAAACCATTTTAAGACAAGGCTTAAGATAGCTGCAATCTTTGCAGTCAGCCTTTCTAGAGACTAAGGTGTCACCAGGGGCTCTTTAACTAAAGACTTTGAGAACAACCAGTTTTCACACAGCTATAAAGGATTTTACCTGGGGAAATTATTCTTTGTGAATCTTGAAAAAGACTGGAAAAAAGGAAGGCAACTCTTTTTTGGTAACTTAGGAAAAAGAGTCTTGTTTATTTTCTGAACCACTAAAGTTCAAAGAACTTTCTGCGTTCTGTGTAAAAGGAATAGAGAGATGGAGGTAAGGGCTTATCTCCCCAGGAGATAAGATCTGCCAAAGCAGAAGGGTCTGGCAGTAGGCAAGGGACCAGGGTGTGTGTCCTCTATCTGCCTTTGCTTCCAGGGTCTGGGAAAGATGGGAAGGACAGTAAAGTAGGCTGGGCACAGTGGCTCACACCTATAATCCCAGCACTTTGGGAGGCCGAGGCAGGCGGATCACAAGGTCAGGAGTTTGAGACCAGCCTGGCCAACATAGTGAAACCCCATCTCTACTAAAAATACATAAATTAGGCATGGTGGCAAGTGCTTGTAATCCCAGCTACTCAGGAGGCTGAGGAGAGAATCGCTTGAACCCAGGAGGCAGAGGTTGCAGTGAGCTGAAACCACACCATTGCACTCCAGCTTGGGCAACAGAACAAGACTCCGTCTCAAAACGAAAAGCAAAAAACAAAAACAAACAAACAAACAAACAAAAAGACCGGTTGCAGTGGCTCACGTCTGTAATCCCAGCACTTTGGGAGGCTGAGGCAGGTAAATCACAAGGTCAGGAGTTCAAGACCAGACTGGCCAACATGGAGAAACCCTGTCTCTACTAAAAAATACAAAAATTAGCTGGGTATGGTGGCTCGTGCCTGTAATCCCACCTGCTTGGGAGGCTGAGGTAGGAGAATTGCTTGAACCGGGACCCCGGAGGTTGAGGTTGTGGTGAGCTCAGATCACGCCACTGTGCTCCAGCCTGGGCTACAGAGTGAGACTCCATCTCAAAATAATAATAAAATAAAAAAGGACAGTAAAGGAGAGAGCTTCTTCATACACTACCTTACAACTTGTCCTGGAGATCAGTTTCTCTGGAAGGGGGCTTTGCAGAAGTCCTGAAATCCGGAGAGAGATCCAAGCTGGCTGATCACTAGCAGCTCAGGATTGTAGCTCCCAGTGAAGGCACAGAGAACAAGAGGATGCCACACTTTCAGATCAATTTTTGTTGCTCACGCACCAGGAGATTCCCAGTGGAGGAGCCCCAAGGGTCGCCAGCGCGACTCTTGTGGCCGGCGAGGTGGTTTTGCCGCTGCCTTGGTGTGGAGGTTCTTGGTGCAGAGTCAGAAAAGCACCATCAATCTTAACGCTGCTGTTTTGGCCGGCGCAGTGGGTTGCTCAGATTTTAGCGCTGGGAATCAACAAGTTGGACTTCCACTCAGAAACCCAACTATAAAGACGGTAATTATAAAGACCACAGATGGATAAATCTATAATGAAGGGAAGAAAACAGCCTAAAAAGGCTGAGAATACCCAAAATCAGAATGCCTCTCCCTCTACAGGGGATCACACTTTCTCATCAGCAACGGAACAAGGCCTGATGGAGAACGAGTGTGTTCCATTAACAGAAGCAGGCTTTAAAAGGTGGATGATAAGACACTTCAGTGAATTAAAAGAACTTGTTCTAACCCAATGCAAAGAAACTAAGAACTTTGAAAAAAGGTTTGACGAAATGTTAACTAGAATACACAATTTAGAGAGGAATATAAGTGAATTAATGGAGCTGAAAAACACAACACGAGAACTTCGCGAGGTATGCACAAGTTTTAACAGCCGAATCGATCAAGCAGAAGAAAAGATATCAGAGGTCGAAGACCAACTTAATGAAATAAAACAAGACGACAAGATTAGAGAAAAAAGGATAAAAAGGAATGAGCAAAGTCTACAAGAAATACGGGACTATGTGAAAAGACCTAATCTACGTTTGATAGGTGTACCTGAATGTGATGGAGAGAATCAATCCAAGCTGGAAAATGCGCTTCAGGATATTATTCAGGAAAACTTTCCCAACCTAGCAAGGCAGGACAATATTCAACTCCAGGTAATACAGAGAACACCACAAAGATATTCCTCAAGAAAACTAACCTCAAGGCACATAATCACCAGATTCACCAGGGTTGAAATGAAAGAGAA